>NC_140524.1:57794805-58394805 GCF_964339955.1 Pipistrellus hanaki | reverse complement strand
CACAGGTGGCACAACTGAGTAGCAGTGGCAGCTATGGCTTATACAAACTTACCAAATACTATGCCTTAGTTTTAGAGCAGTACTTTTCAAACTGTAAGTTGAAAATTATTAGTGGGTTATAAAATCAGTTTAGTAAGTTACAACTATCATATTTAAAATATAACAGAAAACATCATTATGCATCATGTGTAGTTATAGCATTAATTTATAAAAACTGGTTTCATGTGTACACACTCTATCACCAGTAGACACACATGTATATGTACCAGGTCACAATGTAAAATATATGTTTTAAGATTTTAAAAAAAGTTTGAGGTCTTCTGATTTAGAGACAGATTAAGTACACTTGTCCACCTTTTTACAGTCTTGCCAAAATAATAATGTGATTTCCTCTGATTTGGGAGAGTCAAAAATAGTAGTATTGACAAGCTAAAATGAATTGTAAATTTCCTGTTTGTGATGCAGATAAATATCAAGACAACTTAAAGATTTCTCTAAATTATTTTAACTTAATTCACACATAAGAGTTACATATCAAATAATATGAAATTTCCAATAATCTTTCTAGGAAAACTTTAAGAAGAAACTGGCTAAATTTGAATCTCTGGGAGCACTTCAGAATCCCTGGAATTTTCCAACTTTAGGAGCCCACCTGAATCAGAAATAGAGCTTTCCCTTTCTCCCCAACACACAGACACACACACACACGTACACACACACATGCACACACACACACTCGCATGCACACACACGTTAATAGCTGCAGTTCACCTGAAGATGCCCATCCAAACCTACAATTCCAGGAGGGTTTTGGGGCCCTCCTTAGGATCCTGTGGCATTCTCTTGAGACCTCTTCAACATTATACTGCCTTACCGTAGCTACTCATAGCATGTTTCAAGCTATTTTGATCTTCATTTATTTTCATTTCAATGAGAAAACTGAGTAGGCTATTTGATGATTCATTCGTTTTTTGACATCCATGGCCTGAAACCAATCAGGTTTTTCTCATCTTCAGAGCTTGTGCTAGTGTCCATCTATCTAAAAGGCTGTCTTTTCTAACCCTTCATTTTTGTATATATTCCCTGGCTTACAGATACAGACAGTTTCTAAACCCACAACTGGTTTCACTGAATTGAGAAAAATGCTGTGATTCTATCTACATGATATCAGATTAGAATCGTGAGTAAAATTTCCATTTTTTTTCCAGCTAAGTTTGCTGTTTTATAGAAATAGTCTGAGATATTTGAGTAGGGTTATACTGTCTGGTTTTAACAAAGTTAAAATGGCATTTTGAATGACAAAACCATTTTTTGCTAGCCTTGTTTATTCAGAGAATCAGAGAGTGTGGCACTGTCAATATGCAAAAGATAAATGTATGGAAAGAACTGTTCATTTTATATTGCCTTAATGATCAATGAAGATCACCACTTAATTGATCCAACTGTGGTGATCAGAATTAATCAGAATTAATGGCTGAAATTAATGGATTGACAGTGCTATGATAAGAGTTTGCTGCTACCTAAAGCTTCTCATAATCATTCAAAGAACACCTTGTTTATTAGTTTGTTTTGCTTTATTATTATTTGTTGCCCATTTTACTGTTCAGAGTGGACATGTATTTTATAAATGACAATAAGCCTGTTAGTGTGGTACGTATAATGTAAAAGTTTCTGGTTGCATTTGTAATAACAATCATTTTTCTTCTCTAATTACATTAATTGTAGCATTATATACCTATGTAATTTGCACAGGATTGTGCTCAATTAGATTCATATTGTATTTCAATAAAGCATTTTTGCCACTGTCATAAATCTCTAGAACACTATGTCATGGAGATAGTGGCAACTGAAAATTGATCTATAGTGTAGGAATTCATTGGGAAATCATGTCTTGTTATTGATTACTAAAAGAGACATTAATTTATGGAAGCTGGTTGGAGATTTTGTCAAGTTTAGAACTTATTTTAAAATCATTCTTAATCTTAGCTACAGGTTTTCTCAGAGAAAAGGAATCAGAATGGGAACGAGGAGGAAGGGAGGGATAGTGCAAGGGAGATGGGGGCCGTGACAGAATGAGGAGAGAATATAAATTAAAAAAAAATAATTGTAAAATATTTGTGTTGCATTTTCTTAACAGAGTAAGGTGAAGGGCATGTGTGTATATCAAGATCAGTAGCAACCTATTACCAGTCCATAATCAGATTGAGTAATTGGTTTCTGAAAGTAATCTTTATTCTCTCAGAAATGTAACTGACAGAAAATACCTAGCTATTCAGTCTAAAAGCAGATGGCTCACCATAAGATTCAAGTAGCAGGTGAAAAACAGCCCAGAGTAAGTTCCTTTCTTGCTTTCAAAATGGAAATATTCCAAAGGTAGAGTCCTGTTTTCAGACGCTAATTAAAATGGTATAAAAAAGAATCTAAAACTCGTTTGTAAAAGGAAGGAAAGCTTCACACCTTGAAATCTCATTATTTGCCATTTAGTTTATGATATAGTGATTTTGGTCATGTATATATGCAATGGGTGTTTTTATTTAACTCTAGGTTTCAAATATGTTTTATTTACCTTAGCTTCATTTAAGGCTTTGAAATACCTGTGACAGATTGGATTTAAATAACCCTCTCTTCTTTTTTATTTTAAACCTCCTCAATTTTACATTCTGAAAATGTGTTTGGAATAGTATAGGTTATAGAATGACAGTTTCTGAGCTTTTACCCGTGGGTGGAAGTTTGGAACACCAGCAATGCAGCACGGCTGATAAAGAAAGAAACCTAGTATTATTGTTGCTAGATTTTTATTTCTATGGTAACCATGATGTCACTGGTGCCTGCAATGCTTAAACCTTCCATCTCTAATAACTGGAGCTGATTTGGTAGGACAGAAATGTGCAATGAAAAATCCTAATTAATAGACTGTAATCACCAGATGCAATGATATAGCTATGTTTACAAATGTAAAAAGCTGAATCATGGCTGGAATCAAAGGAAAATGAAGCATAAGGTTTATTTTATTAAGAGGAAAGGCATGTTTTTAAAATATATATGGATAATAACATGAATGTACAGTAGATGAAAACTATTATATGGTAGAAAAGGAAGCTAGGTATATGCTATAGTCTTCATTATTTATAACTGGGAAAAATATGCTTTGGGAATTAATGTTTAATTCCTGTTAAGAAATACAGAGAATAAGCAACTTGTATATAACAGGAATATTGCTAAGAAGGATATTAGTGAATGTTTTTATCATATTGCCTTACCCTGATTGTTTGCTATTTATACTCCTTACCCTAAACTCCCTTCATTCTCTTCTCAGTGCAGGATAGGTGTCCATTTGCGTATTGAGCTCTAATCTAACCTTTCAGGGAGAAGGGATCTTCTTAACTGCATGGGCTTGGAAAAAGAAAACATAGCCCATGCCCATATTTTAAGGAGAAAAAATATTGTAGGTACTAATAACAACCAGAAATGTCCCAGATCGTTTATGAGGGAGATTGCAGAATGACTAGAAGTGGGGCTTTAACTCTGTTCTCTTTAAAGTGATCTGTATCATTCTCCAGCAAAGGGCCATTTTAAAGTCAAGACAAGCGGTGGGAGAAAAAACATACATGTCTGCTGTGCCTGCCTTACCCTTATGGCTTAGTTCTCAAGTCCAGACCAGCTTGTCACACAGTACTGTCAACACCTGTTCATGGAAATAGTTGTGAGGTGGAGCAGAGTAGAGCATGCCAGGGGACTGTCCCTCTGTTTTATATCAGCTTAACTGTCTTCATAATGGTGGAGGGTAGGGAGGTTGCAGTTTTTAAATGCCTCACAGTTTGAGACTGTTTTCTGAGTTGTTTTTATAAAGCCACTTTCCTGCAGTACTGACTGGGTTTCCAAACTAATGAAATTCATTGTTTTGGGTTTGATGTTTAAATACTTTACAGGGGACAATTCTTCGCCATTAGAGAGAGATAACATGCCTGGCTCGATCATGTGCCTGCTAGCACTATTACTGTTATCTGACTGCAGCAATCAACTATATGGACACTGTGTGATAAAAATGCAACAACTTGACATACAGGCTGAATTCCAGCTGTTGACATACAGGCTGAATTCCAGCTGCCTCTGAGCTCGGTAAATCTCTTGCTTTATAAACACTCCTATCCTTGATAACATATTGATGAAAAAGACAAAATAAGAATTACTCTTTGTGCTGCACTGAGAGCATGAAGTCATTCAGCTTTCATTGGGCAAAAATGGAAAATTTCCCTAAAGAAAATATGGATTTATATTTCTGGGTTTGATGGAGTAAGACTGAAAATTACCTCTTGCTTCTATTATTTACATATTTATGTATCCTAACAGTAGAGACATAAAGAAACTTTTACACATAGATTGCCAATTGTATAATGAAAAATACCCTCAATTAATAATACTGATTATAGCCGAAACCGGTTTGGCTCAGTGGTAGAGCCTCAGTCTGAGGACTGAAAGGTCCCAGGTTCGTTTCTGGTCAGGGGCATGTACGTTGGTTGTGGGCACATCCCCGGTAGGGGGTGTGCAAGAGGCAGCTGGTCGATGTTTCTCTCTCATCGAAGTTTCTAGCTCTCTATCTCTCTCCCTTCCTCTCTGTAAAAAAATCAATAAAATATATTTTTAAAAAATAATACTGATTATAGCTGACACCCATCTACAACTAATAAAAGAGAAACATACAAATTGACCATCCCTCTGCTATACCCACCAGCCAATCAGGAGTGAGTATGCAAATTAACCCAACAAACACGTTAGAGTCCATGGAGCTGGAGACAGCAGGAAACTTGGGCTGCCCCCAGTGATGTAGGAAGCCAAGCTTCCCGCCAACCCTGGCTGCTGCTAAAGGAGTGGCTGGGGGCCTAGGTTGTCGGGGATGTGGCCAGCCTGAAAGCGGCCCTCAGCGCCTTACCCAGGGTGCCCCATGCCACAAAGGAACTCCCACCCTGATCTGGGACACCCTTCAGGGCAAACTAGCCGGCCCCCACCCATGCACCAGGCCTCTATCTATACTAATAAAAAGGAAATATGCTAATTAGACTGGGAGACCTTCCAAACTTTCTTCTGGACAAAGCCATGGTGGCAGGGCTGAGGTAGAGGCAATTAGAGGGCAAGAAGGGAGGGCAGTTGTGAGTGATCATGCCACTATGGGATGGAAGTTGTGGGTGATCAGGTCAGAAGGGGGGAGGATTGGGGGTGATCAGGTCAGCTGGGAGGGGCATTTGGGGGTGAGCAAACCATCAGGGAGGTGAGTTGGGGGCAAGCAGGCTGTGAGTGGGGCTCAGTTGGGAGTGATCAGGACAAGTGGGGGGGCAGTTTGGGGTAAGCAGACTAGCATGGGGCAGTTGAGGGTGAGTAGGCCAGTGGGGGGCATTTGGGGGTGAGCAGACTGGCAGGCAGAGTGGTTAGGGGCAATCAGGCAGGCAGGCAGGTGAGAGGTTAGGAGCCAGCATTCCCAGATTGTGAGAGGGATATCTGACTGCAAGTTTAGACCTGATCCCTGTAAACTGGCAGTAGACCATCCGTCAAGGGGTCCCAGATTGGAGAAGGTACAGGCCTGGCTGATGGACTCCCCTCCCCACATGCACGAATTCCATGCACTGGGCCACTAGTTATCATTATAAACTTATACTTTTCAAAGACCAGGTGTCTGAAATTATATGTTAGGCTAAGTACAGAGAATGAAATGGACATAATCTGTGTTTACACTGAGAAGAATCTAAAGAATTTCTGGTATTATTTGCATAAAATGTCATCTAGAAAGGAAAATTAAAGAATTTTCATAATATCCTCTAATGATACTAACACTAGGTCAAGTACAATACTTCATACAATTCAGTGAGGTGTAGGATAGAAATGAAGAGGATACTGGCTTCCAATTCCTCATCCACCAAATACCAAGGGTAGTTTGACCTTGGGCAGCATTCTCAATCTCTTTGTGCCCTCAGCTGTAAAAGGAGAATAGCAGCAGCTATATCAGAGCATTGTTGCATGGTTTAAATTTTAGGTGAAAGCCTGGCACACAGTTTGGGATCCACAGATGTCAGCTCCTTTTATTAACTACTAGAGGCCTGGTTCACAAAATTCTTTCATAGATAGGGTCCCTAGGCTTGGCTGGCAATCATGGCCAATCTGTAGGGCAACTAGCAGGGAGCTCAGGGACATTTCTCACCCCCACCTTGACCTGGCAACACCCACTCACCTGCTCCACCATCCCGCTGCAGTTCTGCTCTCATCTGAGCCCATCAGGGCTATCAGCACCTCCACTGCTGCCTGCTGCCAGTGCTGGTCCCCGATGCCCGCCATGTTCCATGCCTCTCAGATCAGCACACATCTAACTTCCAGTTAGTCGCACTCCTGCCTGGGGGGACAATTTGCATATTAGCCTTTTAGTATATAGGATTATTGTTTCATTTGGTAAAAATTGCCCAAGTTTGAAAAGCTGGTGGGAGGAGAGAGGCAAAGAAGAGAAACAGTATTTCATACTTCAAAAATAGTAAATTGCTAAATATGTGTTTGAAAAGTTGTTGGTCTTTATCCCCTGTTTTTTCCTACTATTATTTCTCAAAATATTATTATTTAGCCACGCCAATCTTAAAATGTCAGTTTTCCCCCACAAATGGCCATTTATTTCTTATTGTAGAATTCAGAACTGCCCAGTCCAAACTGTTCCCTTTGCCCAGTGATAAAAGTAATAACGTTCTTTTTCTAGCATTTAATCCTTTGACTTATAATCTGCTCCAAGCAACTCTGCCCATGCCTGACAGATATGTCAACCATGTAATTGTGCTATTAGTGCTAGTTCTTGAGAGATTTGCCAAGGTTTATTGTTGTTGGTGGTGTTGTGTCAATTGCCATTTTTGGCTAACTGTGGTTTTCATATAGTATCCCATATTTCTGTTTTCCTCTCTAATTAGTTAGTATTTGATAGAAAATATTTTTTTTCTATCAAAAACACTCTAGCTGAAACTGGTTTGGCTCAGTGGATGGAGCATCGGCCTGCGGATTGAAGAGTCCTAGGTTCGATTCCAGTCAAGGGCATGTACCTTGGTTGTGGACACATCCCCAGTGGGCAGCATTCTCAAAAGTGTGCAGGAGGCAGCTGATCAATGTTTCTCTCTCATTGATGTTTCTAACTCTCTGTCCCTCTACCTCTGTAAAGAATCAATAAAATATATTTAAAATAAACAAAAACACTTCAGAGTGTTAATAAGTGTTTTGCGAGTAAAATATAAGAGTATCCCATAGAAGTGACCACTAAATATGAAATCATTTGACCTAGGGAAGGACATAAAACTTAAGGGGAGCCCTAGCTGGTTTGGCTCAGGGGATAGAGCGTCAGCCTCTGGACTGAAGGGTTCCATGTTCAGTTAAAGTCAAGGGCACATGCCTAGGTTGTGAGCTCGATCCCCAGTGGGGAGTGGGGGGGGGGTGCAGAAGGAGGCCGATCACTGATTCTCATCTTTGATCTTTTCATCTCTCTCTCCCTCTCTGAAATCAATAAAAAATATATAAAAAATAAAACCTAAGGGAAATTCTATGTATTATCACACAGGGTAAAAATTAATATGTATCAATAGAGTCCAAATTTGACTCTATCATTTATTACTTGAGTGATTTTTTTTAAATAAATTAGTTTCTCTGTACCTGAGTTGGCTATTCTATAGAACAAGTTAGTGATCATGTCTGTTTATTTATTTATTTATTTATTTATTTATTTATTTATTTTAATTTAGCTTTATTGTTGAAAGTATTACAGATGTCTCCTTCCCTCCCATTAGCCCCCTCTACCTGGCACCTGCACCCTCCCCACAAGACCTTCACTGCACTATTGTCTGTATTCGTGCATTATGCTTACATGCATATAAATTCTTTGGTTAATATCTGCTTCTCCCCATGTTTCTGGATATATTTTGTTCATCAGTTTATTTTGTTCATTAGATTCCACATATGAGTGAAAGCATGTGATACTTGTATTTCTCTGACTGGTTTATTTTTTTAATTTAAAAAATATTTTCTTTATTGATTAAGGTATTTAATATGTTTCCTTATGACTGGTTTATTTTGCTTAGCATCATACTCCCCAGGTCTCTCCATGCTATCTCAGAGTGTAAGAAATGCTACTACTTTAAAAAAAAATTTTTATTGATATAAGAGAGAGGAAGGGAAAGGGAGAAAAAGGGAGAAAGAGATAGTAACATCAGTGATAACAGAATCATCATCAGTTGCTTCCTGCACGTTAGGACTCGTAACCCAGGCATGTGTCCTGACAGGTAATTGAACTGTGGCCTCTTGGTTCACAGGCCAATGCTCAACCATTGAGCCACACCAGTAGGGTGAGATCCTTCTTTTTTATAGCTGTATAGTATTCCATTGTGTAAATGTATCATGGCTTTTTGGATTGGTGTTTCAGGTTTCTTAGGATATATTCCTATTATAGAAGTGGGATCACTGGCAATTTGATTTTTTTATTTTTGGATGAAACTCCATACTGTTTTCCATGGCTGCTGTACCAGTCTGCATTCCTACCAATAGTGTAGAGTTGTTATAGGCAATGAGTGAGTTGATTGTTAAGAAACTACTTGGTAAACTATACATTTCTAATACATTTCTAGACAAATATTTGCTGTAGTAGTAATGGTGATTTATGCCTTGCTTGCAATGGAAGTGATGTTTCTATTAGATTAGATTTTGTTGACTTCTTTCCATGTTTAGGTGATGTTGCACTATAAACCACCCCCAAACTTAGTGATTTAAATCAACAACAATAATATTTTTTTAAAATTATGAATCTGTTACTTGGGCAGGGCTTGGTGAGAACAGCTCATCTGTAATATGTGATATTTAGCTTGGGTAGGTTTGAAGGCTTTTTGCTGGAATCATTTGAAGGCTTACTCATGTGTCAGGTAGTTGATACCAGGCTGCAGGTCCGTTATTTACATGGGATTGTCAACTGAAGCAACTACTTAATATGGTTATTATGCTCTAAAGATGAGAGAGAGAGAGAGAGAGAGAGAGAGAGAGAGAGAGAGAGAGAGAGAGAGAGAGAGAGAGAGAGAGACCCTGAACACCAGGCAGAAGCTGTATTTACATTTTATGATACAAATTCCAAATCATGTAGCATCATTGCTACTGTATTCTACTCAACAAAGGGAGTCATTAAGACTCACTCATATTCAAAGGAAGGACTAGATTTAACATTTTATGGAAGGAATGTTAAATAATATGCAGATATAACCACCACCACCAATACTATCTAGTGTTGTTGTTTATTTAGTATTTATTGCATGCCATATATAATACTACATTATATCATGTAAACCTCACCAAATATCTATGTGATCAACACTATTGTCCCCATTTTAAGATGACAAAAAATAATGCTCAGATGTTAAATAGCTTGTCTAGTTTTGCAAATGAGAGGATCAGACAAAAAGTCATGACATTAAGCAATGTGAACATTATTTCCATTTGTCATTATACTTGTTTGAAGCTAATAGGAATGCATTTTTTTGTGTGGAATAGGGTCTAACTGCTAAATAATTAATCAGAGAAACCCTTTGACACCTTTTAATAGATGGTATATTAAAATGATAAAAACATGCAAGTCCTCTGAAATGAGTGCCTAACTGGTCAATAGCTAATGGTTCAAACAAATATCAGTACTAGAGGCCTGGTATACAAATTCGTGCATAGGTGGGGTCTTTTGGGATTGAGCCCTGGCTTGTGCCCCAGTCTTGCAGTTCCAGCTCTTGCCCTTGGCCTTGCATCCCAACAGGCCTGCTAGGCACCCCGCTGTGGCCTGGTGCTACTGCCCTCAACTGCTTCACTACTGCAGGGCAATCAATCAGGACCAGGTCACCTGCCTAGCTCCCTCTGCGCCTGGGAGCTGGGCAGTGGCCCTGCCTCCCGCTGCCAATGCTGGTCACCATCTGCAGGATGATCAGAGGGTTGATAGGGCCCACACTCACACCCACCTTGGCCTGGTGCTTCCCACTCACCTGCTCCACCATCCCGCTGCGGTCCTGCACTTTTTGGGGCCCATTGAGGCAGGCAGCACCATGTTGCTGACATCTGCCACGTTTTGTACCACACTCTGGTGATCAATACATGTCATAGCAAGCAGTCGAACTCTTGGTCCCCTGGTCAAATGACTGAGGGGGCAATTTGCATATTAGGCTTTTATTATATAGGATAGGATGATTTTGTATGTATGTATTTATTTTATTATTATTATTTTTAATATATTTTATTAATTGCAGAGAGAAAGGGGGAGGGAGAGAGAGATGGAAACATCAATGATGAGAAGAAAACATTGATTGGCTGCCTCCTGCATGCCCCTCCTCCCCCAGGAATTGAGCCTGAAACCTGGGCATGTGCCCTTGACTGGAATCAAACCTGGGACCCTTCATTCTGCAGGTCGACATTCTATCCACTAAGCCTAACCAGTTAGGGTTATTTTTTATTCTTCATTGATTAAGGTATTACATATGTGTAATATGTAATACCCTCCATTGCCCCCCTCCCCCAGCTCCTGCCATCACCCCCCTAGTGTCTTTTTCTACTGATTATGCTTATATGCATGCATACAAGTCCTTTGGTTGATCTCTTCCCTTTTCTACACCTCCTTAGCCCTCCCTCTGGGGTTTGATGGTCTGGTCAATGCTTCTCTGTGTTTGGATCCATTTCTGTACATCAGTTTATGTTGTTCATTATATTCCACAAATGAGTGAAGTCATGTGATATTTATCTTTCTCAGACTGGCTTATTTCACTTAGCGTAATGCTCTCCAGTTCCATTCATGCTGTTGCAAATGGTAGGAGATCCTTCCTTTTTACAGCAACTTACTATTCCATTTTGTAGATGTACTAAAGTTTTTAATCCACTCATCTGCTGATGGCACGTAGGCTGTGTCTAAATCTTAGCTATTGTAAATTGTGGTGCTATGAACATAGTGGTGCATATATCCTTTCTGATTCGTGTTTCTAGTTTCTTGGGATATATTCCTAAAAGTAAGATCACTAGGTATAAATGGGAGTTACATTTTTAGTTTTTGAGGAAAGTCCATACAGTTCTCCATAGTGGCTGCACCAGTCTGCATTTCCAGCAACAGAGCATGAGGGTTCCTTTTTCTCTGCATCCGCCTCAGAACTTAGTTTGTTGATCTGTTGATGATAGCCATTCTGACAACAGGTGTGAGATACCTCGTTGTCGTATTGATTTGCATCTCTCATATGGTTAGTGATTTTGAGCATGTTTTCATATGTCTCTTGGCCTTCCTTATGTCCTCTTTTGAAAAGTATCTATTTAGGTCCATTGCCCATTTTTTGATTTAATAGTTTATCTTCCTTTTATTAAGTTGTATGAGTTCTCTGTAAATTTTGGAGATTGAACTGTTATTGGAGATAACATTGGCAAATATGTTCTCCCATGCAGTGGGCTTTCTTCTTTTTTGGTGGTTTCTTTCGCTGTGCAGAAGCTTTTTATTTTGATATAGTCCCATTTGTTTATTTTCTCCTTAGTTTCAATTGCCCTAGGAGCTGTATTGGTGAAGATATTGCTTTGGCATATGTCTGAGATTTTGTTGCCTATGGATTCCTCTAGTATTTTTATGGTTTCCATCTTATGTTTAAGTCCTGTATCCATTTTTAGTTTATTTTTGTGTATGGTGTAAGTTGGTGATCTAGTTTCATTTTT
Source organism: Pipistrellus hanaki (assembly GCF_964339955.1). Classification (NCBI taxonomy): domain Eukaryota; kingdom Metazoa; phylum Chordata; class Mammalia; order Chiroptera; family Vespertilionidae; genus Pipistrellus; species Pipistrellus hanaki. Next base: position 58,383,090 of record NC_140524.1, on the reverse strand, counting down.
TTGCATGTATCTGTCCAATTATCCCAACACCATTTATTGAAGAGACTGTCTTGACTCCATTGTATGCTCTTGCCTCCTTTGTCAAATATTAATTGAACGTAGTGGATCAGGTTGATTTCTGGCATCTCTGTTCTATTCCATTGGTCTATATGTCTGTTCTTGTGTCAGTATCAGGCTTTTTTGAGAAGAGCGGCTTTGTACTACAGCTTGAATTCTGGTATTGAGATCCCTTCTACTTTGTTCTTCTTTCACAGGATTGCTGTAGCTATATGGTTTTTGTTTGTTTGTTTGTTGTTGTTGTTGTTTTGTTTTTTATTCCATATGAATTTTTGGAGACTTCGTTTCAGGTCTGTGAAATATGTGATTGGTATTTTAATGGGGAGTGCATTGAATCCATAGATTGCTTTTGGTAGTATGAACATTTTAATGATGTTGATTCTACCAATCCATGAACACGACATGGTCTTCCACTTGTTTATGTCCTCTTCTATCTCTTTTTTCAGTGTTCTGTAGTTTTCTGAGTACAGGACTTTTATGTCCTTAGTTAAGTTTATTCCTAGATATCTTAATATTTTTTTTGTGCGATGGTAATTGGGATTTTTTTTTTGTACCTCTGTAAGCTCACTATTAGAGTATAAAAATGTCATAAATTTCTGGGTATTAATTTTGTGTCCTGCTTCATTGCCTAATTCATTTATTAAGTCCAGTATTTTTTTTATGGAATCTTTAGGGTTATCTATGTACAGTATCATGTCATCTGTGAATAAGGACAGTTTTACTCCTTTTCCAATTTAGATACTTTTTATTTCTTATTCTTGTGTAATCGCTATGGCTATCATTTCCAGTACTATGTCAAACAGGAATGGTGAGAGTGGGCATCCCTGTCTTGTTCCTATTCTCAGGTGAAATGATTTTAGTTTTTGCCCATTGAGTATGATGTTGGCTATAGGTTTTTTATATAAGGCTTTTATTATGTTGAGGTATGATCCCTTTATTTTCACTTTGCTGAGGGTTTTTATCAAGAAAGGGTGTTGGATTTTGTCAAATGCATTTTCTGCATAAATTGATATGACTATGTCATTTTTATCTCTCAATGTGTTTATGTGATGTATTACCTTTATTGATTTGCAGATATTGTACCATCCTTGCAACCCTGGGATAAATCCTTGGTCATGGTGTATGACCTTTCTGATGTACTGATGGATCTGATTTGCTAGAATTTGTTGAGGATTTTGACATGTATGTTCATGAGGGATATTGGCCTGTAGTTCTCTTTCATTGTGTTGTCTTTATCTAGTTTTGGTATTGGGGTAATACTGGCTTCATGGAATGAGCTTGGAAGTGTTCTTTCCCCTTGAATTTTTTTAGAATACTCTGAAGAGGATAGGTTTTTTTTCTTCTTTGAATGTTTGGTAAAACTCCCCCGTGAAGGATTCTGGCTCTGGGCTTTTTTTTTTTTTTTTTCCTGGAATGTTTTTTATGACTACTTCATCTTCTTCCATTGTTATCAGCCTATTGAGATTTTTAGATCCTTCCTGATTGAGTTTTAGAAGGTTCTATTTTTCTAGGAATATGTCCATTTCCTCCATTTTGTCTAGTTTGTTGGAATAGAGTTGTTCTTAGTATATATTTTTAACAATCCTTGGTATTTATGTGGGGTCTCTTTCATTTCTGATTTTATTTCTTTGAGTCCTCTCTTTTTGCTTCTTGGTGAGATTGGTAATTTCATCAATCTTGTTTATCCTTTCAAAGAACCAGCTCTTGGTTTTATTGGTATTTAGTATTGATTTTTGGTCTCTATGTCATTCATTTCTGCCCTGATTTTTATTATCTCCTTCCTCCTGCTCACTCTGGGTTTTTATTTCTCTTTATAATTCTTTAAGTTGTTGATTTAGATATTTTATTACAATTTTCCTTGTTTTTTGAGATAGGCCTCTAGAGCTATAAGCTTCCTTCTTTGGACTGCTTTTACTGTGTCCCATAGATTTTGGATTTTGTTTTCATGGTCATTCATTTTCAGGATGTTTTTAATTTCTTCTTTAATCTCTTTGGTAACCTAATCACTGTTCAATAGCATGCTATTCAGCCTGTATTCATGCTATTCATGCTATACAATTTTTTTATTGTATTTCATTTAGAATATTATGCCATTGTGGTCTGAGATGATGCTTGATATGATTTCAATCTTCTTGAATTTGGAGGGACTTTGCCTGTGACCCAATATGTGTGGTCTATCTTTGAAAATGTCCCATGTGCACTTGAGAAGAACATATGCTCCATGCCTTTGAGGTGAAATGTTCTGAAGATGTCAATTAATTCCATTTGATCTAGTGAGTCATTTAGGATTGCTGTTTCTTTGCTGACTTTTTCTAGAAGATTTATCCACAGACGTCAAGGAGGTATTAAAGTCCCCTACTATGATTGTATTGTTGTTGATCTCTCCCTTGGTATCTTCCAGTAGATTTTTATGTATTTGCATGCTCCTGCATTGGGTGCATATATGTTTACCAGGTTTATATCCTCTTGTTTTATTGATCCCTTTAGTATTATGAAGTAGCTACACTTATATCTTGTTATGGCCTTCACTTTGAGATCCATTTTGTCTTTTTTTAAAAAATATATTTTATTGATTTTACACAGAGAGGAATTGAGAGGGATAGAGAGTTAGAAACGTCGATGAGAGAGAAACATCGACCAGCTGCCTCCTGCACACCCCCTACTGGAGATGTGCCCACAACCAAGGTACATGCCCCTGACCGGAATCGAGTCCGGGACCCTTCAGTCCGCAGGCCGATGCTCTATCCACTGAGCTAAACCGGTTTCGGCAGATCCATTTTGTCTTATTCAAGTATTGCTATCCCAGCTTTTTTCTCATTTCCATTTGCCTGAAATATATTTTTCTATTCGTTTACTTTCAGTTTGTTTAATCCCCTTGTTCTGTTCTGAGGTGGGTCTCTTATAGACAGCATGTACGTATGTGTGTGTGTGTATATATATATATATATATATATATATATATATATATATATGCTGTCTATAAGAAACAGCATATATATATCCATTTTCTTATTCATTCAGCCACTCGATGTATTTTGATTGGAACATTTGGTCTGTGTACATTTAAATTATTATTGCTAAGTACTTATTACTAAGTACTTCTTTGTAGCCACTTTTTTCTTTTCTTTTTCTTTCTTTTTTTTTTTTTTTGCTCCTGTCCTCCTTTTCCCATTTTTATTTATCCCTTTTACACCAGCCCCTTTAGCATTTCTTGCATTGTTGGTTTGGTAGTGATAAACTCCCTTAGCCTTTTTTCTTTTTTCTTTTCTTTTCTTTTCTTCTTCTTTTTGGTCTGTGAAGCTCCTTATTTCTCCTTCAATTTTGAATGATAGCCTTGCTGGATAGAGTATTATTGGATTCAATCTCTTGATTTGCATCACTTTGTAAACTTTCTTCCAGGCCTTTCTGGCCTGATGTGTTTCTGTTGAGAAATCATTTGATAATCTCATGGGAGATCTTTGTATGTAACTTTCTGTCTCTCTCTTGTAGCCTTTAATATTTTCTTTTTGTCCTGAACATTTGCAATCATAATTGTGAAATGTCTTAGTGTGGGTCTTTTCAGGTTCATCTTGTTTGAGACTCTATGTGCTTGTGTGACTTTTCTTCCCCAAATCAACAAATTTCCTGACATTATTTCTTTAAAGAAGGTTTTCTAACCCTTTTCCTCTTGTTGTTGTTCTGGGACCCCTATTATTCTTATGTTGCTTTGTTTCATGTTCCCAAAGTTCCCTTAGACTTTCTTCCTGTCTTAATTTTTTTCTACTATTACAGCTCATTTTGGATGTGTTTTGCTGTCCTGTTTTCTAATTCACTAATTTGTTCCTTTACCTCTCTTAGTATACTGTTGAAACTTGCCATCGTTTTTTTTTTTTTTTTTTTTTTTTTTTTTTTTTTAATTGTAGCTATATCACTCTTTATTTACTCTTACATAAGTTGTTGATTTTTTTCATTCATCTGGTTTATGAACTTTATGACTCTTATTCTGAATTCTTTTTCTGACATATTGCATGCCTCCATTTAACTTAGCTACTTTTTCTGGTGATTCTTCCTTTTCTGTCCTTTAGGGGTTTCTTTGTCTACCCATTTTTGCTCTCACTGAAGGATATAGGTATTGAGTTGTACAGGGGTTGCTCTTCGGTTGGCAGCAGCTACTCAGGCAGTGGTTGTTTCTTGGGTAGTCATGCAGTGGTTGCACCTCAGTTGGCAGATGCTCCTTGGGTGGGCGCTGCTCCCGGGGCTGTTTACAGCAGTGGTGGCTCCTATTGCTGGCAGGGGCAGGCCGCTTGTGTGGTTCCTGCTCCTGTACAGGGGTGGGCTGCTTATGTGGCTGCTGCCCCTCAGACGGGGGCAGACTGTATGTGGCTGCTGCTCCTTGGACATGCGGGGGTTAGCTGCTCATTGGATTGATGCTCCTTGGAAGGGGAAGGGTTGCTTGTGTGGCTGCTGCTCCTAGGATGGGGGTGGGCCACTTGCAGCTGCTGCTCCTTGGATGGGGGTGGGCTACTTGCTGCTGCTGCTCCCCAGAAAGCTGTGGGCCATGAGGAGCTGCTGTTCCTCAGATGGGGGTGGACTGCTCTAGTGACTTGTCAGTATGTTTTTAATAATCAGCTTTCACATACCAATGTTGAAGTATAATGTATATCTGGAAACTTAAAATAGTAATTAAAAGTAATAATCACCTCTCAAGAACGTATAAGATACTTAGTGTCAGAGTAGATACCAAAGAACTAACTAACTCTGTCACCAATTATGAAGCCTAGGGAGCTTGTGATTTAAATATACAGAAAAATTGAAGTTAGTGACTCATAAGCTTCCTTGTTTTTTGATGAATTCTGTGCTTCAGCAACTGCAGCAAGAGAAATCCTTCACAAGATGATGGTAGATTCATTGACTGCAGTGAGTGTGATGTTTTATTTCTATGACTATTGGTAAGGAATATGTTTACCAGGTTTATATCCTCTTGTTTTATTGATCCCTTTAGTATTATGTAATTAGAGTAGTTCTTGCCAATGCCGTTCAACTTATAAACTTTGTTAAGTCTTGTTTATAGTGTCAATAGGTTGCACACTTATTTGTTGGTTTTGGAAAGACCTAACATCGCTCCTGTGTGAATTGACTTAATTGACTGTAGGGATGCCTTTAATTTAACTAAATCATGTGGAAGGCCCTCTGCTTTTATTGGCTTTATCAGCATAGTCTCATAGAGGTGGTAACAATATGTGGTAATCAAACAGATGTATATGGTCATCCTCCAGTTTGGAATGAATTTGGAAGGAGAAAGAGAGGCACAGATTTGTAAGAATGTTGTCTATGATACATTGTGTCAAATGAAATTGCTGAAATGAGATTGAAAGCATCATTAGTGAACCATGCCTTTTGGGACATTCAGATTCAAAAATGCAAAAAATGCAAAAGAAAAAGATGGTTGTTCACATAGTGTTATGTATGCATCTATATTCACATCCTTGTTTGGCTTACGTAGATTTAACAATATCGTTGCTGCAAGGATGTTACCATTTAAAAATCCATATATTAAAAAAAGTGAAATATTTAAGCTACCATCCAAATATCAATATTTTAGTTTTGTTTTTGTTTATGGTGAAGGTCAAGGGAAGCAAAGTAAAATCCTTTTATACATGAGCTAAACATTTTTGGTCCAACTAGTAAGGGTTTATCTTACTACAAGGTTTGTCCAAATTTGGCAAAAACAAAACAAAACAAAACAAAACAAAAAACATAGAATAAAATCTTTGAGGAGCAGAAAATCAACATGGGTAAACTGAAATTAAGATGTAGTGTTTCTCTGTCAGTTCCTCCTCTAGTTCAAACCTTTGTTGAAAAAGTAAAGTTTAATACAATGTAAACTCACAGGATAAATCTACTGTAGGCCAACACAGCTTGCTGTTCTTTTTTTTTTGCCTGCTAAGCATAAAATACTGTGTATCTGTTAAGTGAAATCTGAAACAGGTAGTTATCCATGAGAATGACACATATTTCTACTCCACTTGAAATAGGATGAATTCAAATTCTAAGCAAGATTACAGGCAGAACTTTCTTTTTTTAATTTTTATTTTTTATTTTTATTAAAGAGCCAGCCCTATGTGCACTTAGTGGTTATCTCGATGCTGGCCTTGAAAAACAATGCTGTTCCATCCAATTAAAAAAATTCACCTGACATGGTATTGAGATTGTGGGCATATCTGGTCTCTGGCCTACAAGGTCAGATAGCTAAGTTTATCTTCATCCTTCTTCAAACGGGCTAAAGGAAACAAAAAAGCAACATTTTATCTAGAAAGAACAGCAAAAAATTCCAAACAACAGTTTGTTGCAAAATAGGGGTTTTTCTTCTCAGAACCTTTAAAAATAACTACCTGCCCCTAAAGCCACTCAGTCATGTAGAGTCCGCCTGCTTGTGGTGCTCTTGCAGCTGTCCTGGCCAGATATTTCAATAAATCCTTACCTGCTTTTTTGTAATAAATCATCAGCCTCCAGTGGTCTTATTTTGAACCCAGGGTTCAATCCCACAACGCACTGTGGCAGATATTTGATGAACATATGGAATTTTGATGAACATATAATTATCTTATAAACATTTGTTTTGTGATGTTTTCAACAAAAATACTACTTTTAAAAAGAGCAAGATAAGTACATTTGGTGGCTCATCACTTCAAGTATATTATTTCGTGCCAAAAATAGAGGCAAAAGTTGATGTTGTACCTATTTGCCAAGCCATAACTTTCTTTCCATATTGAGTCCTATTTTGAAAGATCTTCTAAGAGCTGTATTCAATTTTTTTCATTGTACCCATATAACGCAAGATATCCATGCACCAAAGTTTCAGAATTCAGAGCCTGAGAATCCAGGTTGCAGGTTTAATATAATGGAAAATTTTAGATATAATTAAATATCAAGTATATCTTAAATTTTCTCAAGATGTTTAGGCATAGCAAGTAAAAAATGGGGTACAAATGAGATGTTTACTAATATATACTCTACACACAAAATCAGCCAAGGTGTGTATCATCATTAAATGTTTCACTTCATAAAATGACTATGCTCAAAAACCTATATTATTTTGATTGTTCAGAACTATCTGAAGAATTCATGACATTGACATTGTACTTCTCTCACATGTAATTATTTCTGCACAAATATTTTGTTAATGTCTATATCAATATATACCCCAGCCAGAAGAGAAGATATGCTTTTATGTGCCAGGATAGTAGATTTGGATGTACATTTGGGAGAGAGGGTGGATATATGGAATGTTATTCTAAGCTATATGTTTATATTCCAAATCTAAGCATTCTAATGGGTATCTTTCATTGCCCCCAAAGAATCTTAAAGTAATTATTGTGTGATATTTAACTAAGATTAATATGCTATCTGAATAATTGGCTTCAAATATATACTCTCCTCGCCATTCTTTTGAAAATGGAAGAAAATCCATCCAGCTCACAAATATTTTTGTAGGGTCTAACATGTGCCACTTTTACACAGCTCCACACACTGAATTATAATGTTTGCTTATCAATATTTTCCCCTGACTCTAGAATATGTACTTTAGGAGAAGAGCGACTGTGCATTAATCATACCCATACTTTCTTTACTCAGCACAGTGTGGTGAATATGTGAGTGAGAATGTAAGTAAAGGCATACGCACTTGAATGAAAAATCTAATCAGTTTATGAATGGGTATAGTGCAGTCAAGGAAGGACATATTTTGAACGTGGAGAAGTAGTATGAATACCAGGAAAGACATTGAGAATGAGGTGGCACTTGAACTGGACCTTAAAGGATAGATATAAGGCCATCAGATTTGGTTACTAGTCCTTGGTTGCTTTAGAAAACAGGTTCAGTGATATGTTGAGGGCAAACAGTAGATTGCAAGAGGCTGAAAATGGGTGGGTATGAAAAAATGGAGATATAATCTCTCCTTTTAAATAATTTTAGGAGTATTAGGCATCTAGAGCATCCTGATCTAACTTTAAATCCTGGCTTTGCTTTTAACAAGCTGTGTGAGTGTAAGCAAGCTACTGAATGGTTTGATGCTCCAGCTTTCTTGTCTTATGAAATGACGGTTATGACAGTAACTATCTTCAGTGAGGACTGAATGATACTAATAACTCTATGTAGGCTAGTATAGCATTTAGTGTATGTGCCCAATGTATGGTAAATTAAAACAAACATAGAAAGGAAAGGATAGTAGCAGGAGAGAATAGCAAGATTAAATAAGGAAATTTCTCTTTCATCAAGAACTTTGAGATATCAAGTGAGTAAAGGCAAATTTCTCATAGTAAAGTCTTACAAAAGGTCCCACGATATTTTCTCAATCAAGAGATTTAGCAACCAAAGAAACGATTTTGATCTTGGTGTTCCTGCTATTCTTGCCTGCTTAACTTTTCTCAGTGCCTTATTCTGCTGAGCTATATCTCCTGTTAATGTTGATACTTCCAAAGCTGCTTGTATTTGTTCAACCTGCTCCTAAAATATACCTGTGATGTGTCCTTAGGATCATACTATAAGAATTATAAGATGACACAATCATACTACCATCACTTTTTCAAGCAAACTCTGAATTTTAGAAGGGACCTTTTTAAAATAATTCATTTATTTTTACGTGAAGAATGTTTTATATTTCTAAATTGCACTAATTAATTTTGTTCTAATATCATGCATTTCTGATTATGTCTTCATAGAAGAGCAAATATTTTAAAATTTAATTTACATTTATTTAGTATAATATGCGGGGGCCTGATGCGGCAGGGGCCAGACATTGTGGGGATCTCTCTTTTCCTCTTCCTGCACAGAGAGATGAATGAACTGGTTCTAAATGGAGGCAGCCAGGGATTGAGAAATATTAGATATAAAGAGAGAAGACACAGAGATAGATTTTAAGCTGGGATCTGGGTGGGCTGCCATACTGTCTGCTGGAGAGGCAGGAAGAAGATGATGACCCCTCCCAGTGTATTTATTTTATACCCCCAATACCAGGAAGTAACACCAATTTATTTGCATTCTTAAGTAGGCCCTAGCATGCCTGGATTTACATATCTAGTCCCGCCTCTGCTGACACCTGGGCTAATATGAAGGCCAAGCTGACAACATGTCCGCCATCTTGGGGAAACATGTTCCTAAGGCATGGCTCTGCCTACGCCTTGAGTACAGCTGACAAAAAAGGAAAATTGCCCCTGTGCCTTCCCAAGCGGGTCCTCTACAATAATACATAATATAAAATGTTTTAATTCACACCAGTAGCAATTTAAATTAAAATCACTCTGTTACATCCTATCAACATACTCTGTTAGTGAGGCTGTGACAGGAACTCTTCTGCATCAGTAGTGCAAATGGAAAGGGTACAGCCTTTACAAAGGGAAAATGTGGCACTATCTACCCAAATGATATATAGCAATCCCATTTCTCTTGAGTAGAAGTTTTATTTTTCATTGAATGTATTGGGGTTATATTGATTAATACAATTATATAGGTTTCAGGTATAATTCTGTAACACATCAATTGTATATTGCATTGTGTATTCACCACCCACAAGGGTTCTTAAAGAGGCACAATATAAATAATTTATATTCTGCCTCTTTCCACAAGGGATTTGTCCTGTCACGATAAGCCAAAAACAGTGACGGATTAGTGGGGAGGATTTTAGGTTTCATTTTACTCATTAATTATTTAAAGCTCTTTGGATGGATTTGCTAAGAATCTGATACAGGCCTAAAAAAATGCTATTTGTTGGAAATAGATATTCAGTGCCCTTTGAAGCTCAGGTTTTCTCCATGGATTGGCCTTGGACCACAAATCAAAGGTCTGCATTCTGTTTGGAAAATATGCTACTTGCCAGGACCTGAGTGATGGATGAATAAATCAGTCTGACACACGTTTCTGTGAAAGAGAGGCTAAGGGACTACTTGGCTATAGGAACCAAGCACCCCCTTTCACTTAAGCTCCTTAGGCTTTTACTATAGTAACAGCTTTAACCTCTAGCTACAATCAGCAGGGTAAGTATTCATGAGAAAGCACATGCTTCTACAAGGTCATGTCTAAAGACTAAACATAGATATTTCAGTAAAACACCTTGGGGCTCAGACTTGTTTGGAAAAATCAAGGCAGGGGTTGCCGCCTTCAGCAAGGTCCCCCTAGAGGCCCCTGACCTTTCGGAGAATCATCATTACAGACTTTCCAAGCAAGTCCCATGCTTTCCCACACAGATATTCTAAATTTCACTATCTTCGTTTGTATCAATATCATTGAGGTAATTTATGTACTATAAGATGAAACTATTTAAAAGATGCAGTTGGATGAATTTAATAGAAGTTTACATTTGTGAAACCATCACTACAGTCAAAATACAGGACCTTTCTAGCACCCCAAAGGTTCCTCATGCTACTGTGCATTCCATTCCTTCCTGTGTCACAGGCCCTAGGCAACCATTGATCTGTGTTCTGCTATTGTAGATTAGTTTGCACCTTCTGTGGTTTTATATTAATGGACTCATATAATAAATATTTTTGTCTTATTTCTTTTATTTTTTTAAATATGCATGCTATTGTACATTGCAGATTTTCAATTTTATTTATAAGTAATTATTACCATTGTTTATTCACTTATTGGTACTAATTTGGATTGTTTGTAGTTTTAGGCACTCTGAATAAAGTTTCCATAGACATTTATAGACAAGAGTTTTTGTGGACATGTTTTAATTTATCTGGGATAAATATCATTAATGGAATGGCTAGTTTATAGGGTAGGCGTATGTTCAATTTTTAAAAAGCAATTCACAACTAGTTTTCAAAGTGATTATACTATTTTACATTCCCACTTGAAGTTCTTAATAGTTCTATTCAGTCCACATCTTTGCCAATGTGGTGGCGTTTATTTTTAAATTAATCTTCTAAAGGTTTTATAGTGGTATCTCATTGTTATTTCAATGTGCATATTTCTGATGTTGAACATCTTTTCATGTGCTTACTAACTGACATAATTTTGTGAAGTGCTTGTTTAAATTTATTTTTACTCATGGTTTTATTGCTTTTGCCTTATGATTATTTAATTGTAACAGACCTTTTTATATTCTAGACATAAGTCTTTTTCAGAAATATGTAGTGAAAACATTTTTTTCTCATTTAACATTTAACCTGTCATTCTTTTTAATGGTATATTTTGAAGAGCAAAAGTTTCAGATTTTGAAATAGTGGACTTTATCAATTCTTTCTTTTACCATTTGTGTTTTGTTTCTTATCTAAGAAGTCTTGTCTATCCTGATGTCACAAATATTTTCTCCTATGTTTTCTTCTAGAGGAGAACTTTTCAATAGAAGTTTCTGAATGATGGAAATGTTCAGTATCTGCATTGCCAAACATAGGAACCACTGGCCAATTTTGGCTACTGAGCATTTGAGAGAAGGCGAGTGAGAATGGAGAAATTAAGTTTTAATTTAATTTTATTTTCGTTAAAATTTAAATTTAAATATGAATTGCCATAATACTATGGATGGTGGCTAATGTGTTGTACAGTGTAATTCTAGAGGTTTTATAAATTTAACTTTTATATTTAGATAAATGAGACACATCAAGTTAAATGTTTTATATGGTATAAGGCAAAAGTCTATAGTTATTACTTTCAATTTGAGTATCCACTTTTCCTAGCACCATTTGTTGAAAACATTTTCTCTTTCTTGTTGAATTAGTTTGGCACCTTTGTTGAATATTTATTGTCCACATACTAGGAATAATTTTCTGGATTCTCTAGGATCTATATTTCTATTCTTTCACCAGTACCACAGTGTCTCAACTATTGTACCTTTAGTGTATGTCTTGATATGAGATACTATAATTTTGCCATGTTATTATTTAAAAAATGTTTTGGATGTTTTAGGTTATTTGCATTTCCTTATATATTTTGGCATTATCTTGTGAATTTCAGTAAAAACATGCTTGCATTTTTATTTAGATTATGTTAATTCTATACATTGACTTGGAAAAATTAAAATTTGAACAATTTGTATCTTATAATACCTAAACATAGAAGATCTCTTGTTAATTATGATTTGGGATTTTATGGTGAGCAGGATGCCAGGGTGATTTCTTTCCTGGGTTTTTGTCCAGGTGGATTCAAAGAATGAAGCCACTGCCAAAAGGTGGTAGGTGAGAAATACATGAACTTTATTGCAAACATATACTACCTCTAAAACCCTAATTCAAAGTTTCTAATTCTAAGAACCCTCTGTTTCTAAGAAGGGTGGCCACTGCTCTCTTTGTATTGAAATATTATATACTCTGGAGACACTTTCCCTTAATCTAGGACCCCTGTGCTTTCCTTGTTGGTCACTATGCTATTCAGTACCAGTTTCAAAGGCCAAAGCCCATGTGGTGTCCTCTTCTTTCTTTTCCCTTACTTTGAAACATTGCTCTATCCTCTGTGAAAAAGTTTCCTCCCCGCCCTCTGCCCGCCAATGTTCTATGACTTTTCTTTATCTTCTGTGAATATATGTCTTTCTAACCCCTTATCTTATCCTGTGGCATTTCTCTGTCCTTCACATATCCACCTTACCTGTTCAGGTTGGAGTTGCTTTTAATCTACCTTATGGCTGCTTTAATACCTAACAAGCTTATCTTGACATGTCTTGAGACTGGAACCACTGGTTTCTCTGCTCAAAGAGTAAAATTACCTATTTTTTCCTGGCATGAGATGTTTTATTACCCCTACTAGTGTCCCAACACATGAAATTGTGTGAGATCCAGAACTAGTGTGCCACGGGATGCAGCATCAAGTCCTACCAGCACCGCAGGATGCAGTGTCAAGGCACCTCCTGGTGACCGGTCTTTGGTCATTACAGCGTTATGACCATTGGGTTACTTATATAGATGGATCTCCCAGCTGCTCAGGTCAAATATGCTTTTGATCTAACTTAAGGCTGCTTTAATTGTTCAGGTCAAAATGCCTCTATCCTTTCTGGACCCACTCCCTTCCTGTCTGCCTAATTAAGCTAGCTAGCTTACCCTTTTCATTTAGGTCTCCTTTAATTAATCTCAACAGTGTTTATTAGCTTTTAGTATGGAGGTATGCATTTTATGCCAATTTATTCCTTTGTGATTTTTATTTTTAGATACTGTGTTAAATTGAATTATTTTATTTTTCAATTGTTTCTCCTAGTACATAAAATATAATTAAGTTTTGTATATATAAACCATATATACTGAAGCTTTGCTAACTTCACTTATTTTGTATATGGCTTAGGATTTTTTATATAAACAATAACACTGGAAAATAGAGGAAACTTTATTTGTTTACATTCTTTTAAAAATTATTGAATTTATTGGGGTGACATTCGTTAATAAATGGTTTCAAGTGTGTAATTCTATAATATATCATCTGTATATTGTATTAGGTGTTCACCAGCAAAGTGAAGTTTCCTCTGTCACCATTTAATATTCTCCTTTACCCTCTTCTACCTCTCTCCAATAGAGGGAGATATAATTCTTCCTTCCTAATATGTTTGCCTTTCTCTTTTTTGCCTCAGTGCAATGGCTAGTACCTCCAGTCAATGTTGAATAAATGTGTGGAGAGCAGGCATCTTTACCTGTTTCCTGATCATAGAAGAAAATGTTTTATATTTCAGTATTAATAGTATAAAATATGCATAATATCTATATATAAAATATTCTATAATACCAGTTTGTCTACCAAGTCAGTTTTTGGAAGACAGTTTGGTTACTTCTAGTCTTTGGAAATTATGAATGAAGTTGCTATAAGTATTCATGTATAGGGTTTTGTGTGACCATACATTTTTACCTCATTTGCCTAAATACCTTGGAGTGTGATTACTGGATCATTTGGTAAGTATATATTTAGTCTTGTAAGAAACTGCCAAATTGTCTTCTAAAATGGCCATATTGCTGTGCATATCCATCAGCAATGAATGAGTTCCTATTGCTCCACACTCTTGTCAGTATTTGCTATTATTAGGTTTTTATTTTATTTTATTTCAGCCATTCTAATTAGGTGTGTAGTGGTATTTCATCATTTTAATTTATAATCCCATAATGTCTATGATTTTGAGCATATTCTCATATTTGTTTGCAGTCATGTTTGGAGAAATCTATTCAAATATTTTGCTCACTTTTTAATGGCATGTTTTCTTACTGTTTAGTTTTAACTATTGTATGTATATTTAGGATATAAGCCCTTTAGCACATGTGTCTTCCAAATACTTTCTCCAAGACTGTGGTTTGTCTTTTCATTATCCTAATGGTGTCTTAGAGAACATGTGTTTAATTTTAATGGAGCCCACTTGGCAATTTTTTTATTTAAAGAGTCATAATTTTGCTTCCCCCCCCCCATCTAAAAAGTTATCACCAAACCCATCACCAGCTAGGTTTTCTTCTATGTTATCTTTTAGGAGTTTTATAGTTTTGGATTTTATGTTTAGGTTTACAATTTACTGTGAGTTAATTTTTTGTGTGAAGGCTGTAAATTCTATATCTAGCTTCATTTTTTTTTTGCATGCGAATGTCATGTTGTTCCAGTACCATTTCTTAAAAGACTATTCCTTCTACATTGACTTGCCTTTGCTCTTTTGTTAAAAATTAGTTGTCTATATTTGTATAGGTCAATTTCTGAGGTTTCTATTTTGTTTCATTTATCTACATGTCTAATTTTTTTAAAAAATCAATATTGAAGCAGTGTCTTTCAAAGGATTGGGCAATTTCATCTAAGTTGCCAAATTGTGGACATAATATTTCTTATGTCTATAGGATCAGCAGTGGGCAGTCCCTAATCTCCTTTTCTTGTCTAGTCTGGCTTGAAATTCATCAATTTTATTGATCTTGTCAAAGAACCAACTTTTGGTTTTGCCGATTTTTCTGCTTTTAATTTCACTTCTTTTCTAATTTTTAAAAATATATTTGTATTAATTTCAGAGAGGAAATGAGGAGAGATAAAAACATCAATAATGAGAAATAATCATTGATTGGCTGCCTTCTGCATGCCCCACACTGGGGATCAAATCTGCAACCCGGGCATGTGCCCTGACAGGGAATTAATTGAACTGTGATCTCCTGGTTCATAGGTTGCCACTCAAATACTGAGTCATGCCAGCTAGGCTCTTTTCTAATTTGTATTTATTTTATTCTACTTGCTATAAATTTATTTTGCTTTTCTTTCTATACTTTTCTATGGTGGATTTACATACATACATACATACATACATACACACACACATATATATATATATATATATATATATATATATATATTCCCTCCTAATATATAAATTTAATAGTATAAAATGTCCTCTAAACACTGATTTCACTGTATCTCATACATTTTGATAAGTTGTATTTTCAAATGTTTTAAAAAATATATATTTAATTGATTTTTTTTACAGAGAGGAAGGGAGAGAGATAGAGAGTTGGAAACATCCATGAGAGAGAAACATCGACCAGCTGCCTCTTGCACACCCCCTACTGGGGATGTGCCTGCAACCAAGGTACATGCCCTTGACCGGAATCAAACCTTGGACCTTTCAGTCCTCAGGCTGATGCTCTATCCACTGAGCCAAACCAGTTTCGGCAGTTTAAAATATTTTAAAGTTTCTCTTCATACTTTTTCTTTGACATGTGTTATTTAGAAGTGTGTTGTGTAACATCCAAATATTTTGAAATTTTCCAGCTATCTTTCTGTTGTTGATTTCTAGTTTAATTTTATTAAGTCTGTTCTTTTATATTTGTTAAGGTGTTTCATTGCTCAAAAATTGGGCCATGAAACACATGGTGAATGTTCCTTGCTAGCTTGAGAATATGTAACTCCATCCTTGACCTCTACTCACTGTCATTAATTTTTCCTACACTGTGTCACAGTAGCCTTTTGCCATGATCATCTTCTAGATATTAGATTTAATCTTTTATGTTGGATTTTACTCCTACACTGTACTAGGCACATTTGTTATCCATATTTGTGGGGTGCTCCTTTGCCAGGAACTGGACTTCGTGGATGCTGGGTATTAGACGGAGAAGACAAGAGAGGTCATAGGCATATAAGAGAAGCTTTACTGCAGCCCAAGTAGTCATTACCACTAAGGAGCCATCAGACAAAACAGTCCATTGCACACACAGCAGCCCTTGCTAATACAGTAGCAAACACAGGAGCCATTGCAAATATAGAAGCTGCAGCACAAAACTGTCACATAAAGCAGTTCTTTCCTCTACTGGTCAGTAACATCTCTTTTAATCAAATTAGACAAAAGAGGCTTTTTGCCAAATAGTGACAGCAGTATTGAGGTTACAGAAAGGCACACCTGCACAGTGCATACAGTATAATTGCTTTGTCCTTGCTCAGATTCATCTTGAACATCCGGCATACTCTGGATAGGGCCCCAACACTCAAATTGGCCTTGAACATCAGGCATAATTTGAGTAGGGCTCCCACAATATTCTCTAATGAGTTGATTTTTTTATTTTTTATTTTTTATTTTTTATTTAAATGCTGCCCTAGAGATACATCCCTTACCCAGACCTCTTCCTTGAGTTTCAGACACATATCTAACTACTTACTGGAGATTTCCACTTACAAAAATTGAAAACATCTCAAATATGCCAGTGTTTCACATGTCATAGGTGCTCAATAAGTTTATATTGAATGGATGAATAAATGAAGTGATTGCATTATTGATTGTATAAAGTACTTCAGCATTACTTCCTAGGTAGATCTCAGGATTTGGCAGCCAGAAAATAATCTATGCTATCATCAATAATTACCAAATAGCAGCTGTAGGAGCTAATAACATTGAATAAATTATATTTAGTATGGACTAGGGATTTTGCTAAATAGTGTACTGTATATTCAGGGGTAAATATAATAAATGAGGTTTATTGGTAGGTAAATGCAGAAAATTTTAAAGACCATTTTTCTCTTAATTTATTTGAAATAGATATGACTAAGGCAAAAAATGAAATGAGATGCATGAGCTGATGGAAACTAAAGACTAGGAAGCTTTTCAAGGAGTGTTTGGTGATCTCTTCTTGTGCAGAACAGTGTTCAGTGCAGGGACATGAGAGAGAGTTCTTTGTAGGGTTACAGCAAATATGAGTTAGTATACAATGTGAAAAACTGAGAAAAATAAACTAGTAAATGATAAGTAGGACAAAATATCATTTCCTGAATATCTCAACCCTTTTCTCCCAACACACACAAGCTCGTGCGCTCACGCACACACACATACACACACATATACACACACACACACAAGTTTACCATTTCCTCTACCTGGGAGTTTGCACATCGTGGCGGGGGAGCATATTTTTATACCTGAAGCAATTTAGTATATATATATATATGCTTCACAGATTTCCAAAGCTAAAGTACAGAGGCATGGGAGTTGCTATTAGAAAGGTGACTGAATTGTGTGCTCAGCATATACAATTACAGGGCCATAAAAAGGCTAGGGAAAGGTATGTGATACCTGATGGTAATGCTTGGTTTTGAGGATAAAAATAAAAACCAAGCTTTGTCTTAGGGAAGTTAAAGAGTCAGAGTAAGTATGTGTTTATGGAATAAAAACGTTTTTGTGTTGTCTTCCTTTTTCAAAAAAGAGAACTGTATCAGGATGAGAAATATGACTGGTTGAAAGGAGAAAAAATTGTATTGTTTGTAGAAAGTATAATTATATACCCAGAAACCTATGAAAATAAACTATAATTGAGATTAAGAGATTGCAAAAAGGTGGCCCATGACAAGATATAAATGCAAAATCAATGAATTTCCTATATGCCAATAATAAATAGTGACATTCACAACAATATCAGAAATATAATGTACCTAGGAATAGTCCAAATACAGCTAATAGAGAAAAGATGAGATGCCTTGGCTGGTTAGCACAGTGGTTATGGCATCAGCCTGAAGACCCTAGGGTTGCAGGTTCCTTTGTCCCTATAGGATTTAGGGGCAGGGGTGCATGTAGGAGGCAACCAATTGGTGTGTCTCTCTCACATCTATGCTCCTCTCTCTCTCTCTCTCTCTCTCTCTCTCTCTCTCTCTCTCTCTCTCTCTCTCTGTCTTCTCTCTCTCTCTCTTTCTCCTCCCACCTCCAGGCCTTCCATCTCTCTCTTAATCCTTCCCTTCCACTCTATTTAGAAATCAATGGAAAATATCATCAGCTGAGGAATAAAAAAGATACTTAACTAAGATACATTTTTAAAAATTAAGACAAATCTATGTTCCTGGAGATGTTCAACATGGTAAATCAATGTATAGAATGTATAAAATTAACACAATTCCTAATATTGTTCTATAGTTTATCTTGAAGAACAAACAGGGAAGCGTACCTAAAGGAATTTTGAAAAATAAGAAATAAGATGTAAGGAGAATCTCTTATCTCACCATGTAATATAACCCCAAATTAAAATATAATAATTAAAATTGTAGTATGAGAATGCTGCAATCTAGTAAGATAAATGGAATACAATAAGTTACCATCTAACAGACTCTAGAATAGATAAGAATTTATATGATAAAGGAAGCATCAAAAATCAACAGTAAACATTAGTCGAGAGTGAAATTTTGGCCATGTAATTGGCTAAAAAATATCCAGTAAGATTTTCACTTTGATCATATAGTACCTCAAAAGAAATTCCATAGGAGATACTATTTAAAATATTAATTGTTTAATAAATTGGTCAGTTTAGAATGGATAGGAATTTTTTTTTTAGCACATAAGCTATGAATAATAAAGTCCAAGGGGAATGACTGCTGGATTGAGGGGAAAACAAGAACAAAAACACCAAAACAACTAACACTCCCAAAGAAATAGGCAAGCACAACTGGCCAAGAATGGTAAATATATCCCATGTCACTAGTAGTTAAATACCCATTAAAGCAGTAAAGGGTCATTTTTGGCCTATCTTATTAATTCTTTTTTGTCTCATTAATGTTCAGTGGTACTAAAGAGAGTGATGGGAGTGTAAATTGATAAATTTCCTAAATGATCAATTAAAAAATATGTACCAAGAATTTCAAAAGCGTTTGTACCACTTAACCAAGCATTCTATTTCTAAGAATATATCCTAAAGAAATAAATTCTCTAATTTATTTAGACAATGATTTATGGGCACAGATGTTCATAGCAACATTACTGAAATTGCCAAAAAAATTAGATTATTTAAATATTTGGAAGCAAAAGTTTGGTTAAATAAATTATGATATATTCATACTTTCCAATTATGAAATCA
Organism: Pipistrellus hanaki; assembly: GCF_964339955.1. Lineage (NCBI taxonomy): Eukaryota > Metazoa > Chordata > Mammalia > Chiroptera > Vespertilionidae > Pipistrellus > Pipistrellus hanaki. The sequence goes on along the minus strand of NC_140524.1, from coordinate 58,363,798 downwards.
CAGTTTTGAAGTTCTTATTGGCAAGGAATATAGCTTCCAAAAGATATGTGACCTAAACTTTTTAAAAATATATTTTATTGATTTTTTACACAGAGGAAGGGAGAGGGATAGAGAATCAGAAACATCTATGGGAGAGAAACATTGATCAACTGCCTCCTGCCCACCTCCTACTGGGGAAGTGCCTGCAACCAAGGCACATACCCTTGACCTGAATTGAACTTGGGACCCTTCAGTCTGCAGGCCGATGCTGTATCCACTGGGCCAAACAGCTCAGGACTGTGACCTAAACTTTTAGAAGTGTGGCAGAAATCCATAAGTAATAATGTTAAAGAAATACTGAGAACACCAAAATGTGAATAGCAATTGTTTCTTAGAGTTTGGATTTGTAATATTATTGATTGCTTTACTGATTGTTGGATTGAAAACCAGTCAGAAAGAAAAGCATCATTTAACTTTCCTATACATTACCTCATGTGGTCCTCAGAATAATGTAGTGTGGTGGGTAGTATTCAAATTATTATATTTCTTTTTTACATATGATGAAAAAATTCATTGAGAGATCACGTGACTTATCCAATGTCTCAGTTTCTAAGAGGGAATCTTTTTATCCCTTGTGTAGTACTGGTATATAGTTAGCGCTGAACTATGTATCTTTTGAGTGAATGACTTAACTCAAAACTATTCTGCAAGCATGACTATAGGATTCGTTCTAAAGTAGCTCAAATTCCTGAAGCAAATCATCATGATTTGGGCCTTCAACACATGGCAACTTCTGAGCATTCTTTATAATATATTACAATACTTTATTTGCTTAACTGGAGCCAGAAATATTGAGTGTCTTTATGATTCATCAATTTGATTTGGTATTATAACAATAATGTTTTAGTGATTTAGAAAGTAATTGCCTCAAGATCAGGGGTTGTGCCTTCTCTATGTTCAAGTCAATGCAGAGTTACTCAATTAGCCATGGCGCAGTCATTTTGATAGTTTAGACTATCTTAATGTTTCCTTGTGTGGCAATCCATCATATTGAATGTGCTTTGATTCGATTGGATTATTAAAATGGACACACACACACAAAAAATGACCTGACTATGCCATGGAACATAATTTTTGGGTCATAGGCAAGGTCCTCTGTAAAGCATCTAATATAGTGCCTTGAACATTAGAACACGCAATAAATAAATGTTATAATCATGGTAAAAGCAAACTTAACTTCAATTATAACATTTGGTTCCAAATGATCAGCAATTCTATACTGAAAATGGAGGAACAGATGCAGTTTTTAAAATTATATTTTCCAGCTTATTGCGATATAATTGACATATACATATGTAAATTTATGTCCAATGTGTTGATTTGATACATTTATATATTGCAAAAATGCTTACCACCATAGCTATCAGCTCCATCAAGTTACATAATGGTCTTTTTTTGCAGTGAGAAGATTTTGGGTTTACTGCCTTAGAAACTTTCAAGTATATAATAATAGTATAATAAGCTATAATCATCATGCTGTACATTATATCCCCAGAATTTATTAATCTTAAAAGTGAAATTTTGTACTTTGTACTCTAACTTACATTGTCAGAAACCCCAGCTGAAAGTATAATTAAGTTCAACACTTATTATTCATTGTTTCTCATTATCATGGAGCCATGCAATATCAACACATTTTCATTTTTTAACCTGGTCCCAGTGGAGTTTTATTAAACTTATTTTCATATCATGATAGCATTTTTACCACAGTATCTACAAATTTCTGTTTAAATTATCATGAGACTTCTATGCATTATTTATATAGCATTTCTACTGTTAAAAACTTATGCTTTTGAGGAAATATTGTACAATTTTTATTTATCAATACAGCAGGATTTCTTACAAAAAAAACAAAAACAAAAAACAAACAAACAAAAAACAAACAAACAAAAAACATTTCATGCCAAAGTTTTAAACCTTTCAACATGGGCAAATTACTGTACTTGGATAGCTATTAAAAGAGGCATATTACAGCAAGAAAAGAAGTCTGCCAATAGTTTAGCATATCACCAAAAAACACATATTACAGCAGTTGATGATACTCTCATTTAGGATGTTATAAGCAAATTTTGTCCCCCAAATTAAAATATTAAAACTATTAACAGTAATGGGGCTGTCTTTGGAAATAGGGCATTTAAGGAGGCAATTAAGGATGAATGAGGCCAGAAATTAAATAGAACTTATATGCATATATGCATAACCTATCAACACAGATAATAGTGTATTGAAGTCCTGGGAGGGAGTCAATGGGGGGAAAGGGGAATATCATTAATACTTTCAACAATAAAGTAAATTTTTATTTTTTTATATTTAAAAAATATATATTTTATTGATTTTTTACCGAGAGGAAGGGAGAGGGATAAAGAGTTAGAAACATCGATGAGAAATATCTATCAGCTGCCTCCTGCACACTCCCCACTGGGGATGTGCCCTCAACCAAGGTACATGCCCTTGACTAGAATAGAACTTGGGACCCTTCAGTCCACAGGCCAATGCTCTATCCATTGAGCTAAACTGGTTAGGGCTAAAGTAAATTTTTTTTTTATAAAAGACACAAAATATGTTCACTGAAGACAAACTAAAAAAAAAAAAAAAAAAGTATAAATGAGCTCATAAAGGTGTGCCCCTAATCTGATAGGATTGGTGTCTTTATAAGAAGGAAAGAAACCAGAGTACATGCTCTCTCCCCTCTCTTGTTCAAAACAGAAAGACTATGTGAGGCCATGGGGAGAAGGTGACCATCTGCAAAGCACAAAGAGAGTTCTCACCAGAAACCAAACCTGCTGACACCTTGATCTTAGACTCATAGCTCCCAGAAATGTGAGAAAACAAATGTCTGTTGTTTAAGCCACCTACTCTGGTGTTTTGTTAAGGGGGCCCAAGCTGATTAATATTCAAGATTCGTGGGTGAAATATACCTCCTAGGCTCCCTGCTAAAAATCAGTTTTCATCCAGTGTAAACTGAGAATCACATTAAAGATGAGTGGAAGCATGCCAGCACAGGTATCCAGAAATTGTTTTCAAGAGAGCTATAAAATACAATACGTTGCTATTGATTCTAATAAGGAAAAAAGAGAAGAGTGATATAGCTTCACTAAAAACTCTTTTATGAGTTTCAATTTAAGACATTTTTATTTTTTAAAAAGAGGAGATTCTCACGTATGAGGATAAATATAAAAGTTTGGTACAGAAGCTTTTGATAATGTTAAATGTGGCAAACACTATGTTTTGTTTGTGTGTTTAGTTGTGTTAGAGCAGGGCTGATATTGTCATGAACAAGTAAGTATAGCCATTCTGGTTTATAGCAACTATTCTAGGCAACTAGTCTGACTACTATTCAGTGTCAGTGCTATTCTAGTCATTAATTTCTTCAACTATAATTTATGCTTAGAGCAAGAAGAACAAAAACATGAGGATTTGCTGAATAGCCATGTGAGTAACTCAACAGAGAAAGCTGACGTGGTCAGCTTCTTTCTGAGTCTGTCTTCCCTGTCAAAATAAATGCTTATAGATATGGAAAAAAAAATAGAAGAAACTTTATCAGAGAAATAATGCTCATTCTAGGGAAAGAAACTCAAGTGTATGGAGAAAAACTGATCTTTAAGAGCTTTGTTACTCTGTTAATCTAATCTTCAAATTCAAAGTTTTGCCACTATTGAGAACATGTGAGACAATGCTCCACAGATTGAGAGACCCTCTTCAGAAAAGGAGATTCAAAATGTTGTATTTTTAATTTTTTAAAATATATTTTATTTATTTTTTTACAGAGAGGAAAGGAGAGGGATACAGAATTTGAAACATTGATGAGAGAGAAACATCTATCAGCTGCCTCCTGCACACCCCATTCTAGGTATGTGCCTGTACCTTGATCCAAATTGAGCCTTGGACCCAGTTAGGGCATGTATTTTTAATTTTTAATTGATTTTTTAAAGAGCGGATGCAGAGGGAGAGAAACATCTATGTGACAGTGCAGCATCTATAGATAGTCTCCTGCTTGCCGCCCCCTCCCCCAGGGATAAAGGCTGCAACCAGAATCACACCAGCAACCTTTCAGTGCACAGGTTGACACCCAACCAACTGAGCCATATTGGGCGGGGTCTCACAATGGGTATTTACATAAATATTTATTATAATAAATGCAGAGCTTTCAATGATTTACTTTGAAGAAGGCAAAATTTGTAAAAATAAAATAAAATAAATAAATAATAAAAAATAAAAAATAGTGAGCTGGTTCAGCCATTGTCATGGTTTGATTTTGGGTCAGGGCACATGATGTTTGTGGGCTCAATCCCTAGTGTGGGGTGTGCAGAAGGCAACCAATCAATGATTCTCTCTCATCAGTGATTTTTCTCTCTTCTTCTTCTTTCCTGTCTCTGAAATCAATAAAAACATTTTTAAAATATAAAATAAATGTGTTGTTAGACAATATTAAACAAGAAATCAGACTCAATAACTTGGCTAGTTTTTTAATAAGCTAAAGCATCCATTCAACATTTACTGAGGGTTTCTATGTATAAGACATTAGGTTATCCATTTGATGATAGATAAAAACCCAGTCCCTATCCTAAATAAGTTTATGTTTTGTATAGTGGTTATTAAAGTATGATGATGATTCAATAGCTAGGGAACAAAGTAGCTAGGGAATGCTGCATAGGCATGCCTAGAAGCTTTTTACTTCTTGGATTCACATCACGGATACATATCTAAATTGCCCTTGGCCTCAGAAGTCAGGAGAAGAAACTGTAATCCAGTACTGTTTAATAGAAACCTAATATAAATCATAAATGCAATTATACATGTATAGTTTTAACTCTTCTTGTAGCCACATTAAGTAATGTAAAAACAAAATGGTTAAAGTCACTTCCATAATAATGTTTATCTATATACAGAATATTATATAATTTCAACATAGAATCAATATTAATTATTTATTAATATTAATATAAAGTCTTTAAAATTGTATGTTTACTTTATACTTACTAAATATCTCCATTTCAACTAGCCACATTTTTAGTACTTAAAAAATATATATAGCTAGTAGCTATTATATTGGTCAGCACAGTTCTAGTCCGTATGATCCTGAACTAGTATGGGAGTTTGAAATCTATTTTTTCTGAATTGTATTCTTTCTGTAACTTGCCTTTATGTGACCCCAGCGATGAACTTTTTCTGAGATGCCAGTTGAGCTTAGCTCAATTAGACAATGTCTACTGACTGGATCCCAATAAGAGCTCCCTACAAAGAAATGCTATTCCAGTCTTTATAAACCCCAAGAACCATCTTTTTCAGTGTCCTCCTTCTTGTACCACTGGACATACTTTTATTTTAGTAGTTATAAAGCTTTAAGGCATTAAATCAACATTTTCTTCTATATGACAGCATAATAAGGCAGAGGTCTTGAGTCAAAATAATCTGAGTTCTGAATCCAGATTAGCCCCATGGAAAATTCCTAACCTCATATTTAAAACTAGAGGCCTGGTGCACAAAAAATTTGTGCACTGGAGAGGTTAGGGTCCCTCAGCCCAACCTGCACCCTCTCACAGTCCAGGAGCCCTCGGGAGATGTCCTCCTACCGGCTTAGGCCCATTCCCCAAGGGATCTGGCAGCATAGGAGCCCTTGGGGGATGTCCATCTGCTAGCTTAGGCCCACTCCCCTAAGCTGTAGTTAGACATCCATAGCACTGCCAAGGAGGCAGGAGAGGCTCCTACCACTGCCACTGCACTCACAGCGCAGCTTGTGGCTGAGTGGAACTCCCCCTGTGGAAGTGCACTGAGCCCCAGGGAGCAGCTCCTGCATTGAGCGTCTGCTACCTGGTGGTCACTGCATGTCATAATGACCAGTTGTTCCTAGTTGTTCTGCCATTAGGGTCAATTTGCATATTACCCTTTTACTATATAGGATGAGGATAGTAATAAAAACATCCCTTACAGTGTTTCTGTAAGAGATATTTGAGATAATGTTTATAAATTTAAATAAAACACTTAGCATATTGACTATCAATAGTAAGAATTCCATAAATAGTATCTTTTATTATGTTATAATATTAATAAGACAATAGCCTCTTTATTTTTATGTTCTTTACGCCTAGCATAGCAGGCTTTTAATATATTTTATTGAATTAATTAGTCAAGGCTCACCAGATATGATAATGTATAAACTTGCTCAAGCTTTTAACTTTGCAGAAAATGGAAACCATAGAAATGTTACTGCTAAGCAATTAAATTGAGTAGCCTTGACTTAAAAGTTCAGAAAATTAGTCTTAATTCTATTATTTCTCTAAAACTTCAGAAGCAAGTTTTGAACTTGCTTTTTCAGAGAAAGTGACTTAAACATCCAAAATCCTATGGGTCTGTAATGGCCTTAGTGTGCATTCAGAAGTATCTGTAGTTCCTTCATCATTTCCCATTGTCTAATGGAAATAAAGAATGTTCTTTGATAACCTGCTACAAAACACTTGGTCAAAGTGAAAAGACTCAGAATGGAAAAATCAAAATTCAATTGTCCAACATTACAATGAGTCTTCTTATTTCTTAGAAATAGTATTACTGGAAGAATAGAGTTTAGAATCAAAAGAGGTCAAGATCTTAGAAACAGACACTACTCAATACATACATACACATTTATTCAAAGACAAGAACACACAAACACTGTCATACACCCAGGCTGATAACGCCTGCTGGAATTCTTTAATATTTTCAACAATCATTAACATCTATGACAACGACTTCTTAGAATTTGCCAATGTTTGGATGATTTGAAATTCTATGTTGAACCACTGATAAGATTATTTTATTTCACTCTCATTATTTTGACTGTTCCCCAACCATGGCCTATAGCAAATTTTAAGCTGCTATTGTCACAGGAAATGGTGTGGTAGTATGTGACTTGGAGCCCCTCTCAAAGAATTGGTCACTGAACATCAAAAGGTCATACTGTTTATTCACAAATAGAAACATGTGGATGTTTCCATTTTGCAGATTATAAAGGACATTGTTCTTAAGGATGCTACACTTAACATTTTTTTCAGCCTCACCTGCATTAAAACATTTTCTTAACATCTTCACCAGAGGATTTTTTAAAAATTAATTTTAGAGAGAAACATCGATGTGAGAGAGAAACTAATTGGTTGCCTTCTGTATGCACCCTGACCTGGAATTGAATCAGGGCACAACATTTTGGTTGGACAGTGCTCCAACCCGCTAAAACATACCAGCCAGGGCCACAGCTGCATTTTTCTTACTGATTTGTGTTCCCATATTAAATTATACAGCCCTTAAGAATGTGGATGGATTTCCCAAGTAAATATATAGATAGCCTTCACTTTGGGGATCCAGATAGACTTAAGGAAAATGAATCGTCTTGCTACATTTGATGAGAGGCAGTGTTCAAACTGTTTTTGAGCACTAGCTGTAGGGTCAGACAGAACTGAATTTGAATCCTGGCCATGCAGCTTTCTAACTTTGTGACCTCAGTTTTCTTATCTGTAATCTGAACATAATAGTTACCTTGTAAGGTTTTTACAGTTTTTTAATGTACAAATTATCTATTATCATTACTACTAGAGGCCCCTTGCAGGAAAATTGCTGCAATTCCTGAGGCAGTCTCCCCCGCCCAGCCTGCTTCCCTCCCTTCTCTGCCTCCCTGCTTGCTTCTCAGCAGCTTCACTCCCTTTTGCAGCACTTAGCTTTCTGCTATGCTATCTTCAGTCCTCACTCTGCACCTGGATATGCAAATTAACCACCATCTTGGTTGGTTAATTTGCATACTCACTCCTAATTGGCTGTTGGGCCTGTCTGATGGGTGTAGTGGAGGTAAGGTCGATTTGCACATTTCTCTTTTATTAGATAGGATTATTATGATACTAGATAGAGCAGATCTGTCTGCAATGATTAGGAAAAAGATGTTACAATAAATTATGGTTCTAGGCAATTAGTAAAGCATTGGATATTGTTTTCCAAGATGCCTAGGATGGTAAAGCAAATGTGGCAAATGTTGTCAATTGGAAACTGGGTGATGGATATATGGGAGTTCTTTGAACAATACTAGTTTTAAACTTTTCTGTAAGTTGGTGATTAATCACAATTTTTTAAAGTTGCAAGAGTGTCTAAGCATGTATTGTCTTTGAATTTCCATAGTGTGTTTGTGACTAAGCAACAACCCAGGAACCATGGTGACTCTTTGAGTTTGTGATTCATTTGGTTACTGTCTGGGTATAGCACCTTTATTGGATTTTATGCTTGTTAATACATTTGTCTTACTGTGAAGATTTCTTTGTTTGGGGGAGGGGGTGTCAGATTATTCAAACATTAATGATGTCCTAATTTGAAGCAAGTTTGCATCTGCACTCAGAGCAGCATGGTGACTTTAGCTGGGAGCCCTCACTGCTGTGAGAGGCCTTTCTGAAGTCTAGGATACTTTTCTACCCTAGAAGCTCTCTGGTTCATTCCTCCTTCCTGCTCTCCCTTGAGTTCAATCCAAGATTCCTAATAAAAAGACACATCATTGCAGTGCCCTTTTCCCAGCCTCACTGTCAGCTAGGAAATCATTGAAGCTGTTAAAATAAATTCTCTTCCTGCCTGGAATTCTTTACCTAGAAAAGTTTTATAATGTATTACAGTTTTAAGAATAAATTTAAAACCATGGAAGTGCCTTTACATTGCAAAGAAAACCCTGTGTAAACTTTTTATGTGGTTCCAAATTTCCTTTCAGCAATAAATCATGTAAGGGCTGTGAAGGTTCACAAACATGACACGGCGAAACATGTTGGTTTGATTTCACTTTTGAGTGTAAAATGGGATCATTCTTGGCAATAAAGGCCAAATTCCAGGCATGAAGCCCTTTGGAATAACGCCAGAAAGGCGGTGTTAGGTACTTGATTACAAGAAAAAGAACCAACTTTTACTCCTCTGTGTCACTTTCTATGAAAAAAATCACTTGGTTGAGTCATTTTCATCTGGGAGACATAAGACTTGTCCTTTGCCACTGTAGAAATGGTTTGTAGGGATAAAAGCTGTATACATATTTGGGTATTTGCTTTCAGAAATAACCTGATATAATTTTAAAAACATCAGGGGCTTTTTTAAGTCTCAGTGGGACCTTTCAAGGAAGGATGACACAAAATGTATATAAAGCTTTCATATATATAATAAATCTTTATTATTCAGATTATTACAGGTATTCCTCTTTTTCCCCCCATAGCTCCCCTCCACCTGATTCCCCACCTCACCCCACACCATGCCCTTAGCCCCACCACATATAGGTGTGGCTTTTTAATTAGGAAATTCCTTGGGTTTCTGTCAGGAGTTTCAACAATCAGTGATTTTGAATCACTGTATTTAAAAAATATATATATATATATATATATATATATATATATTATTGATTTTTTTACAGAGAGGAAGAGAGAGGGATAGAAAGTTAGAAACATCGATGTGAGAGAATCATTGATCACCTGCCTCTTGCACACCCCCTACTGGGGATATGCCCGCAACCAAGGTACATGCCCTTGACCCGGGACCTTTCAGTCCGCAGGCTGACACTCTATCCACAGAGCCAAACCGGTTTCGGCTAAATCACTGTATTATCTTTGTGGGTTTTTTTGTTTGTTTGTTTGTTTATTTGTTTACTGAGGTACAGATAAATTATTGGCCTTATATATTTGGGAAAAGGAACTAGCTACCTTTGATAACTCCTTGAATCCTGCTGGCCACATAAACCTAGCATAAAGTAAATCTTATGAAATATTGGAATTAGCATTGTAAAATCATAAGGTAGGTGGGATTTCTTTTTAAGGTGTGTGGTCATCATGAGATAATCATGACCGGGGACATGAGGTGAAATTTGGTTTTGAGCCTTTGGGCCTTTGACACTTTGCTTTATTTATGTCTTACTTGGGAATGCAGGTGGGGGGAGAGTGGCACCCCAATCCTATAACATTCTCAGTGAACTTAATGTACATTCTATTTTAATAGCTTTTTATAGTTTCCATTTTTCATTAATGCACCCTGAATATGCTGTGCTTTTTATTGTGAATACCAATAAAGGATGGCTGTAAAAATAGTCATAATACTATACTATTTTCTTCCATACTTTTATCTCCCACCGTAAACTTAGATGCTGCTCAGAAATGCAATTAAAGTAAAATGAACTCACAAAGAAAACATTTAAGGCTATGACAACAGCTCATTCAGCTCCCCATGGCTTCTTTCACTGGACATATTCATAATAGCACAATGTTTGTTTGGCTTATTTCTTGATATAATCTTCCTTATTTTTAGTTATATAGTATCAATGATTAAAAAATTGCGTACAGAAGTTGAAGACAGATATTTCATAAGTATCTAAATTCTTGGGAGCCTGGTGAATAACAGTTACTTGTGGAGAGACAAAAAATATTAATTAGAGCCGGGACCGGTTTGGCTCAGTGGATAGAGCGTCGGCCTGGGGACTGAAAGGTCCCGGGTTCGATTCCGGTCAAGGGCATGTACCTTGGTTGCGGGCGCATCCCCAGTAGGGGGTGTGCAAGAGGCAGCTGATCGATGATTCTCTCTCATCGATGTTTCTAACTCTCTATCCCTCTCTCTTCCTCTCTGTGAAAAATCAATAAAATATATTTAAAAAAAATATTAATTAGATTAGTGTTTCTGAAGTGTGATTCAATATCATGGGATGCAAGAGGACTTTGTACTTTAAACGGTTAAGGTCCAGTAAATTATGCTGTCACTTAAAAATGTTACCACCACTACTAATTAATCACCCATTATGTGCAAGTTATTATTCATGGCAAAAGAGGTATAGAATATACCTTTGGTCCTCAGATAATGTATAATCTCTTTCAGGGAAAATATAATGTACTTCAGTAAATAGTGATTTAGTATGTATAGGCAATAATTAAGACTACCAAGAGAAATCTTGCAAGGATTATATTCCAAGGAATGTCTTACTATAAAAGTGAGATTTAAGCCAACTCTGGGTCAATTCATAGGGATCAACTTGCAAGTTCCAAAAGTGGAAGGCAGGATTGTGTTTAGGAGGACCAGAAGTAAAATCTTTTTTTCTCCTTTATTTTTAATATTTTAGTGTTGTTGGTTTTTTTGTTTGTTTGTTTGTTTGTTGTATTTTGTGTATGTGTGTGTTTTCTCAGAAATAGAGACATATGCACCATGAAACTGAAGAGAAGGCTGTAATAGAAGCTCAAACTATATTTTAGAGATTATTGAATGCAAAGCTGACAAATTTGGGTTTAATCCTGTAGCTTGAAGGTTTTTAAGCAGAAGAGTAACATGATTTCAGAGAATTCCATAGACTGATGGGATCATGGGGAAGGAAGAAATTGAAAGCAAGGGAATCTACTGCCATTCTTAGACCAAGCAAGAGGGCACCCAGAACAGAGCCAATAATTTTAGAGAGCAACTGCATTAGAAACACAGAGGATAGATGTATTAAAAATAACAGGGGTGTTACTGGCACTTGGAGTTTAATACTCAATGTTGAACATCTCCTTCTATGACCAACACCTTTCAGTTTCAAGGAAGTGATTTGTCATATCTCCTGCCCTATTTCTTGAAAAGAAAAAAAAAATGGGGATGGCATCTGCAAAGTTTATTTGACTGTGCTGCTATCCATACCAGATATTTGAACCACAGAACTGGCTAGGTAACAGAAAAAGACTTATCAAATTCTTTCTATTAGTTGGCATGAATGACTAATTTCTTACCCATTGAGATATTATTTCCCAGTAGTGCCTATAGTATTTTTCCTCAGTTCTTTTCAAAGTAATTAATAAGTTAGCATGGTGTTCATAAGAGTTGAACATTACAGCTAAGAACATTTTGCAATATTTAACAATGAATAGTCTTCACAATGCATATAGATAGGTCTAGATGTACTTATGCATCAAGTATTGATCAGTCTTTTACAGTGGCAATTAAACAAACATTGAATGAAAGATTTGAAAATACTTTTATTTATGTTAACTGGTACAGTGAACAAATATTTCAAAAGAATAAAAATTATGCTTTATTTAAATACTTTTAAATTAATTTTATATTCATTAATTATAAATAGTATTTAGAGTTTAATATATCAGAATAAAATAACTGAAAACATATATTAAAATATTTTGTCTTTTGATTTATATCTGTTGATTAAAAAATCAAATCTGTATAATTTTGATGTGATTATATTTTTATTTTTAACCTTTGGTTGATTTATGCCAATTAGACTCAACTTACTAGTGTATAAAAATATTGATTATAAATTCTTAATGGTTTTGTTGAAATTAAGGGAAGAAAATTAGTTTAAGGAATAAATATGCTATATCAACTTATAATTTTAACTTTATTTTTTATTTTTTAATATTTTATTGATTTTTTTTTACAGAGAGGAAGAGAGAGAGATAGAGAGTTAGAAACATCTATGAGAAAGAATCATCAATCATCTGCCTCCCGCACACCCCCCATTGGGGATGTGCCCACAACCAAGGTACATGCCCCTGACCAGAATTGAACCCGGGACCCTTCAGTCTGCAGGCCGATGCTCTATCCACAGAGCCAAATCAGTTCCGGCTTAACTTTATTTTTAACACTATTATAGATGTCCCCATTCCTTCCCCTCCTTTTCCCACCTCCACTCAGCCCCCACAAATTATGACTTCTATACAACTTCATCTTATTACTCATCCAGCATTTCTGGCCCATAAAAGAATCACTCAGATGATAGTTCAATTGCTGCACATCCATGCCATGATTTAGTATTTTCAGTATTTTTAATTTTAGTAATGCTAGTAGGTGTTGAGTAGTACTTAAGCTAAGAATAGTTAGCATGCCTATCTACCCTTATGTATAAGTGAAATAGTTAGCTAGCTGTCTACATGGACTTATTTTCTACCACAAGGCTTTCTGCTTATGATATGTGATAGTATCTTAAATTATATGTTTAGGATTTATTCCATTTGATTAGGCATTGTCCTTGTTAAAATGCAGAAGTCTGTTGTTCTTTGGACACTCCACTCACAAAATGTCAGTTTGTTCCATGATAAATGACAAGTAAGTTTGGGAAATTATATTTTAAATAAAATTAAACATCTCTTTTCTTGGGGACTTCTCCAATTCTGTTGTAGTCTAATATGAATTGTGATATTTCAAAAAGGTAAAACATGTAGTATTCACAAAGCCTATTCAACCATGAACCCTTAAAAATAAACCATCTTTTATTTATAGCCAAGTAATATTTCTTTTTAAAAAAATTTATTGATTAAGGTATCACATAGTTGTCCTTAACCCCCCATTCCAATCCCCCATCTTCCCACTCATGCCCCCACCCCCCTATTGTCCTCGACCACTGGTTAGGCTCATATGTATGCACATACGTCCTTTGGTTGATCTCTCCCTTTTATCCCCACCCTCCCTTTGAGGTCCAACAGTCTGACCCATGGCTCCTTATCTCTGGGTCTGTTCTTGTTCATCAGTCTATGTTGTTCACCATTTCCCCTAGATGAGTGAGATCACGTCCTACTGGAAATATACTTATAAGAATCAAAAATGAGACAAGCAATAATTGTTATGCTGAAAGGCATATGAATTAGTCTATAGATTCTGGGCCACCAGTTCTTTTGAGACCCAAGTAATATGTTATTATATATTCATACTAGTGACCTGGTGCATGAAATTTGTGCACATTAAAAGGGAATTAATTAGAGGAAATATTTTAATATTGCTTTTTGCCCTTTCTCTATAATAGAAGTGTTTGGCTGGGCACACTCCTATCAAGCCCTGCCAGGCGGGGGAGCACAGCTTCACATCCTGGTGTGGTGGCACGGGGAGAGGCCTAAGGTCCCAGGCCCTGGCCCTTGCCATGCAGCCTTACCCAGACCCACCGTACCACAAGACCCATCAATGCACCTCCTGATGACTGGTCATTTGGTCTTTACAGATGAAAATAAAGTCATGCACTTAAGCATGCACATTCATTTTCAATGCCTGATTTATCTATGTTTTCTAAATAGCAAAATAAATGAGATCATTAGCCAGATAGCCTCATAATGCCAAGTTCTTTATATAATGACACATACCATTCTCTCCGCTCAGTATGCTCCATTTGAATTGATTAAATGTATGCAAATCATATGAAAGGCACTGCTACTTGCTCTTAATAGAGGAAGCATTAGTTCATCACCTAACACCATAAAGTGGTGTAATTGGCACATACTGACTTGAAGAACAGGAGGAAAACAAAAATAAAACAGAACAAAAAACAATGTTCAGTGCTGTGGACAGAAGAATACTCTGTCTTTCCCTTTCTATTTTTCTGCTTCTCCCATGAACCTATTTGTGCTCTGCTTCAAAATCAACACACAAGACAAAATTGGATGCAATTTATAGTGCTATTTGAGTACAAAGAGGTGTTTTTCAATCTTTAATATTTCTTTTTTATCATTGTGGCTCAAACTTGCTCCCAATGTTCCAGGACCCAGGCCAGCTGTGTGGACACCCCTTTGCTAGGTGCTGTCAGGCTTCAGGGCTGGAGCAGGGAACACACCAGGTGTTGCTGGAAATGAATCAGCTCTCCTCTTTACATAGCAGGAGTCTTTTCATTATAAAATGCAAAGCAGCAGCCATTTTCCATTACCCTCATCCCCAGCCCTCCTTGCCCAGGGGGCATAGGAAGGGGCTGGGAAGATATTTACTCTCGGCTCTTAGATTTCTCTTATTTAACTGAGCCCATTGACAGCTGCTTCTCTGAGTGCAATGCCAGCCAGCTCAGGGCTAGCTGCATCTGTAAGGCAAGCGACAGAGTTGACTAGAGACTTTGACCAAGCCCAAGTGCACGGGTCACAGCAACCTTGGCAAGCAGGCTGCTCCTGAAAACTCTAGGCCCCTCCCATCTCTGCACCCCAGCTCCCTGCTCTCCCCCTTTCACCCACAGGTGCCACCTGTGTGGTGTGCCCCAAGACTTGGTGTGCAGATATAAGGGTTGCAGGTTCATGGTGCTCTGCCTCCTCCTGGCACTTTGAGCCATAGGCACTGGCAGGTACCTTTCCACTCAGTCTTGGTCTTTGGTCACTGCTGAGGTTTTCAGGACTCTCTAGGCCAGGGACAGCCAGGACCTTTGCCTCTGAACAATGCCATGCCTGCAGCCTGCCTGGGATACTCCCAGCCTCAGGAAAGCATGGGGGTGTGGCAGGCCTGGGTGAGGGGCCTTGGGGGAATGGGGGGATTGGCTAGTCTCCACCCTCAATTGGGGTAGGAAGCTGATCAAGGGTGGGACCAGGGCAGGGCAGCCATCTTGTGATGGTGTTATGTTGTAAGGGTCAATTTTCTTATCATCTCTTTATTATATATAATAGGATACTATATCATCTTTATCCAATCATTCATTGTTGGGCACTTACATGTCTTGACTATTGTGAATAATGCTGGATCCATGCACACTTGAATGTATATTTTGCTACTTTGGAGTGAAATGCTTTAAAAATATCAATTAAATCCATTTGGTCTAATGTGTCATTTAAGGCTGCTGTTTCTTCATTGATTCTCTTTCTGGAAGATCTGTAAGTTGATAACAATGGGTTGTTAAGTTCCCTACTGTTAGGGTTCTTGGTTTATGATGTGTGCTATGAAAGAATTCACAAATAAAAGAAGAGACAGATGCAGATAAAAAGTTTACTTTTCCAGAAGGGCAAAGAACAAAAAGTTATTCTTTCTTTTAAAGCCTTGGACAAAGAAGGGAGGGGAATTATCCGGTTACTGCTGTTGCTAGATGACTGATATCAAGAGTGTTGTAGTTTGTTAGTTCTTCAGGAGACTATCTGGGCAGATTTCCTAGGGAGGTGTCTTATTAATATTCTTTGGGCAAAAGTTATGAAAAGTTCAAAAGAGGCTTGTTTGAAGAGGAGAGGGAAGATAACTTTTTTACTAATTATCTCTGTTGTAAAACCAGCAGGGAGGAGGGGTATGTAGCTTATCTTGCCCCTCAGTTTGAACAAAGGGGCTGTTTGAACCAGAGGAGCTAACAAGCTTGGGAGGCTTAACTACCAGGTTCTTCTCATAAATTGTGGGAGGCTACAGCAAAGAAAAATAAAGGTCTGTTTCTGTCCTAACAGCTACTATACAGTATTACTATTGTTTTCTCCCTTTATGCTCATCAATATTTGCTCTATATGTTTAGGTACTCCTATGTTGGGTGAAGAAATGTTTACAAGGATTATGTTCTCTTGTTTGATTGAGTCCTTTATCATTATGTAATGTACTTTGTCTCTTACTATAGCCTTTGTTTTAAAGTCTATTTTGTCTGACATAAGTATTATTACCCCAGCTTTTTTTTTATTTCCATTTGCATGAAATATTTTTCATCCCTTTACTTTCATTCTGTGTCTTTCCATCTGAAGTGAGTCTCTTCTAGATAGCATTTGTATGACTCTTTTTGAAAAAGGTGAATAAATTAATCACAAATTGATAGTTATAAAATAGTCATGGGTATGTGAAGTATAGCATAGGAATATTGTCAATAATTTTTTATAACTATGTATGTTGCCAGGCGGGCACTAGATTTATTGAGGGGAACATGTTACAAATTATATAAATATCTAACCACTATGCTGAACTCCTGAAACTAATACAAAATAATATTGAATGTCAAGTGTAATTGAAAAATAAGAAATAAAAAAATAAGCCATCTGTTATACTTTTATTCTTCTCAATATAGTTTTGGAAATTCTTAACAATATAAGATAATTTCTCACTGACAATTCTGAGAAAAGGCTACCAAATGGAGCATGAAACGTTTATGTTTTGAAAAATGAATCAGAGGATAAGAAAGTGAACAGGACAGATATTGGGATGTCTACAATCAGATCCTTCAGCCTGGCTTTAGGTCTATGAAATTGCCCTGGATTGAGTGGCCAGTAGGGAAGAGGAACCCTGGAAGGCACATGGGAAAAGATCAATTATGCCTTTTCAAACCTTCATTTTCATGGTATCAGGCAACTAATGTGGCCTTTGGATTTATGTAAATCTACAGTTCTTCAACTTGGAAATATTCCTTCTCTAGTGACATTCACTAAGTATATTCTTTCTAATTGGTAAAATTGGCATGGAAATCATACATTTTAGGGAACAAAAGTTCTACTTTCAATCAGTAAAACCATCCTCCTAGTAACTCAGCCTTAAAAGTTTGAAATCATCTATGACATTTATGTATCCCTTGCCCCCATATTAAATCTATCACTGAGTCCTGCTTCATTAATTTTCTTGAATTCTTTCCACAATTCTAGCTCAGAACTCATCTCCCTGTTCACAACCATTCTTCATGATATGGTCAGGTTCATCTTCATGAATACTCTTTTCCCCCATTTATACCTATTTGTCAGACACCTTTATGGATACAACATCTCAAACTTTTTCAGATGGCATTCAAGAACTTCAATTTTTTAGCCCATGCACACTTTTCCACTGTTGTGTTCTACTGTCCTCTAATAAGAGTCCTTTGCCCCAGAGTGATTTACTGTCAACCAGCTATAAGCATTCTCTTCCACTCATTTTCTCCTTTCCTTCACAAAAAAAGTCAACCCATTCTTCAACACACAGAGAACAAGATTTGTGGTTGGTAATTAGCCTTTCACAACATCAATACATAGTGATATCTACCTCTTCTCTACTAATTGAGCATTACTGCTTGTGGCATTGATTTGTGACTAAGTCCCTAATGTTTTGCCCTGTTTATACCTTATCTCTTCAAGTAGATAGTAAGCTCCTTCAAGGTAACAATTCTATCTTATCCTTATTTTAATCCTCTAAAACACAGAAAACACTTTTGAAGAATACTAGTGAAAAAAATATTTTATAAATGAAAATGCTTCAAGTGACCCTATCTGATCTCTGAACACAAACTTGAGCATAATAAAAAATAACTTCACTTTCCTCAAAAATTAAACATTTCTCAGTATTCTGATTTTTATATTAGTACTTGAAATTGCATAAATTTCCCCCCTGAAACATTATATGCATTCTGTTGCATCAATTAATTACTTCATTAAAAATAAAATTCCCATTTTTATGGTGACTTCTTTATTTACTAAAAGAGGAATAGGGAAATATCATAATTTCTTTTGAATTTTGAAAGAGAAAGTGATGCTTTCATGCCATAAATCTTTCAAACTTAGCACTTCTCTAAGAGAACTTCAGATTTATCTAACCGCCAAATGAATAATTCATATTTGTAATAAGCAGAGATGTTATCTTTTGGGAGAGAGAGGAACTCATTTCTGATGATCCTAAATTGTTGATCAAAACCACCTTGAAAGTGTTGCCCTGATTTCCTTATTGACTAATTATAATTTGAACGTGTTTGGGCACAACTTATGGTACAGCAACTGATTGCAGAAGTCTAATGAAGCAAACTTGTCTTTTCTTTCTCATTTTTCTCAAAGAAAAACTTTTTAGAAAGTGCCAGCATTTGGAGTGCTAATATGAAATATGTGTCTCCCAGCAAAATTTCAAGGAAAATTAGCATGCAACTTGTGTGTAGAGCTGTGAAGGAAGAAGGCTAGAGCCCCGCTACCTTCATAAAGCACAGGAACAGTTCATCATCAATATGCATATAAGACAACATCATGGTAGTTGCCTGGAAACAAGTAAGAGAGAGTAAAATAATAAAAAGGACTCTGATGCTCCAGTGCACCAAATTGAACTTTAAAACTACTAGAAAAAAGGGTTGTGATCAAATTAGGACACACAATACAGTGCTTGAAAATGTATTCTTAAAAAAAAAATCCTGTATTTAATTGTCCTGTCATATTACATGAATTTTTCAATGGAATGCTTACAGGCAGTATTAATTGGTCACTCAGAGTTTAGTGAAATAGAATGGTAAAGCCTGATATAAATGTTTTACAAGGCCATTGGGAATCTTGTAAATGATAGGGTATCCCTAAGGATAACCCCTCTCATTACACATTTATAACCCTACCCCCAAATATTCTATCCAGCTGAAGGAGGCACCTGTTAACTTGTCAGTTTAAGGTAATGCTTCAAAATTCCCATTCATTCAAATGACAATATGAAACAAATGATTTCAGAAAGTTTGGGGTGACTGTTCTGTGGTTTTCAATGGTGGATAGAAGAATATCCTATAGTGGCATGAGAGGATCCCTCTGGCTGAATCCCTCCCTTTGTCATCAAAAAGGATATTCTCTCTGTCAAACTTGACAGGGGTAAGAAAGACAAATGCCTATGCTGTTATAGAAACATCAGATCATTTAAGTATGAGAAAATGTGTAATGGAAGAAATTGGTCCAGGAGTTCTAACATTTTATTGCTCAAAAACAAAACTTATGGCAGTGATTCAGTATCAGTGTATGAACCAAGTGGTCACTGGTTTGATTCCCAGTCATGGTCAAAGCACATGCCTGGGTTGCAGGCTCGATCCCCAGTATCAGGCATGCAGGAAGCAGCCGGCAGGTAGTTCTCTCTCATTGAAATTCTCTCTCATTGATGTTTCTTTTTATTCTTCTTTCTTCCTCTTTTTCTAAAATCAATTAAAACATATTAACACCCCCCCAAAAAAAGAAAAAAAAATACAAAACTTATGTATAGTATTATTTTTTTTGAAAACTTTATTAAATAGCTTTTCTTAAAGTATAGAATCTTCTGTATTGAGACTAGTTCACTGCTCCTTAGTATTAAATGATATGGTAAAGTGTCATCTCACTTACTCTATAAGCACTTATCAACTACGTACTAAGAATCTATTGTGCCCAGGGTCCTGAGCGGAGAAAGCTATGGAGTTGATAAACCTCCAGTGTCTGAAAGTTGGAGCTCCCAGCCACACTGCGGAAGAGGAGGAAGTATGTAAGTTAATAACTATAACAGCACCGTAGATGCTATAATGGAGTGTTTCATGAAGCTTTCCACAATGCAGAGGAAATGATAAATTATTTTCTCTGGCAGAATTAGGAAATCTTCACTAAAAAAACTGAGTTAAGTCTTAAATGATGAATAAGAGATTTTGCCTGATAAGAAAAGTGAGAAAGGTCTCCCAAGCAAAATAATACCATTTAAAAAGTTCACAGCAGCCTGAGAAACAGAACAATGAGGTAAAGAAAGAAGAATTAAAAGATATGGTTGAAGTGTTGGAAATTTCCGGTTGTAACTATTGAAGAGCTTTAGAAATTGACGAACCCCAAACTTTTCTGATCATAAAAACAATTTTTTGGTGTTTTGTAAAATTACAGATTACCTGGTCCTATTCAGATCTGGTATAAGAGGTCTATTTTCTCAAATGGTTCACAGACAGTTCTTTATAGCAATTACCCATGGTTTAAGGAAACTGTGTTCTAAAATGATACTTAAATTTTAATTTGGCCCTAGCTGGTTTGGCTCAGTGGATAAGAGTGTGGGCACGAGGACTGAAGGGTCCCCAGGTTTAATTCCAGTCAAGAGTATTTACCTTCGGTTGCATGTTAAATCCATGGCCCTAGTCAGGGTGTGTTGTATGCAGGAGGAAACCAGTCAATGTGTCTCTCTTACATTGATGCTTGTCTCTCTCTGTCTCTTCCCTTCCCTTCCATTCTCTCTAAAAATCAATGGAAAAGTATCCTCTGGTGAGGATTAACAACAACAACAACAAAAATGTAATGTGCATTAGGATTACTGGAAGAACTTGTGAAATAGCAGATTTGAATTAAATTCAGGTGGTCTAGCCTGGCATCTCATATTTCTGACAAGCTCACAGGTGCTGCTGGTCCATGTACTGCACTTGGAGGAGCAATGTTTTAAGCCATACTAAGGAGATAAGGAAAACACCCAATCAGACATTTTAAAGAAGTAACATGGCCAGATTTGTGAAATCTCACCTGGTAGTGTTGCAGAGAATTGATTTGTGTGGTGTACAAAAGTTAGAGACAGGAAAAAACAGGTAGAAATTTATTGTCATAGTTTGGGTGTGAGGCAATGATAGAATAAAGAATAGAATTGGCAGTAATATTGGAAAAGATGAAATACTTTTGAAATATTTCAGTTGGAGATTCACAGGAAGGTATGACCAGATGGTTGTGTGGGTTGTATGGAGAGGAAAAGGGATAAATCTCTTGTAGGCGACTTGTATATACATGTATTTACAAGAGGATAGAAGTAAAATAAGTTTTTCAGAAAGATAATTATTTAGGGGATATTGCATTTGTATCAGTCAGGGTTCTCCAGAGAAACAGAACCAAGTAGGGAGAGATTTATTTTAAGGAATTGGCTCAGACACTTGTTCAAGCTTTGTGCATATAAAAGCTGATGGGGTATGTCTATAAGCTGGAGACTCAGAAAAGAGTTGGTAGTCACAGTCTAAAAGCATTCTACAATATTTTGCTGGCAGAATTCTTTCTTGCTCCCTCCCTGAAGGGTCAATCTTTTATCTATTCAAGCCTTCAGCTGATTGAATGAGGCCCACCCACTGAGACCCTCATCCCCACAATACGAACATCCAGTAATATGGTGTTTAAATGTAAATAAATAACGGCCATCCATTTAACAGAAAAAATGTGGTTATTAAATATGATGTGGTAGAACACAAGTTTTCAAACTGCTGAGCAAAGAGTTGGAAATTCCTCAATGTGATTTTTAAAAGGTTTCCAATAAAAGGTGTGAAGAAAGTTGCCGGTCCCTTAGATCTCTATGTAACAACTCAAACACACCACTTCTGCTTTCATCAGTTTTACAGATTGGTCCATTTTGAGACTTCAGATGAAGAAATGTTTTCCAAACCTAACCTCCTTCATGTTTTAAAAGCCAAAATAAATAGGATTACTAAATAAAAGTTGTCATGATATATTGATAAAGAGCATGATGTGAAATAGTATGTACTTGCCATCTGTCTGACTCTTTTCCTCATTCTCATTATATAAAAATGAGGTTAATAATAGTACTTATCTCATAGTGTTATTTTGAAGATTAAATTATCTAATTAGTGTCTGGAACTTAACAAGTGCTCTGTAATAGAAAACAGTCTCAAAGGAAAAGAATATACCAAAAGCTTATACTGATTAACTCAAATTGAGATTACACATAATTATTTCCTTCATTGGCTCCTCTCAATTTTATCATTTTTTCATATAATAGTCACATACTATTTCTAGTCAACAAAAGCATAATAGATGTTGTTGAAAAGAATAAAGACTCCCCCATGAACAGGCTGTGCTATCTATATTTATATTTTACAGTGACGGTGACTGCCTCTCTATGGCTTTCCTTACCAATAGACCTTTTACTGATTGAAGCTATTTCTTTGCTTTGTAAGCTCTGTAATAGCAACCGTCCACTGTGATCAAAATAAACAAAAAATGGGCTATCTGCTGTAGTTGATGAGCATGTTTTTGTAGTTGTGTTTCAATTGTAATGGCTTAACTTAGTGGCTCTCAGTTTCTTTATGTGGAATATTGTGCTAACATTGTTTTTTGCTGAGTTGGTTAAGGATCTTGTTTAGTGTATTCTTACTGAAATATATGTTATTTTTATAGAAAAAAGTCACCCCTTCCCATGACACCCAATATTTTCTTGGCTATTTTCATTTTTATGAGTCTTTTAAGTCCTATTTCGTTTCTTTTTCAACTGTATATTAAGTTGAGGTTTAACATTTATACATTCCAGATTCTCTTGAACAAGGTGTTTGCAAAATAAACCACATATATTCCATGCATGATTTACCATATTATTTTAGGGTTATGGAATAGGTGATCAGAAATACTATAATAATTAAGCTATTTATAAATCCAATTACCATCACCATAATTTCATATGATTTTTTTTTTTTGTGTGTGTGTGTGTGTAATCAGGGTTCCATGGTTTTTGTTCTCTTTTCAGGTGCACGTGACCTAGAACTAGTTGACACTGTATTGCTCATCATCTTTTTATGGTTACTAATTTAATTCCATTGTGGCTAGAAAAAATACTTAGGGTAATTTGAATATGTTTAATTTTATGGATTTGTTCTGTGGCCCAGAATATGGTCTATTTGCAAAATGCCCTATGTGCATTTGGTAAGAATGAGTGTTCTGCTGTTCAGTGGATTATTCTATGAATATCAATTAGGTCAAATTGCTGGATAGTGGAATTCAAATCTGCTCTATTTTTGCTGATCATCAGACCAATTATCTTGATAATTTTGAGAGAGTGGCATTTAAATATATGACTATTTGATGTGGCCTGTGTGGCTCAATTGGTTGGCGTGTCCTCCCATACACTAGAAGGTTGGTTGCAGGTTCTATTTCTGGTCAGGGCATATACCTAGGTTGTGGGTACCATCTCAGGTTGGGGTCTATGTGAGAGGCAACTGAATAGATGTATCTCTCTCACATCAATGATTCTCTCTCTCCTTCTCTCTTCCCTCATTCCTTCTCTAAAAAAAAAAAAAATAAGAAAAAACAAACTTAAGTATCTGACTACATTATATATTTGTTCATTTCTACGTTAAGTGATAACAGTTTTTTGCCACTTATAATTTAGAACTCTGTTATTAGAAGCATAAACAATTAGGATTGTTCTGTCTTGATGATGTTCTCTTAACAATCTCTTGTTCCTTTATCATTATCTTAATACCTTGTTTAATCTTTGTAATATTTTTGTCCTGAAATCCACTGTGTCAATTATTCATATAGTCATTCCAGGTTACTTTTGACTTGTAGTAGCTCAGTATATTTTTTCTAGTCCCCTTTTAAAATTTATTTGTACATTTACATGTATAGTGTAAAGGTAGTGTATAGTTGGATCTTGCATAGGGGTGTCGAACTCAATCAGAGAAGGGGCCAAAATCTAAAATCCAGCCTAAATCGCGGGCCGAATGATTTACTGAACAGTCATAAACTGACAATGTCATAAACTGACAGCGGAGTGCAGTGATGACAGCGCGGTGCGGGCCACATTGCAAGGCCTGGCGGGCTGGATTTGGCCCGCGGGCCTTGTGTTTGACACATGTGATCTTGCATTTCTATCCAATTTGACATTCTAACTTTTAATTCAGAGAGTTTGAACTTTTATATTTTATGTAATTATTGATTAGATTTCAGTTTATTATTTTGATAATGTGTTTTCTGTTTGTCCCATCTGATCTTTGTCTCAATGGTTTCTTCTGCCTTTTTTTTTTAATACTGAGTGATTTTTTGTGATTCCCTTTTATTACTTTGTTGGCTTTTTGGAATAGTTTTTGGTTTGCTCTTTTAGTGGTTGTTTTACAGTGCGTCTTTAACTTCACAGTCTATCTTCAAGCTATATTATAGTTCTTCACATGTCGTTTTTCACATATAGAGTAAAAAACTTATACTTCAATTTCATTCCTTTTGACTTTATTTGATGCTGACTATGTATTTTGAACTACACAATAATTGCTTATTTTTGTTTAATGTCAGTTACCTTTTAAAGATATTAAATACTTTTTAAAGTAACTCACTACAGACTGATTCATATGCCTTTCAGCATAACAATTATTGCTTGTCTCATTTTTTATTCTTATAAGTATATTTCCAGTAGGACATGATCTCACTCATCTAGGGGAAATGGTGAACAACATAGACTGATGAACAAGAACAGACCCAGAGATAAGGAGCCATGGGTCAGACTGTTGGACCTCAAAGGGAGGGTGGGGATAAAAGGGACTTATGTGCACACATAGGAGCCTAACCAGTGGTCAAGGACAATAGGGAGGTGGGGGTATGAGTGGGGAGAGGTGGAGGATTGGAATGGGGGGTTGAGGAAAAATATGTGATACCTTAATCAATAAAGAAATTTAATAAATAAATAAATGAATGAATAAATAAATAAATGTTTTATATTTACCTATGTATTTACCATTTCTTGTGCTCATTATTCATTTGAGTAGCTCTGTTTCCATTTCCATGCAATTTTCCATTTTCTTGAAATATTTATTTTAACATTTTGTAGTGCAAGATTGCTTGTGTTGAATCTTATAGAAATTATATGTGTGAAAATATTTTAATTCTCACTTTTTAATGTCATTTTCATTGGGTGTAGAATTCTAGATTGATAGATGCTAGCTTTCATTCATTACTTTAAACAGCTTGCTCCACTGCCTTCTCACTTGTATTATTGCTAACAAGAAATCTGCTGTAATGTTTATCTTTTTTTAATTCTGTGCATAATGTGTAAATTTTCTCCCATCTGGCTGCTTTAAAATGTGGCTTTCCTTTGGTCACTGGGGTTTTAAGCAACTTGATGTGCCTTGGTGTAGTTTTCTTTTCTTTCCTTTTTAAATTTGAATTGTTAATTGTTGAAAGTATTCCATATTTCCATATGCTTTCTTTCCCCCCCCCATTAATTTTCCCCAACTGCTCCCACCCACCAGCACAAGCCCTCACCCACCCCATACTGTTTGGTGTAGTTTTATTCATGTTTTTAGTTTGCCTGGGGTTTGCTGAGATTCTTGGTTCTATAAATTATACTTTTTATTTGTTCTTTTTTGTTGTATTAATCCCCACCCAAGGATATTTTTCCATTGACTTTTTTTTTAAAGAGGGGGAAGGAAGGGGGAAAGACATAAATATCAATGTGAGACACATATCAATTGGTTGCCTCTGGCACATGCCCCAATTAAGGCTGGGGGTTGAACCTGGTGTACATGCCCTTGATTGGAATCGAACCCAGGATCCTTCAGTCCACAGACTAACTCTCTATCCACAGAGCCAAATCAGCTAGGGCGATTATACTATTTTAAATCATTATATTTATTTTATTATCTTTTGTTAACCCTCGCCCAGAATATTTTATATTTTTCCTTTTTTTTTTTTTTTTTTTTTTTTTTTACAAGAGAGAGGGGGAGAGAGAGAGAACGAATATCAACATCAATCATCGATTGATTGCCACTTGCCTGCACCCTGCTAGGGATCCACCCCCCCAAATCCTGGCATGTGCTCTGACCAGGAATCAAACTATGACCTCCTGTGCATGGGTTGACACTTAATCACTGAGCCACGCTGGTCAGAATATGGACTATACTTTTGAACAAATTTGTGAAATTTTGTCCATTATTTCTTCAAACTTTTTTCTCTTCCAAACACTCCTTGCTGACTCCAATTACATGTATAATAACATGATTGAAATTGCTGATACTCTTAATTTTTTTTTCATGTCTTATTTGGATAATTTTTATTGTTATGTTTTCAAGCTAACTACTCTTGTCTTCTGCATTTTAAAATATGATGTTAATCCCATGTATTGTCTTTTTCATTTCTAGAAATCTTAACTTGGATTTTTTTTTAATATTTTTATGTCTCTAACTTTTTGAATTGATTGGATAAACTTATAACTTTCTTGTCCTTCTATAAACCAGTTCTGCCATCTGTATAAGTTCTAGATCAGGTTCAATTGATCGATGTTTCTCCTTATTATGGATTGTATTTCATTCTGCTTTGTTTGCATTTATAATCTCTGGTTGGATGCCAGATATTGTGAATTTTCATTTTCACCCCATGTCTCTGCTGGTATTAGATAATGACAACGTTGGATAAGAACCTAGTTTTTTGGGGGAGGGAAGCCTAAAATGAAAAGGGAGAAACTGCAAGTCAGGGTCCTGCTCTATTTTGAGGAGAAACAAAAATGGCTATTATTCGGTGCAAACACTATTATAACATTAGAGCTATAAGAGTGGAAAACAAGGGTCTATGATTCTGAAAGAAGAAAAATGTTTTCAACTGAACTATTGTAGCAACAGAATAATGTCAATAAATTTCTAGGTTTTACACTTCTTCATTCCTGCTTTTAATTTCTGTATCTTTATAATGGAATATGTGTTTAATATAATGAAAATATTTTACTTTGTCCTATAAAAAGCAATATTGAATGTACTACATGCTGTGGATGGGAAAGGATTTTAAAATGACAAATTAAAATAAGGTCCCTCTCCTCTGGGGAACTTACAATTAATAATACACCTTTACTGCACTGGTAAGTGTGGCTCAGTTAGTAGATTGTCACCCCATGTTCTGAAAGGTCACCATTTTATTCTTAGTTGGGGCACATGCCCAGGTAGTGAGTTCCATCCCTGGTTGGAGTGCCTACAGGAGGCAACCAATCCATGTCTCTCTAGTCAACTTGAAAACCTAATAATAAAAAGTATCCAAATAAGACATGAAAAAGAATAATTAAGAGTATGGTCCCAGGACAAGGTGCACAACACCTCTGCCTATTCGACCACCATTTTCTTATCCGTCACATACTAATGAGGGAGACTCCACATCTCCCATGGATGATTGAGCCTCTCCTTTTCTCTCTCCCTCTCACTCTCCATTTCCCATCAATTCAATAAGAACATTAAAAAACAATACACATTTGCTTATACAGACCAACAAAGCTGGTAATGCCATCCTGAGATAACTACCCTAAACTTTGCCACCAAGAGCTTAGAGATCTTAGGGTCATGCATGGCTAATGTAGTTATATATAGTGACTTAGAATTTAAGACTTCATGATGTTTGTGTTTCAGAAGATGGAAAAAATGCAAGTTCCAATTTTTCTATCATAGCCATTATTTTACTACATTTGAGTGTCTCATAGAACTAGCTTCTTAAAAAGTACCTATTTTATTCATGGTTGCCAGGTGGCTCAATAAATAGAGGTATACTAGATAAAACTCTAGAGCAAATGAAATATTGATGGAATGCATATTGTTAATGATCTGCCTTGTAGCTTCATATGTTTATTTACATTGTATTTAAGGGGTATTTGCTTATATGATGGCACCATATTATAAGAAGACGAAATGGAACTGGAACCAAGGGAAGCATTATAGCTAAAGTGCAATGGAAATTAAAAATTAACACATTAGTAATGAAAATGTAGAACAAGATTTACTGATTTGAGAAGATTCAATTTAGGGCTGTCTTTCCTTTTTATCTTCATTCATGGGGCAATTTGTTAAGTCTTGACACACTGAATTATAAATTTATCATTTCCCACTTAAAATTTTATTAAATTACTTTTGACAGGCACATACTAATGAAGAAAAATATGGATAACTGTAATCTTCCCTATCTTTATGGGAAGAAATAATGATATAACCCATGCATTGCTTTTAATTACTTAATTGCCAAGTTGAAACAAAATTCGCAGCATGTTCCTGTAGACTTCTCACTGGGCATGACCAAATCCCATCTCTTTTTCCAGCTTGGGGTTTTCAGTTAAGACACTGAAAAGAGAATTTGACTAAACCATTGAAAATAGCTATGGAATGTAAAATAAATAAATAAATAAATAGATAACAGATGTAGCCCATCTTCTTGATATGAACAGGAAATGTCTAGGGTGCAGAAACTGTCTTTCAACATTGTATAATGCCTTATCCATATGTTGTCATATTTATTTTTTTCCTCCTACTACTTGTTTTTTATATCTTATCTTAATTTTTATATAAGGATAAAATATTGTCTGGTTTTTAGAAAACTGAAAGAAAAATTATATGTTACATGCTAATGAATACATTTTTAAAATTGATTTGAGAGAGAGAAAGAAAGAAACATTGATGTAAGAGAGAAACACTGATTGGTTGCCTCCTATGTGCGCCCCAATGTGGGATCAAACCCACAACCTAGGTATGTGTCTGATGAAGAATTGTACCCATCAGTTTTTGATGTATGGGACAGCGCTCCAACCAACTGAGCCACACTGACCAGTGTGCTAATGATTAATTTTAGTATTTATTTTTGTAATTATGCATAAGAACTACATGGATTTGCTTAAGTTTTGAGGTACCTTTTAAATTCTCCTTCAAAAAACTTGACCAAGATTTTCCTGGTTACAGAAAACATCTGATCACTTTGCTCATAAGAGCTTTTTCCACCATGTCCTTTAAAAGTAAGAATCGTCCTGGCAGGTGTGGTTCAGTTAGTTGAGTGTTGCCTTGTGCATCAAAAGGTTGTTGATTCATTTCCCAGTCAGGGCACATACCTGGATTTCGGGTTCCATCTCTAGTTGGGTAGCACGTGGAGGGCAACTTATTGATGTTTGTCTCTCTTTCTCTCCTCCCTCTCTCCTTCCTTCTCTCCCTCCCTCCTCCTCTCTCAGGTGAGGATTAAAAAAATCATGCACAATGTGTTGTCTGTTTTCCTTATTTTTATTATTATTGTTTTTATTAGATATAGTGCCTTGAGTTGGCAGATGTTTAAAATTTCATTTTAAAATATATATATATATATATATACTTTATTGATTTTTTTACAGAGAGGAAGGTAGAGGGATAGAGAGCTAGAAACATCGATGAGAGAGAACCATCGACCAGCTGCCTCCTGCACACACCCTACAGGGGATGTACCCGCAACCAATGTACAAGCCCTTGACCGGAATCAAACCTGGGACCTTTCAGTCCACAGACCAACACTCTATCCACTGAGCCAAACCAGTTTCAGCTAAAATTTCATTTTTAAAATATAATTTTATTTATTTCAGAGAGAAAGGGAGAGAGAGCTAGAAACATCTATGATAAGAGAGAATCATTTGATCGGCTGCCTCCTCCACGCCTCCCATGAGGGATTGGGCCTATAACCTCGGCATGTCCCCTGATGGGTAATCAAACTGTGACCTCCTGGTTCATAAGTCAATCCTGAGCCACGCTGGCTGGTCTAAAATCCCATTTTCCTTTCTTCATTTTCTTTCTTTCCCCAAAACTCATTTAACTCAGTTTCAATCAGTATTTTAAATCATAAGAAAAGTGCATTGCTGATTATTTTATAATTTATCTTTAGTCAAGATGTCCCTTTGAATGTCTCATATCCTTCCAAAGCAATTTATTCTATAACTTTGAAGGCATGTTACCTGCATTTGTTGTGGAAAACAAAGGTGGGAAAGAGCGGTCATCATGCATATTAGGGTCAGAGTTATCTGTAAACCTCCTGAGGATAGTATATATATCCTAGGCATATCCTTCCTATCCTTGTCAGTGTTTATATCATAAACACTCATTAACATCTAGTACCATTGCATTGGTCAGGGTTCTCCGGAGAAGTAAAATCATAGTCAGTAAATAAATAAAACAATGGATAAATAAAATCCAGTCCTATATTATAGTCTACAGAAATATATATTATAACAGCTATGATTTACTATAAAGATTAATCCCCAGGAACTGCAGATAAAATAGGTAAGTGGGAAACCCAGGGCACCTGATGGTTTAGTTCCATTTCATACATGTATGTAGAAAGAGGCCAAAAAAAGGGCATCTTCCTAGTGGATAATCCTGATAAACACTATCTTATCAGGTGACCAAGTTATCATCAGTGATAAGTCATGCTGATTTTATGTGGTGAGGATGGCACTTTACCTCTGTGATCTTCCATCCCAAAACCATATCACTAATATAATAATGTAAAAAGTATCCGACAAATTCCAATTGAGAGAGATTTTACAAAACTGACCAGGTCTCCAGAAAATCCTCAAGTTAATGCAAAATAAGGAATGTTTGAGAACCTGTCACAGGTAAGAGTTGCCTAAGGAGATAATACAACTGAATGTAATGTGGTAACCTAGATGGGATCCTGCAACAGAAAAAAAAATAGGTAAAAACTAAGGAAATATGAATAAAGTGTTCACTTTAGTTAATCATTGTATATCAATACCAGTTCATTAATTGTAGCAAATATACCATACTAGTATCAATTAATAAAATCAGAAATTGGTACAGGGAATGTTAACTCTGTATTATTTTCATAGCTTTTCTGTAAATCTAAAATTCCTCATGAAATTTTTAATTGGCCATAAAAAGGGATGTAGAAAATTTATGTGATTAAGGTTACTCATATTACCTTAATTGTGTGCCATAGATTTATTTAGAAAGGCAAAATTGTTTGCCTAGAACTTTAGTAAACATCTCCTAATTTGAGCACCTATCCAGAAATTGAAACATTGCTCTGTGCTTCCTAATTTTTGGAAACTCTAACTCAACTGAAAAAAGGACTTCTAATGATAAGTAATTTGTTTTTCCTGTCAACTTTCCATTCATCTTCATTGTGAGCAGTCTCAAGTGCATATACTATCAAGACCATATACATTGCCAGTAATTTTCTTCTATTAGGCACATTTTGCTGATTGCAATCCCTGAGTATGCTGCATCACTGACCTTAGGTATTTTGTAGCTATCTCACTCTAGCCTGCCTATTGAAGAGCATTTCTGTTTTAAAAAAAAAAATTACAAAAAGAAACTTCGCTTATTTTGTTTCTTTGGTATAGTTCTTCAAAATCTTCTAGGAAAATATCATCTTGTTGATACTCATTCTCTAGAGAGTATGTGAGCAGATCAGATGATACTTTTGTGCAAAGTTGGGGCCCTACCATCATGTATTCCTATAGCCTATTTCTGGGATGAGAAGATAAAAAGTTCTACAAATATTCTTAGAAGGCAAGCCAGATTCTTTTGTTTCCAGAACAAAGCATTAATTAATCTACAAAATACCTCTATTTAAATGATAGTTCTTTTAAACAAATTGATAAGAAGCAGAATTTGCAGTAAATTTTAACAAGAACACTTATCAGTTCTCCAGTGGTTGTACTTCCATTTATTGCTATGGGACATTAAATCAATTAAGTATCTGATATATTGTAAGTGCTGTATGAGTGTTTACCATCAGTATTGTTGTTCCTATGAAGATACATTATGAATATTGATTGGTCATACACAAATGAAATAAGTATTAGATACATGCAGTTCATATTGGAAAAGAGTGTTGGTAACTGTCATTCTCAGTGACCTTGAAGGCTCAGTAAACACTGATGAATGGCAAGAACCTCAAGTGGTGATTCCATAAAACAAAAACTAGGAGATCAATCCTCTTGACTAAGAATTTCTGATTAGTATTTTTAATATAATTTTTCCCGAAATTGGAGGGATATTAGTTTTCTTTTGAGCCCAAGTTATAACAATAGCCTTCTTATGATACTATGAAGTTTACAAAATAGCTCCTCATACATTTTCTGAACAAACCTAAGGAGTCAGTATGAAACCAAAATAGAGCAAAATGTTGGTGCAGCTGTAAGGAATATATTAACCTGTGTTAATGATTTCTGCTTTCACATTAGTGAAAATTTAAGGCTACCATTGGATTTTCTCCTTACAATTAACGTTAGCATTTTGTGACAAGTTATTCAATGAAGAAAACTTGCTGGTTCTGAATTTTATGCAGTTGAAGCCCTGAGATTTTTAAAAGAAAATCTGGATGTTTATTTTGCATTGCTTTTCTATTTATATGATCATTTTCTGCAATTGTGGAGAATAAAGATGTCATACTTCATAATATCCTAGCTCACAAACCAAGGCCTGCACTATCCTGCAGATTCTCTGGTTAAAGCTAAGTGCTCAGTGTTTATTGAATGTGTTGTATTTGGGTTGAATATGAGGAATTTAGACACAAATTGTAAAGAAGAAGTTACTTGCTAAGGAGCATGTTCATGGCTTCCCTTAACATTATAAATTTTGCATATTGCAGTACCTGAAAAAGGTCATAGCTTTCATCAGATTTCAGAGATCTCCTATTTAAGATGTTTTGATAAGAAGAGCAAATTAAAGCACAATAAATGTAATCCTAAATCATGTCTATTTGCATTGAGGTGTACCAGAGAGTTAGAATGAACTATTTGGGTAACATCTTTCATAATTAAATTAATTGATATGATTTTCATGTCTATGCTTAAATATTACCTTCTCAAAGAAATTTCTCCTGGACAACCTTCATAAAATAATACTGCTTTCATCTTCTTGCTGTCACCTCCCTTTATTTTTAAAGAATGTATTACCTGCCCTGGCAGGTGGGGCCCAGTTGGTTGGGTGGCATCCTGTTTATGGAAAGGTTACCAGTTGTATTCCTGGTGGGGCATGTGCTCAAGTTGTGGGTTTGATCCCCTGTGGGGGCGCCAGGAGCAGCTGATCAATGCTTCTCTCTCTCACACACTCCTTTCCTCCCTCTCTAAAATAAATTATAAATTTAAAAATCTTTAAAAAAGGATATACCACCAAATGACAATATATATTTTTATTTGTCTATCTCGAAACTGTCCACTTTATTAGACTGTATGACCCATCAGAATAGAGGTTTAACACTTTACATTGCTCTCTCTCTCTCTCTCTCTCTCTCTCTCTCTCTCTCTCTCTCTCACACACACACACACACACACACACACACACACACACACACACACACATCTTCAGAGCCTAAAACTATGCCTGGGTATATAGCATATAATCAATAAATATTTGTTGATTAATACATGAAATGATGTTAGCCAATAAATTGTTACCTCTTGAGTAACCAAATGTGTATGAAGCTCAGTGAATAATCATGAAGTGATCATTACAATAATCTATCAAAGCAATGTCATAAAGAACTTGTTTCAAAATTAGTGTAAAATAAATAGCAACATAAGGTTTATCAGGAGCTTTAGAATCTGCTGTTGCTCATGTGGGAGCTATTTCCAGTTTTTTCCAAGTTATAAAATTTTAAAAGTCTTTATTAAAAATTATTGTATTGATTTAGTGATGTCACAAAAAATGCAGGAATGAACAGAGAGACACAAAGAATATATGACTCAAAGAGCACTCTGAGTTGAAGGGGTACATTACTGCCTGAATTATGATGTGATTCCTGGCATGAAAATATCTTGTAGCAGGAGTTTTATAAATCATACTGAAAGAATAAACATTCAGAAATCCCACAATGGAATGGATATAGGCAATACCTATTTCTAGAAACATAGTAAGTAAAGTTTACTTAAAGACTCATATTTTGAACTATTGCAAATCAAGATAGTATAAAAATGTGAAACATACAGGCTTAGTCTTAACAGCAAATGTACAGAATCTATATGATGAGAACTATAAAACTTTGTTGAGAAAAAAACACACGAAAACACCAACATTGAATAAGTGGAAAACTGTATTCTGGTTGCAGTTTTATCAGTTTTTGCTTCATGTATTTTTTTCAAATTAAATGTATTGGGAGTGAAATTGGTTAATAAGATCGTATAGGTTTACGTTTTTTATGTATTTTGAAGCTCTATTATTAGGTGTGTAAACATTAAGGATTGTTTTGTGCTCTTGTGGAATAAGAAATGAACTTCTTTATCCTTAGTAATATTCTTTGGTCTGAAATGGACTAGATTGTTTCAGATTTCCTTTGATTTGTGTTAGTATGGCGTTTCTCCACCCATTCTTTTCTGTTTAAATTACTTGTGTTTATAATGTGGTTTTTTTTATAGGAAGAAATAGTAGGGCTTCGCTTTTTTATTAGATTTGAAAATATCTGCCTTTTAATTGGAATGTTTAGACATTTTACATTCAATGTAATTATTGACATAGTTTTAAATTGACAATGTTGTACTTTTTTATATTTGTTTAATCTCTTTCTGCCTTCTTTTGGGCTAATTGATTATCTTTTTTAAAAAATACTTTTATTTATTTCAGAGAGGCAAGGAGAGGGAGAGAGAGATAGAATCATTGATCGGCTGCCTCCTGCACGTCCCACACTGGGAATTGAGCCCAGAATTTGGCATGTTCCCTTACTTGAATTGAACTATGAGTTCCTGGTTCCTAGGTCTGTGCTCAACCACTGAGCCATGCTTTTTATTAGCCTTTTTTTAATCCTCACCCAAGTGTATATTTTTATTGATTTTATGATAACTATTTTATCTCTTTATTGGCTTAAGAGTTAAAATTGTTCACTTAGTGGTTGCTTTTGGATTAATATTATTTCACAGTGAAGCCTCCAATGATATACTACTTAATATAAAAGAACTTTAATTTTATAATTTATACTTATTTTTATTCAACTAGTCAATTACATTTAAAATATTTAAATAATAAGGATGAAAACATCCTAAATCTACCCAAATTGTTGTCATTTCTAGTGTTCTCTTTTCTGTGTAGTACCCCAGAATATGCTGTCTGAGATATTTTCCTTCTGCTTGAAAGATTCCCTTTAACATTTATTACAGTGTGGGTCTGCTGCTGCTGGATTATTCTGCCTTTATATATATGAGATGGTCTTTATTTAATTTTTATTTTTGTAAGGTAGATTAAGGGAGTATAAAAATCTAGATTGATTTTTTTTGTCTTAGTATTTTAAAAGTGTTGCTCACTGTCTTCTCATTTGCATTGTTTCTGCCAAGAAATTGCTGTCATTCTTATATATGTTCTCTATGCAGCAGGGTTTTTTTCGCCCCACCTCTGTCTGATTGTAAGACCTCTATTGCTGGTTTTGAGCCATATATTTATTAAATGCTTTGCTATGCTTTCCCCCCATATTTTGTGCTTGTAGTATATTGAGCTATTTTCCTCTATGGGATTATAGATTTCATTAACTATGACAAATTCCAATTACATATACACTGAGTAGCCAGATTATTATGATCTCTGAATGCACTATAATCTGGCCACTCAGTGTATATCCTATACAATAAAAGGCTAATATGCAAATTATCCCCTTCACCAGGAGTTTGACCAGCAGGAAGGCTGGCCAACTGCCCATGTCCCCTCCCCCTAGTCAGGCTGGCCAGACCCCACCATGCATCATGAATTCATGCACTGGGCCTCTAATATATATATATATATATATATATATATATATATATATATATGCCTAAGCGACCATCACAATTGGAACAACCCAACGGATGACCAAACAGGCTGTATGGAGCAACCAGGCCAGCGGGGGGGCAGGCAGTTGGGGGTGACCAGACTGGCAGGGGGGGCAGTAAAGAGCAACCAGACTGGAGGGGGTGGGCAGTAAGAGGTGACCAGGTGCCGGGGGAGGCAATGAGGCAATTAGGGGTGACCAGGCCGGAGGAGGGGGGGGGG
Organism: Pipistrellus hanaki; assembly: GCF_964339955.1. Lineage (NCBI taxonomy): Eukaryota > Metazoa > Chordata > Mammalia > Chiroptera > Vespertilionidae > Pipistrellus > Pipistrellus hanaki. The sequence continues at coordinate 58,327,935 of NC_140524.1, read as the reverse complement.
GCAGTTTGGGATGTCCAGGCCAACAGGGGGCAGTTTGGGGCAATCAGTCAGGTAGGCAGGTCAGCAGTTCGGAGCCAGTGGTCCCTGATTTTGAGAGTGATGCCGACTGCCGGTTTAGGCCCTAGGCCCAATTGGGATCGGGCCTAAAACAGCAGTCAGACATCCCCCGAGGGGTCCAGGATTGGAGAGGGTGCAGGCTGGGCTGAGGGGATCCCCCCCATGTATGAATTTCATGGACTGGGCCTCTAATGTGTGTATACACACACACACACACACACACACACACACACACACAGAGTGGTCATATTATTATGCGTGCACATATAATATTCTGGCCACTCAGTGTATGTTCAACTGGATTAACTTATCCCACAATTCACTGATAATTGTTTATTATGATTATTTTAAGTTTTTTTCTGTTTCATTTTAGATAATTTTCTACCTAATTAGATATAAATTGATACAATTTATTTTCTATCTCCATAGTTTTAACTCTAGAAATTTATTTTGGGTGTTTTAAAATATTTTTTTTCTGTTTCTGCTATATATTTTTAACTTACTGAATGCAGTTATAATAGCTATTTTAATGTCTTTATCTACCAGTTATAACAAATATTTTAGTCTTATCTTGCTTTCCATGGACTGATTTTTTTTTTCTTTTCATTATTGTTTGTATTTTGTTGGTTTTCTTTTCATGCCTGGTAATATCGAATTGGTTGTCAGATATTATACATTTTATCATTTTTGGATGCTGTATATTTTTGTATTCCTACACACATTCTTGAGCTTTGTTTTAAATTGCAGTTAATTAGAAACAGTCTGATCTCTTGGAGACTTACTTTTAAGATTTATAAGTCAGGGCAAGAGCAGTATTCTGGGGCTAATTATTCCACACTACCACGGGGAGAACATTCTGATTGTATTGTCCAATACCCCATGAATTGTGAAGCTGTCATTTCTACTGGTGGGGGCTGTCACCATTCCCAGCCCTGTGTGACCACTGTATACCATATTTCTAGTACTTTATGTTGGTGCTCTTTTTAGTCTTGTATAGTTTCCTAAAGCACATGCACTGGCCATTTTCAGCTGAGTACTTAAGGGGTCTTTCTATGCATCTCTGGAGTTTTCTTTCTGTTTAGCTGTGTCACTTTCTGTACCGTTTTGCACCTAGGTCTCCCCAGACTCTCAGTTTTTTTTTTGTCAGGTTCCACTTTTGTTCTCCCTCCCCCTTGTTGAAGACTGGAACTCTCAATATAATAAGTTTTGGAAGTTATAGACCTCAACTAGTTGTATTCCTATCTCTCAGGGATCTTTATATATATGCCATTGTCTTAGTTTCATATATTTGCATTTGTTTTTTACAATTGGCTTCAAGTAGGAGAATAAGTCCAGTCCTTGTTATTCCATGTTGTTTGAAAGCAAAAAAGTATTCCTTTAGTATCCCTTTTTTTTTTTTAAATGAATTACCTACCGAATTAAATGCTTATTTATTTTTCTCACTATTAACTGACATTAAGGCTATGTATTTGTCTCTAAATATAGAGGTTTAATGTGTTTTTAAAATATTCTAGTTATGGGAGAGGGGGACAAGATGGCGGCCGAACAGATGGACTTGTTCTGAGCCTGGACCCAGAACAAATAGAGGCAGCGTCTGAGAGTCACTCAGGGAGTATTGATTGGCAAGCTAAGGCATAGCAGAACTCTAAAGGAAGGTAAGGGTCCACTGGACAGGATTTCCTGACCAAGCAGCTAGCACTGTGGTGGTGGAGACCTCTCCCTGAGCTACAGGCTCAGAGGGAAGGCTGTGCCATCTTACCAAGAAAGGAGGATCTTTTCTGAGGCCTGAAAACCCACAGCAGAGGAGACCATCAAACAGTTGTGACGCCCCAATTGGCGCAAACACGTGGATTCAAGGGTGTTTTTCAATAACCCACGGAAAGGTCAGAGTTTGCAGGATAACGTGAGGGTTCTGGATCACAGCTGCGCTGGCAGCTACTTTAGCTGCTGCATGCCCGAGCAGCCCCCCCGTGCCCAGCTGCACTGAAAGAGGCTGTGGCTGCAGAGAGAATCCTGCACTGCAAGACCCAGTGCTGCGTTTGGTGTAATCTTCCCCAAAATCGGGACTTTTTTAAAACGCCAAGGGACATGGGACAAATTGTTAAGAAACGGGACTGTCCTGCCAAGGGCGGTACATCTGGACACTGTGGCACAGAACCACCCTGCGCCTGATCCCCTTCACCCCCTTGCTTCTGAGTACTAGGGAAGGACTGCCCAGTTGGGCATATCCTGGGAGACTGCAGGGGGGAAATTGCCTTCCTGGAAATGGGGGATCAGAGCGAGAAGAGACAGTCTGGGAGCCAGCCGGCACCCTGGCAGCCTACTGGGACAAAACATAGAGCCATAGAGAAAGAAGGCTAGAGCACCCAAAAAGACTGGGAAGTCAAACCAGAAACACTGCCACCTAGGGGCTGAATTACAAACTGCCTTTTTTTTTATTGTTCCCCTTTTTTCTTTTCCTTTTTTTTAAAATTACTTTTAATTAATCAAAAATAAATGGACACAAATAACTAAGATATAGCCTACTTAAAATTAAGGACTACCTTACAAAACTGAGGTGCAGTGGAATGCTGGGAACTGTAATACTGTCTGGACCGAGAATAAGGCTTGCCAAATAGAATAACAGAGGAAGTGAATGACCACTACTGGACATTTTTATGCAAATTTTTCTATTCTTTATTTTATTTTCACTTTTTACATTTTTTATTTTATTTTCATTTTTTACATCTTTTACTTAAGAAACAATTTTTTTTCTTTTTTCCTTACTTGATTTTACCTTTTTAATTATTACATTTTTCAATCTCAATCATCATTATTACTACTGATATTTTGCATTTTTTGTTTCCTTTTTCTTTTCTTTTTTTTCCTGCAGAACCATTTTATTTTCTCTTTATTTTACATTGGGATTAGTCTTCATTCTATTTTAATCTCTACTGTAGAATCTCAACTCTACCTTTACACTATCACTCTCTTACTAACCTTTACCCTTTTTGTCTCCTGTTTATCTTATCCCTTTCTGGCTTTAGTTTTTCCCTATTCTTTCTGTATACCACCTGCTAAAACTCTCACCATACTTATAGACCTAATTTCCAACACCCTGTTCCAAGTGTATAAATACCACTCCCTTAACTATATTAACTAGTTAAAAAAACAAACAAACAAACAAACAAAAAACTGTTCTCCTCTCTATACTTTTGTCTTTGTTTGCATGAATGTTGATTATAGTGAATTTTTATGCTTTTTTAGTGAAATTGTTATGCTTATTCTTGTGTTGTTATAGTTGCTTTATATTTTTTAAAATCCTTTGTTTTTGTTTGTTTTTTATTTCTGTTTATCATAGCCTTGCTTAATAATAGTAGATATTGTAGTTGATATAAATCTCCAAGTATTGTTGCTGGCATTTGCTGGGATTAGTGGTTGTTCTATGGGAATTTTCTCCATATATATATATATATATATATATATATATATATATATATATATATATATAGTTTGTTTCCCCTTTCTCTCTTAGTCTGATTCTTGTCTCTCTCTCTCTCTCTCTCTCTCTCTCTCTCTCTCTCTTTCTCTCTCTCTCTCTCTCCTCTCTCTCTCTCTCTCTTTTTACCCCTGTTTTCCAACTTCATTTCAACATTACTTTTATTCTTCTTTTTCTATCTCTTTATTTATCCCTCTTTTTTTTCTTTCTTCTTTCTCTCCTATCCCTTAATTTACCTTTCTCTAGTGGTCACATTTATTAGAGGTTATTAATATCGCAAATAATTTCCTGTTAAGTGCCTTTTGTGTTGTACCTGGTAGTGTTGTATTTTGTGCCTTTAAATCAACACAGGAGAATGAATACCACATAACCAGAAATCCTGAAAAGAGAGACCATGGGGAGACAAAGAAATAGCCCGCATATGAAAGAAAAGCAGACATCACTAGAAAAGGAAGCAAATGAGTTAGAGGCAAGCAATCTACAAGAGCAAGAATTCAGAGAAATGATCATAGGATGGCTAAAAAGAATGGAAGAGAAATTTGATGATATGAATAACAAACAAGAGAAAATAAAGAAGAACCAAGAGGAATTGAAGAAGAACCAAGAAGAATTGAAGAAGAGCCAAGAGGAAATGAAGATGAACCTAGAAGAAATGAAAAATGGCATTGCTACTATGAAGAACTCAATAGAAAGCATCAAGAGTAGACTAGAAGAAGCAGAGGACCGCATCAGTGAGCTAGAAGACAAAATGGGAAAAAATACACAATTACATCAGCTTCTGGAAAAAAAAAATTAAAAAGCAGGAGGAGAGCCTACAGGAACGTTGGGACAATACAAAACAAAACAATATTAGTATAATAGGGGTTCCAGAAGAAAAGGAAACTGAGGAAGATATGGAAAACGTATTTCAAGAAATAGTGACAGAAAACTTTCCTGAGATAGAGAATAAAAAACCCTCACAAATCCAAGGTGCTCACAGAGTCCCAAGCAAAAAAAATCCCAGAAGACCGACTCCTAGGCACGTTATAATTAAATTGGGAAACACCAATGACAAAGTAAGAATCTTAAAAGCAGCCAGAGAGAGACAGAAAGTTACATATAAAGGAACCCCCATCAGGCTAGCAACTGATTTCTTAACAGAAACTCATGAGGCCAGAAGGGAATGGGATGAAATATACAAAGTCATGCAAAGGAAGGGTCTGAATCCAAGAATACTGTACCCAGTAAGGCTATTAATCAAAATTGAAGGTGAAATCAGAGCCTCACAGACAAAAAAGACTAAAGGAATTTATCTCCACCAAACCAGCAATGCAAGAAAAGCTAAAGAATCTACTGTAAAAATAAAGAAATAGGAAGCAAAGAGGGAACACAGGGGTATAGAATAAAAATGGCATCAAATGAGTACCTATTAATAATATCTTTATGTGTAAATGGACTAAATGCTCCAATCAAAAGACATAGGGTAACAGATTGGATAAGAAAAAAAGACCCATATATCTGTTGTCTACAAGAAACACACCTCATAAAAAAAGATGCACACAGACTGAGGGTGAAGGGATGGGAAAAGGTTTTCCAGGCGAATGGAAATGAAAAAAAAAGCTGGGGTAGCAATACTTATATCTGACAAATTAAATCTCAGAGTGAAGGACATAACAAGAAATAATGAAGGCCACTTCATAATACTAAAGGGAGCAATCCAACAAGAAGAAATAACCCTGGTAAATATATATGCACACAATATGGGAGCACCCAAATACATAATGTCTACTATAAAAATGAAGGAATAGGAAGCGAAGAAGGAACACGGGTATAGAATAAAAATGGCGTCAAATGAGTACCTATTAATAATAACTTTAAATATAAATGGTATAAATGCTCCAATCAAAAGACATAGGGTAACAGATTGGATAAGAAAACAATACCCATACATCTGTTGTCTACAATAAACCAACCTCAGAAAAAAAGATGCACACAGACTGAGGGTGAAGGGATGGAAAACAGTTTTCCAAGCAAATGGAAATGACAAAAAAGCTGGGGTAGCAATACTTATATCTGACAAATTAGATCTCAGAGTGAAGGACATAACAAGAGATAATGAAGGACACTTCATAATACTAAAGGGAGCAATCCAAAAAGAAGAAATAACCCTGGTAAATATATATGCACCCAATATGGGAGCACCCAAATACATAAAATAAAAAATAAAAAAAACTGCTGGAGGTCATTAAGGGAGAGATTAATAGCAATACAGTCATAGTAGGAGATTTTAATACCCCATTGTCACCCTTGTACAAATCATCTAAACAAAAAATCAGCAAAGAAATATCAATCCTAAATGACTCACTAGACCAGATGTAATTAATCGACATCTTCAGAACAAGCCACAGAATATACATTCTTCTCAAGTGCACATGGGACATTCTCAAAGATAGACCACATTTTGGGACATAGGCAAAGTCTCATCAAATTCAAGAAGATAGAAATCATATCAAGCATCTTCTCAGATCATAGTGGCATAAAACTGGAAATTATAATAAAAATAATCCAAAGAAATCAAACACATGGAGACTAAACAGCATGCTATTAAACAAGGACTGGGTTACCAGAGAAATCAAGGAAGAAATGAAAAACATTCTGGAAACAAATGACAATGAAGACACAACAATCCAAAATCTATGGGACTCAGCAAAAGCAGTTTTGAGAGGGAAGTTCATATCCCTACAAGCCTATTGCAAAAAATAAGAAAAAAGGGTAACAAGTTATCTAACTCTAAAACTCAAAGAGTTAGAAAAAGAGCAACAAGAAAAGGCCATTGGAAGCAGAAGGAAGGAAATACAAAAATCAGAGTTGAGATAAACGACATAGAGACCAAAGACACAATACATAAGATCAACAAAACCAAGAGCAGGTTCTTTGAAAGGATAAACAAGATAGATGAACCTCTAGCCAGGCTAACCAAGAAACAAAGAGAGAGGACTCAAATAAACAAAATCAGAAACAAAAGAGGTGAAATAACAACAGATCCTGCTGAAATACAAAGAATTGTTACAAAATACTACAAACAACTCTATTCCAACAAACTGAACATCCTGGAGGAAATGGACATATTCCTAGAAAAATACAAACTTCCAAAACTCAATCAGGAAGAATCTAAAAATCTCAACAATAGAGCAGTGACTTGGGAAGAAAGTGAAACAGTCATCAAAAAGCTTCCAGCAAACAAAAGCCCAGGGCCAGAAGGCTTCACAGGAGAGTTTTACCAAACATTCAAGGAAGACTTAAAACCTATCCTCCTCAGGCTATTCCAAAAAATTCTAGAGGAAGGAACACTTCCAAACTCCCTCTATGAAGCTAGCATCACCCTAATACCAAAACCAGATAAAGACAACTCCAAGAAAGAGAATTACAGGCCAATATCCCTCATGAACATAGATGCCAATATCCTCAACAAAATTCTAGCAAATCGGCACCAGCAGAACATCACAAAGATCATACACCATGACCAAGTAGGATTTATTCCAGGAATGCAAGGATGGTACAATATCCGCAAATCAATAAACGTTATACATCACATAAACAAGTTGAAAGATAAAAATCATATAGTCATATCAATTGATGCAGAAAAAGCATTTGATAAAATCCAACACTCTTTCCTGATAAAAAACTCTCAACAAGGTGGGAGTACAAGGATCATATCTCAACATAATAAAAGCTATATATGATAAACCCACAGCCAACATCATATTTAATGGGCAAAAACTAAAACCATTCCTTCTAAGAACAGGAACAAGACAGGTATGCCCAGTATTGCCACTCCTCTTTGACATAGTACTGGAAGTACTAGCCATTGCAATTAGACAAGAAGAGGAAATAAAAGGCATCCAAATTGGAAAAGAAGAAGTAAAGTTATCGTTATTTGCAGATTACATGATATTGTACATAAAAAACAAACAAAAGAATCCATTAAAAAACTAATTGACTTAATAAATGAATTTGGCAATGTAGCAGGATACAAAATTAACTCCAAGAAATCTAAGGCATTTCTATACACCAACAGTGAACTTACAGAAACAGAGACTAAAAAAGCAATTCCATTTAGCATCGCACCAAAAAAATTAAGATACCTAGGAATAAACTTAACTAAGGAAGTAAAGGACCTATATGCGGAAAACTACAGGACACTGAAAAAAGAGATAGAGGAAGATGTAAACAGATGGAAGAACATACCATGTTCATGGATTGGTAGAATCAACATCATCAAAATGTCCATACTTCCTAAAGCAATCTATAGGCTCAATGCACTCCCCATTAAAATACCAATGTCATATTTCACTGACCTAGAAAGAACTCTCCAAAAGTTCATTTGGAACAATAAAAGACCCCGAATAGCGACAACAATCCTGAGAAAGAAGAATAAAGTAGGAGGGATCTCAATACCAGACTTCAAGCTGTATTACAAAGCCACTGTTCTCATAACAGCCTGGTACTGGCACAATAACAGACATATAGATCAATGAAATTGAATCGAGAACCCAGATATCAACCCAAATCACTATGCTCAATTAATATTTAACAAAGGAGGCACTAATATACAATGGATTGAAGACAGTCTCTTCAATAAATGGTGTTGGGCAAATTGGACAGATGCATGCAAAAGAATGAAACTAGATCACCAACTTACACCATACACAAAAATAAACTCAAAATGGATACAGGACTTAAACATAAGACAGGAAACCATAAAAATACTAGAGGCATCCACAGGCAGCAAAATCTCAGACATATGCCAAAAGAACTTCTTCACTGATACTGCCCCTTGGGCAATGGAAGCTAAAGAGAAAATAAACAAATGGGACTACATCAAAATAAGAAGCTTTTTTACAGCAAAAGATACCATCAACAAAACAACAAGAAAGCCCACTGTATGGGAGAACATATTTGCAAATGTTACCACCGACAAAGGTTTAATCTCCAACATCTACCGACAGCTTATAGAACTAAATAAAAGGAAGATGAATGATCCAATTAAGAAATGAACAATGGAGGTAAATAGAATATTTTCAAAATACAGAAGGAAGGCCAAAAGGCACATGAAAACATGCTCAAAGTAACTAATTATCCGAGAGATGCATATCAAAACAACAATGTGGTACCATCTCACACCTGTCAGAATGGCCAACATCAACAAATCAACAAACGACAAGTGTTGGCGAGGTTGCAGAGAAAAAGGAACCCTCGTGCACTGCTGGTGGAAATACAGACTGGTGCAACCACTGTGGAGAACAGTGTGAAGTTTCCTCAAAAAACTGAAAATGGAACTCCCATTTGACCCAGTAATCCCACTCCTAGGAATATATCCCAAGAAAATAGAAACCCGGATCAGAAAGGATATATGCACCCCTATGTTCATAGCAGCACAATCTACAATAGCTAGAATTTGGAAACAGCCTCGGTGCCCGTCAGCAGATGATTGGATCAAAAACCATGGTACATCTACACAGTGGAATACTATGCTGCCATAAAAAAGGAATTCCCATCATTTGCACTAACCTGGATGGAATTGGAGAACATCATGCTGAGTGAAATAAGCCAGTCAATGAAAGAGAAACACCACATGACCTCACTCATTTATGGATAATAAAGAACATTATAAACTGATGAACCAAAAGATAGATACAGAGACAGTAAAGCAACAAGCAGGCTGTCAAATTACAGCGAGGAGGGTAGGGAGATCTGGGGGAGATAATAGATCAACTAAGGACTTGTATACATGCATATAAGTACAACCAATGGACACAAAACTCTGGGGAGGGAGGGTATGTATGGGAGGGGGGACAATGTTAAAATGTGTACACAGATAATAATTTAATTAAAAATGTAAAAAATAAAAATAAATAAAATATTCTAGTTATATTGATATTTTACCAAATAATGTAAATTTGTTTTATTATTGAAGATCAAGTCTTAGATTTCTGAATTCTTATGCTGAATATAACCTTCAGAGTTTTTCTGTTTACATATTTAAGTTAAAGTTTGTTTTGTTGAGTACTGTGTGAATCTCTTAAGAGTTTATCTTCAGAACCTGTGCACACATTATAATAAATAAGTTTCAGACCCTCATCAAGGTGATTTTGATGTTTTTTCTATTTCTCACATAAATAATACCTTCATTCATTATAAGCTAAGTGATTTGTGTATGCTTACTTCATTCAGAGTTCTGATTAGCTTAAGCCACTCAACATGTGCTATCCCCCAGGCATCTGTGATTGATTCAAGGGAGGAAATTCAGGCCAATTGGAAGTAATGCAGTTTCTACCACAATGGACTTTGTTTTCCCTTTGATAGCTTATGAGAAGAATGTAAGCCTTATAGTTGTTGCAGCAATTTTGTGGCTTTAAAGCAAGAGTTTGGATTTGACAGATATAGAATTTTTAGTGTAGAATCCAAGTGCAAAATATATTATGGAATATATAGAAGAAAGATGGAAATAAATTCATTATATTTGTTATCATTTTAGCTGATTGATCAAGCTTTGTCTGAAGCTAGCCCACATCCAAGTTTTCAGGAATTAGAAATAATAGATTGCTTTCTTTCTTTTTTAAATTGCATTTGAGTTTTTGTTTTGTGTTTGTCACTTGCAGCCAAAGTATACTCATAGAGACCCTGACTGATATTTTCAATCAAAACAATAGTGTTCAGAGTTGGCAAAACAGGTGAACAGTAACCCTTAGAGAAATATTATGGCTTCCTGGGGTTTGTAATACATTACAGATGCTCTAATATTTATGCATTGTATAAATAATTTCTTTAAACCCCTGTTTAGAGTCTTGCCTTCTTTTGAAATAACATAAAGGCTTCATTATCTGGATTATAAAACCGTTAGTAGAAGAGAATCTACAAATGAGGAAAGTGAAGTGATAATATTATGGGCAGGCTCTTTGATGTCAGAGGGAAGTCACAGTGAATTTTCTTAACATCCTGGACTAGTCAGAAATAACTAACAAAACATAGCAGGTAGGTGGGTGCAAAGACTCCTATTTTGTAAAATGTACCTGGAGTTCATTATGGTAAACCTTAATTATTTGGAACAGTAAAATTAGTTTTACTATCTTCTAAACATAGTCTGTATTTAGTATATTAGTTTGAAATGTGTATCTATATATATAAAAGGCTAAGTGACCATCACACCCAAAACAACCGAACAGAGGACTGAACAGGCTGTGTGGGGTGGCCAGGCTGGCGTGGGGGTTAGTGATGGGCGACCAAATGACCGAACAGCAGGCTGTGTGGGGCGTCCAGGCCAGTTGGGGGGGGGAGTTGGGGGTGACCAGGCTGGCAGGGGGGCACTAACGGGCAACCAGGCCAATGGGGGCGGGCAGTTAGGGGCGGCCAGGCTGGTGAGTGGGGGCAGTTCAGGGCGACTACCCTGGCAGGGGGGGGGGCAGTTATGGGTGATCAGACAGACAGGCAGGTGAGCAGTACGGAGCCAGTGGTTGGAGATCCCCAGAGGGATCCCTTATTGGAGAGGGTACAGGCTGGGCTGAGGGGACCCCCTGCTATGCATGAATTTTTTTTATGTGCACTGGGCCTCTAATTAATAATAAGAGTTTCAAACCTAATTAGGGTTCTGATAATCAATATTTTACTGATTATAATTTTTCAAACATGAGCTTTTTCCTTAGGTTTGTTAGAGGATGAGAATAAAAAAAGAAAGGTTCTTGGTTATGACTATGAGTACACATATTTCGTAAATATTGTAGCACTGCCATTCAGTCTAATTCTCCTTGTTCCTTTTTCCCTTTATATTTGCAAGTCATATTATCACAGGCATCTTCCTTCATGAGAAGAAAAAAAAAGGCATAAAATAGTACTGATTAATCATTTCCCAAAGGAAAAAGAAGGGGCATGTATTTTGCCTTGAAAAATACTTAAGAAAGGGAGTACTTTATAGTTGAATTTGAAAGATATTTTTTGAAGTGGTGCTGTGATAGCTGGGCGCATGTTTCTCTCTCTCTCTCTCTCTCTCTCTCTCTCTCTCTCTCTCTCTCTCTCTCTCTCTCTCTCTGTGTGTGTGTGTGTGTGTGTGTGTGTGTGTGTGTGTGTGTGTGTGTGTTTATTTTTGGGTCAGTCTTACTTAGCAGCAGAATACCCTATTGAATATTCATTACTTTACAAGTAGTCTGGTTTTTTCTGAGTCCTAGAAGAAAATTATCTAAGATAAAAGAAAAATAGAAATGGTTTTCTTTTATCCTCCTAGTTGCCTTAGGTTTGTTTGTTTCTCCCTGGGAAAAAGTAGCACTCTCTCCCTAAAGCTGACCTTAGTTCTTGAGAACTCTCTCTAAAAGAGGAAGTACTGTACATCAGTCATAATTTCAAGTACCATTTGTGTACTTGCTTTTCTAACATAAAAGAAGGCAAGCAGTGGTAGAGAATCATTTAAAATCTAAGTTATAGAAAGCATGTGTGAACTTTGAAAAAATTAAGTGTAAGTAAGAAGTTTAGTGATAAAACTGTGTCTTAGAATGCCCATCAGAGGTTTAAAGAGGGGAAATACAGAAATTGAAACTGTATTCCATTGAATGCCTTAAAGATACAGTTGATCACACTGTTTGACTCTAGTCTCTGTTAATTTCCTTAATCTAATAACCATTAATATATATATATATATATATATATATATTAAAGCCCTAATGAGAATCTAATTGATGACATGATTTTTTGTTTTTCTACCACACAGATCTAATTAATGTGTTCAGGATTTTGAAAGAACAGTCAGTTTTCAGAGGAAGTTTGGTAACTTTGTTTTTTGTTGGTGGCAGATTAGAGTAACTGTTTTTTTAATAAAAAAATTTCAGAGTATTATTTCTAAAGAACCTGAGGAGATGTGAAACCACTCATTTCTCAATTCCTTTAAGGCTCCAATAGTATGAAGATACTGATAGGATCACTCACAAAATTGTATCTTATGTTGGTTTGTTTGTTTGGCTCCATGTAATTAACTATGAAACCATTATTTTGCAACAAAAATTCCAGTTTTCACCCAGCTGGTGTGTCAGTGGTTGAGTATCAACCTATATATCAACTAGGAGGTCAGAGTTCTTTTCTAGGTCAGTACACATGCTCAGATTGCATGCTTGGTCCCAGTAGGGACTGTGCTGGAGGCAACCAATCAATGATTTTCTCTCATCACTGATGTTCTGTCTCTACATCTCCTTTCTTCTGTGAAATCTGTCTATCTATCTATCATCTATCATCTATCTATCTAATTCTTTAAAGCAGTGTCATGTTTAGATGTGATGCCTCCTCCATTTTAGCCTCTATGTACTGACCATTGTCATGAAATATAAGACATAAGTTGTAAGTATAGATCATGTCATTTCAATTATAAGATTATTAAAAAATAAAAATATCTTTTTCATTTGCAGAAATATTTAAAGACTGTGTGTGTGTGTGTGTATGTGTGTGTGTATGTATGTGTGTGGCACATATGCATATATCTATATCAGTGAGGGTTCTCCAGAGAAAGAAACTGAACCAATAGGTGTGTTTGAGTATATAACCTATCTAATAAAGAGGGACTATGTTAATTGATCCTCACACCATCGCAAAGATGGTGGTGCCCACAGCCAATAATGAGGGAATATGCTAATTTCTGTCCACCCTCAAAGATGTCAGCACCCACAGCCAATAAAGAAGGAATATGCTAATTGACTGCCACACCCTCAAAGATGGCAGTGCCCACAGCCACAAGATGGCGGCATCCAGTCCCCTTGGCCCCACCAGGGTGGCAGGCATGTGGCAAGGCCGGGCTTGCCCTGTGTGCCTGCCTCCAGAGTCCCCTGGTCCCCTCAGCCCCTCAGCCACCCAGGGCCAGCCCAAGATGCAGGCATGCCTCAGATGATGGCTGTCCAGCTGCTCAGCGCTGTCTGAGGCTCAGGTAAGCAGGGCCAGCCGAGGCTTGTGCTGCTGGCACTAGCAGCAACAGAGGTGTGATGGGGCACTGCCTTCCCCTGATCACTGAGTTGCCTCCCGCCCCTGAGGGTTCCCAAATTATGAGGAGAGGCAGGCTGGGCTGAGGGACCCCCCCCTCCAGTGCATGAATTTTTATGCACCAGGCCTCTAGTGAAGAGATAAGAGGCAGAAATTTAAGTAATTGGCTCACATAATTGTGGGTCTTAACATGTCTGAAAATTTGCAGGACAGGTAGGCAGGCTTGAAATTCTGGCAGGAGTTGTTGCTGTAGTCTTGAGACAGAATTTGTCCATGTTGGGAAACCTCACTATTTGCTCTTAAGGCCTTTCAAATGATTAGATGAAGCCTACCCACATTATCAAGTGTAATCTCCTTTAGTTAAAATAAACTGACTGCAGATATTAACCACATCTATAAAGTACCTTCACAGCAACACCTAGGTTACTGTATGATTAAATAACTGAGTACTACAGCCTAGCCAAGTTAACACATAAAAGTAACCAGCACAATATCTTATAGGGACATATAACTCTTAGCTTTTTTTTTTTTGCATTTGACCACTAAATAGAGAAATTGTCCTTATTTTTTTCTCTAAATAATTATGTGAATATTCTTTTTATGTTTTTTATTGAGTTTAGATAGATGAAATGAAAGGAGAGAGATAGAAACATTAATGATGAGAGAAAGTCATTGATTCACTGCTTCCTGCACACCCCCTATGGGGGAATGATCCTGCAGACCACACACCCCCAACCCCGCCCCGGCTTGTGCCCTGATTAGGTTCATAGGTCAATGCTCAACCACTGAATCAGACTGGCTGGGTAAATATTCTTAATAGAGGTTAGATTTATTATCTTTAACATTTTTCTTCCTGGTAGCTAACAAGATATTTTATCTCTAACTTGCTCATCTAAAGTTACTTGCTTCTAACAATGTTAATGTTTTTGCAAGATTTTGTTGATTTCTTAGGGCGCTTCAGGTATGTCTCTAAATTTGAGAAAACATAGGTTACTAGTGCCTCATGGACAAGAGCTGTTTTAAATAGTTCATCTTGCTTTTATGAAACAGATAATTATCACAGAAGAAACCACATCCCATTTCAAATAGATTTATTGTCTTTTCCTTTTATTGATTTTTTTTGTACTAGAGGTCCACCATAACTCATTGTAAAGGTGTGATTTTGAACAACATGGTAGTGAACTATTCAGCATTCTGTTCTGTTTACTCTCTACATTTGTAAGAAATGTTCTATTCCTTTGTTAATGACAGTGGAAAAAGTAACTTTATTTATAATTTTAGCTTGGTCTGTTTTGTAAAACTCTTGATACTTTGAAGTCATTCTTTTGAGGATCATCTCATTTGGAGTTGTTGGTTGTCCAGTACATCATGCCGCTTAATATGGCTGAAGACAAAATTAAGTAATATCCAGCTTTTGATAGTTACTTGGAGAAATAATGATTTTTTAAAGATTCAAAACATATTTTTATTGATTTCATAGAAGAAGAAGAAAGAGGGAGAGAGAGAGAGAGAAACATCAATATTAATGATAAGAAACAATAATCAGCTGAGTCCTACACTCCACCCCTCCCAACCCCCCCAGACTGGGGACCGAGTCCGCAACCCGGGCATTTGCCCTGCATGACAGGGAATCAAAGCACGACCTCCTGGTTCATAGGTGGACACTCAACCAGTGAGCCACACTTGCCAGGCAATATTTGTTTTTAATTTGCTGATTACATTGAATGAGCAATTTATAACTCAAATCATTAAAAGATGTAGGTGGTATTCCAAATTGGCATATCTTATCCCTTGCTTCTCCAAGATAATCAACTTCAAAATGGGCCAAAAAGAATTTTTTGTAAGACTGATTAATGAAATTAAAGTAATTAATGTGTGAAATTAATGAAATTAATGTGTTCCTATTGTACTATGTATGTATAAACATATACATACATACAATAGGAATGTTGGAGATTATTAAGTACTTGCCTTCAGGAAGAATGTACCAAGTTGTATAAGCTTTAAATTTTAGGACTTTTAGGGGAAAATCACTTTTACTAATCCATTTTAATGTTTATAAGCGTTCAAATTGCAGGTACTCAGCAGATATCCATTGTGATCAATTCTCTCTGATGGAATCATCCCATAAAGTGCTCCCTTTCATGAATAATCAACAAATCAAGCAACACTTTTTTTGAAGCTGTTGAGGCATGCTCCAATTTTTAAGTTAGTATTTAAGAAGATTATGCCAAAGGCTTTCTGAAGTTGCAAATGTAATGTTGTGGTTGTTTAACTCTATAGGACATCCTGAATCAATAGTGACCTTTAGTATAATTTTAAACTACCTGAGTAAGGGAACAGCTTTTACCTGACAGTCGTTGGAAAGAAGGTGCTTGGTTAAATTCGTGCATTTTGTCTTTGGGTTATATATCCATCAGTGACACTGACATAACACAAATGGCTTTATAACATCATGCATGATAGAGTAAAACTTTGTGTAATATGATTTCATCTGAGATCCTAATTTTAAAAAGAAAAAGGTTAGTTGATAAAATTTTTAGTTTTGTCTTTAACATTTGTGGGAGGTAAAAAACAAACAAACAAACAAACAAACAAACAAACAAAAACCTGAATACTTTCCTTCCATCTTCTAAATTCTGGCTGAGCTGAGACAGATTAACAGGAGAAAATCTTGTTTATAATACATGTAAAATCACATAGGCATGAACATTCTAAAGAGAATGAGTGAGGCAACCATTGGGTACATAAGACATTTTGGACAAATATGAAAGGGAGTGGGACAGGGTATTAGATTTCAGAAGTGAGAATGGGCAGTTTAGAGGTAGTTAAAGAAGAAGGAGCACACATGGCAGGAAAATGCATGCTAGGCAACTCAGAAACAATGGTACACAGTGAGTATATAGCTAACAGGCCCCTCCCTGCCTAAAGCCCTCTTGTTTACCATACTTAATTCAGATTAAGCTAAGGCAGCATCTTAAGATCTGCTTCCTGAGGTCTCTTTGTTTTTGTCTGGTCATCTGTGAACTGCAACAACATTTTAGCCAGAACATAAGTTTAAACATATATAGTGATTAATAAATTATACGTTCTGATAATAAAAGGATGGACAAGTTAAGAGAAAGGAATAAAAGAGGAGAAACACAAAAGCCATATTTTTATTTTACCCTTACACCCCTATCACAACTGCTCTAACAATCAAATCAACTTAAGTCAGATAAATGATATACATTTAATTAATTCATACGTATGAAAAACTGCATGTGTGAATTAGAGCTCCCATATACATGGGAGTTTCAGAGGCAGGAAAGTAAAATGGGGTGTCTCTGGATTTCTGAAGTAAGGTTCACCTTGGCCCTTCAGAGGGGAGGAAGGTCATTTACAGGACTATAAGAGCAGATGGTACCCTGCCCTAGAGATTAGTCATGAAAGTTATTTCTAGTGATAACTTTAGGGATGTAAACATAATTTTCCTTCCACCTTGTCCGTTATTCTAGCTGGGCTAACAATCTAATTAACAGAGAGAGAGTTTAGCAGGATAAAATGTCCAAAGTTTATTATATGAGTGCACATTCTGAGGTCCATAAGAATGTGACCCAAAATATATTGGGCAGTTGGGAATGCCATTCTGGAGAAGGGCGAGGGCAGAGATTTGGGATTTCAAAAGGGAAGTAGTTAATTCATAACTAAACATGGTAAACGAATTCTTGCTGGGCAACCCTGAAACCATGGGAAACAGAGGGAAAAAGGCTTTGCTAGATTTCTTCCGTCTGTCCTATATGTGATAAGTTATTATCTGTACTGAGGTCCCCTTCCTTGAAGCAGCGTTTTATATCTGAATTTCTTTAGTCAGGAAGGGAAAGGGTCAGAGTTCTTTCTGAGCCTTTTAAGCGTTTCTTAATAACCAGCTGAAAGTCGATGTCCCTGAAGGCACATTTTTGGGGTGGAAAAACTTTAGTCCCTTTTATAAATCTTACGGGCAAGTCCCCCAGTTTAAATTCTCTGAGGGATAGGTAAGAGTTTCTCTTGAGCTGCAGGATCTTGATTGCCTTCTGCTCAAAATCATCCACACACTAAAGTAGTACATTTTGGGGAGAACTGTCCTGAACCCCTCTATTCCATGCAATGCCACCCCAAAATACATGGTTATATTGCAGATTCAGAATCCAGGGTATTAATGACCGTGTGATAAGTGCAGATCTAGAAGTGGCAGTAAAATAATGAAATGACTTTCAGAGAATTGTACAACTGTACTCAGAAAAAGAAAAATGAAATCATCAACATGACATCAGCCAGGGTTGCGTATGTGATTCGTGTACCTCTATATAACCTTTCACTGCACTACCTAGAAGAAGATTAATGCGTCAAATATATCTTTGTCTTTTAAGAAAGTAAGAGAAATTTTCTCAAGCCTTTAGTTCAGACATACAATATTTTATAAAACAAGGAGGAAAGTAATTAATTTTCAATTCATTTGCAGAGCCTTTGTGTGGATAATGAGAAAAAAGATTATTGCCAAGTTATGTACTTGATGTGCTATAATTAGAAATAGGACCTAAATTAAGTTATTCATTTAACTAAAAATGCATTCAGGATCACAAAGCTTGGATGAGTGTATTTTCCTATGTAATGAAAATAAACATTCTGGTAAGCTAGCTTCTGCATTTAATATGAATGGAGACAAAATAAAATAACTCCAAATCACATAAATGCTCCAGAGATTTTCAAGGAGATAGGAAGGTGGGTTTGTTCATTTTCAGGCATACCGTTTTATGGCATTGGGAGGAATCCAAATGAGTTTTCCTCATTCTTTGATAAGGGTTATGTTGACTGTTGTGCTGATTGCATTTTGATCTTTGCTGTATAAAAATATATTTTACACAGTAAATAATAAAACTATTCTGAATTGATTTATAGAATAGCAGTAATTCATGAAATTCTTGTTCTGCTTTATAATTCACTCTTATCTCCCAAGAAACTGGGCTTCTTTGAACTGCTCCCACAAAGAAGATATTGTCCACTATTTGATGTCACCTGGGACTTTCAAGGTCTTTGATGTTAAATTCACTCAGTTTTATGAGCTGAGCTGACATCATTCTGACATTTTTGCTGTGTGTTACAGAATTAAAATACAGCAAAATTATTGAGTGGTTGAGGTTATAGCTGTTATTTCCTTATTCAGGACTCCTTTTTCCTTATCTATAGCATTCTAAGACTCCAAGGACAGTATACCTACTAGGGAGTAGATATTTTGGGGCTTCAGATATTTTCATATAGTACTTCTAATGTACAGAGGAAAGTTTACTGCTTCTTGAGTGAAATTTCCTGAAAAAATATCATTAAGGTAGTCTTACTTTTAAGTAATCGCATAATTTCTATATTTCACTCTAATACTGGTTAATTTCCAAAATGTATAATTGAAATGCTTAGCATATAAGTTATAAGGTGAGATAAGACAAGCACTCCAAGAAGTATACTCATTGTTTTTTTGGTGTGGGAAATATAAGCACAGATCAGAACAGTAGCAATGGTATGCACTCCCAATAGCCAAACTTATGTATGGTCAAGTGATAATTTTCACTATTTACCATTAAAAATAATGCTTGTGTAGATTTGCAAAGTCACAAAATGGGTTACAAGATGATTGCAAAGTTAAAAACCAGAGTGAGTCTTGAAAAAATCCTATAGTAAGGTAAGTAACACAATATCTCCATTTCTTGAAGCCATAGGAAATCTTTGTTTTAGGTAATACTCCACTGTTAATCAGAGCCAGAGTAAATGTAACTGCATTTGATAAAGCTTTGCTACTGTTTTGAGCAGTTAAAACATTTTGGCTTATTTCCTATTCAATTTTGGTCCTTAAGGCATCTCCCATTCAGAGAGGTTTTTCCATGTTAATATTCTTGCTGTTCTATTTGGCTTTCCCTGTTGTTTCAAGTGATGTCTTCTTAGAAGACATAATGAAAAGGGTGAATTGCCTAATCAGGCTTTGTATAGTACTAAGAACTGGGGAAATATTTTTTAAATTATATGCATATAATGCATGTCATCAAAATCAGTGGCATTGTTAATTCGAATGAGCTCACAACACAGTCACTTGAAGAGAGGAACTATTTCTGCCCTGCCCTTATGATCATCATACAGAATAGAGAAACAAACAAAGATACACAAACCATCAACATCTGTAAAGTGAAATTTCCAAATTTATAATGGAATTAATGCTTTCAAAGCTATAAACATCAAAAGCGGCTCGATCTGCTAATCTTTGCCTTTGACAACAAGCTGTGCTGAAAGGCAGTCAGTTAGTGTTGCAGGCAAGGACTATGGGCAGAGAGGTTGCAATTTGTTTACTGTTTTCTGGTGCACATCCATGGGCCATATGGTCAGGCTCTTCATGGAAACAAATTGTCCATAATTTTCTTTCAGCATGAGAATAGGGTAGTAAAAAAAAAAAAAATCAGAGCTGCAGAAAAACATCAACAAAATCTGATTATTATGAAGGTCGTTTGAAGTTTGATACTATTACCTAGCTCATCTACTGTATACACACATCTTAGAGTCAGGTCTGTATGCTCTTGTAATTAGTCAATCAGAGCTATTGCATGTTGCTGTTAAACAAAAACTTATTGTTTCCAGAGAATCAAATTATTTCCTTGCTCATGTGAGTTGAGGTTCTTGGGGTACCACTGAAATGACTACTTTCAGAAGCCCAGTCCCCTTGGAAAAATGACATATGTTAGAAGACTAATTGCATGGAGTTACATTCCTCAGTTTCCAACATGCCATGTCCCTTAAACAAGTCCTGAAAGAGGTATAGCTGTGGGTTCAGCAAAGCCAAAAGCAAGGCCAGTGTCCAGAGCCTCCGTTCCATGTTGCAGCTGGGCCCAGTTTACCATTCAAGCAAATTAAAGTCCATTATTCCATGGTGTGAGTTTGACATAGCCATGGGCCACATGGGTGCAGCGGAGCACACCCCCTACAAGAGGAGAGCTACGCCTATGCGAGAATAAAAGCCAAGACAGTGTGCTCTTTTGTCTAGGAGTTTTAATATTCAGGTTTCTTACTGTTGCAGTGACCAATTTAGTTCTTGCCACTAATTTGTCCCCAGGTGTGGTTGATAATCAGGTAAGCACCTTAACATCACTCAGACCTCACTAGGCATGTGTCCAAGCTGCCTTGGTCCATTCCTTTCCCCATTGATCAGCACGGAACAGATTTGGAAAGTGTAAATTAACAAAGCTGTATAAAAGGCATGCCTGTATTGTCTAGTCTTCCCATTATTCCTTTCTGGTTGAATAGTAACCAGATTGTTGTTATAATAATGTCATTATGAAACTGGAAGTTTGTCCTGATTGAAAATATTTATTGACCCATTGCCAGCCACTCAAGATGGGGTCCTGGTGCATGCAATCTAAACCACCAGCAGCAGGGTAAATGGAGAAGACAAACTTGTCCTGTCTCTTGGGATTGCAGGGCTCTTTTATAGATTAAGTCTGGGGAAGAAAGCTTTAAGTTGTTTTGAAAGAATTATGTTGGCTATAAATATGGGAGAGGGTGAGAAGGTGAAGCAGAGAAAATTTTGGGATAGGTGAGTAGTCATAAGGAAGAAGTATTTTATGCCTCTGGACTGGTTGTGGGCAAGAGTCTGGAATGGTCACTGTGTAAGCAATATGGGTGGCTTCTCGTTGTTGGCTGTTTCTATTAGATAAGAACTAAAATAGCAGCCTGGAAGTTTATTCAAAGTTTCAGTATACTTTCAGCAATATGAGACCGCTTCTATTGGATTCTGCCTATGGCTGTTAACAGACTAATTCTCCTTTTCTCTCCCTCCCACCCTCTGAACTGCTGTGATTTAATTTAGGACATCTTAGCATGTTTTTCTGGTCACTGTTTTTGTTATCAAAATCTCAGTGTCAGTTTGTCTGCCCATATGTACTGGCCCAAAGAAATACACAAGCAGGAGTTTTCAGTATAAAAAGAAAATAGTTTAATATTGAATTGGTCAATTTGGAGTACAGGGAACTAATGCTGAAAAACCTAACTTCCTGATGCATATGGGTTACAGATTATACAAGGGCAAAATCAAGACACTGTAGGTTAGAGGTTTTTGATTGTGCTGGGAGCTGGTTGGTCAGAGGTGAGGTAAGAGTAATAAATCATTTCCTCAAGTCTGGAGGACAGCTCTGTGGTCTGTTCTTGGGTCCCTCCAGTCTCCTGGGAAAGTATCCAGAGGGTCTTTCCACCTTAGGGCTCAGGAGCTGAAACATAATGTATGTCAAGATGATATCTTTAGCCTGCCGGAGGTCTGTACTATGTGACCATTAGTCTTCTACTGGCTGGAGAGAGATGATTTCTAGAACTAGGATTTAAAGCTAAGTGTAATTGAAGTCATAGGGACCCTCAGTTTCATCTGCCCCAGAATGTAGGTTTTCCTCCCTCCCTCATGACGAGGACTAAGTAGCACATCTTCCTTTCTTTCCCAGGGCCAATGAAATGCAGCTTAGAAGAATAATCAAACAAACCATAATTGTTTCTCAACAATACAGAGTCAGAGTGTATGTATTTTTCCTCCACAGCAGATTTATGTCTGCACATTGGTTTTCTTTTGATTATGTAATCATATGTTGCTAATATCACCAATTCAAAACCTCCGCTTTTAATAACATGGTTTCTAAAAACCCTTTCTAATTTAATAATGAAGTGCACATCATTATAATGGAAGTCAATTAGAAAAGTTAGGGCCAAGTAAATATCAAAATAGTTTGTGCTATGCACATGGTTTAAAAGATATGTATATATCTTGGAAGTGAAGTGCTTGAGTAAGAAATGTGATGTCTTTTATCTTCAGAGATAATAGTGATCAACAGTCTAGGTTCTAAGCTTTGTTTAGTCAGAAGCAAGATGGGGCTGTATGCAAAATAATTTTCATTCCTTTTGTCTTATGACCTGTGGCACACAAGGAAGCCAATTAATGAGGGGTGCCTTGTATAATCAAATCTTGAAATGAAACCAACTGGCCTGTATGAGAATTTGCCCCATGATGTAGCTCTTTTTAATACCATGCTGTAAACAATGTAGCAAATAAGTTCTAATTGGAAGAAGTAATAAAAGTACCTATTGCCCAAATGGCCCACAGTTATTGCCCATGATATGATATCAGTTCTGAAATCCTGGTTCTAATGAGTGAAAAAATAAATGGGATTTTATATTAGAGGGGAGGCAAAGACTATTTGCTTAAAGTAAAATGAAAGGTCAAACAACTTGGTGGTGACACCCTTTATTTTTATGGTACTCAAGAAACTATTTGAACTGAAAATTATTAAATTGCCTTAAAATGGATCTGACTTAATCGTCTATAAATACTAAGTATTGGATAGTTGCCTTTATATCTTATGACTTGAATAGCTTTAAGTTAAATGTACCTTAAACTCTGACTCCTTAGAAAGTCTATTGCCTTGTAATCACTGCTGACATTCTCTTTGAAAGACCACCTGCATTTGGTAATAGCAAGTGCTCCACAGTGAAAGAATGTGTGGATTTCCCCCCCTTTATTTAACTTTGTCTTAAAAGGACTTGAATGGTAATTTCAACAAGGAAGTTGTTACAACATATTTTGTGTCACCAGTCACATTTGTGTGCCGTTTAAATTTGTGATGAAAAAAAATAGTTGCATATACTTGGGTTTGGCTGAAAGATGATACTATGCTTATCCAGACCACTTAGGTTTGATAACTGGAGCTTAATGGCTCAATCTCACAAAAACAATTTCCCATGAGATTTTCAGATTGTACAGCTGTGCTTTTAACTTTGTATCCTGTAGGAACTGCCTCATTGGTACACTTCATCTTGGGTTTACTTGGCATAAACATGGGATTTCTAGAACTGTTTTCAGTCACCAGCTGTGATAAGAACATACCCTTTGCCAATACCTCATGTTGATAGTTAACAATTTATTAGTTAATACTTAACAGTTGATGCCTTTGTCGGAGAGGAAGAATCATCCCCTACCTTTCAAGTTCTTCTGTCTAGACTCATAATCAAATGAACACAAGATAGATTTCCAGGAGAAAAAATAAAGTTGAATAATTGGTATACCTCCTGGATACAGGGGAGAGACCCAGGAACACTGAATAACTCTGTTCACCCTCACCTTTAAAAAAATGTTTTTTGTTGATTTGACACACACACACACACACACACACACACACACACACACACACACGGGGAAAACACTGATCTGCTACCCACGCAAGCTCCCAGACCCCAGGGATCAAACCCACAACCTGGACATGTGCCCTGACTAGGAATCGAACCCGCAACCTTTTCCTTTATGAGACCATTTTATTTTGGTTTCAGGGAGGTTGATTATGTCACCATATTTATCTTAGATGGTAATTAGAATCCTTGAGAGAAAAAAATCAAGTTAATAGCAGTAGAAACCAAAAATTTAGTAAAATGAGGGCTGTGTGTAAAATACTGTTACTACTAACTGGCAATACAGAGGGGATCAGAGTTTGCCACCTCCTAAAATATGCCTCTTTTTGGATATGGATTATTTTGAGCTGGTTAATTCTAAGAAACAGCAGACATGGGAACCACTCTGACATCCAAGATTCTATAGAGAAGGAAGGATTTAAATTTGCACGACAACCTTACCCTTGTTAGTGATGTTTTTCTGGTAACTACCCATAACTAAATACCACTCCAGCATCTTCTTTTGTTTTTAGCTGAAGGTGCTATATTAGGTGATGGCTTCCACAGCTTTGGTGATAACTCAGTGTTCCTAGGTTTCTCCCATGTATCCAGGAGGTATACATGTTAATAAACCTTAATTTGTTTTTTGACCGCCAAATCTGATTCTTGTTCATTTGATTAGACCAGACAGAAGAACTGTGAAGGGTGCTAGAAAATGTTTCCTCTCACACAAGAGTTAGTTGCAATATTTGTGGGAGATTACTATAAATATTGAAATGTGGATTAATAGGCATGTAAAAACATCACATAGAGGTTGGGGATTAAATTAGAACTTGCAGCAGAAAGTCAGATTTATCTAAGCAGCAAAGAATGGTGGGAGGGCATGAAAGGCAGAGTTTCCAGCCCAGGGAGTGCTGGAGCAAATGGGAGGCTACTGAGAACTTCACCCAGAACCTCAAACAGGTGCTAATAAAGGTTGCTTCATGTTGACTTTGTTGTTAATTACATGTGTATATGCAAATCCATAAAAGCTATAATTAATTGACTGCAGGGTGGTATGATTATGATTTTTTCAGACAGCTGTTTTTAGGTGAGAATTATTATTTCAGGCAAATTTCTGTTCACATGACTACCTTCAATATATGAAAAGTGCACTCACATGTATTTTGCATTGTTTGCCTCCTGGTGGGAGCAGGAAGGGAGAGGAGAACTAAGCTATAACTGTGGTCAGGCCAGTCTTCCTGCTTTGTCTTCTCAAAACAGCTCCACTACTTATTCCCTGAGCCACTAGGAAGATGTAACAATGCACCTTACACAGCTCCTACTCACACCAAATATGTTCAAAACAGCATAAAAACCTCAGACCTGCAAGTTCAAAGAAAAGGAGGAAGACATTGTGATGGGGTTTCTCTAACTGTGGACATGAAACCTTCCTTCTCACCTCCTACCACCTCCCCTCCACAGGCATCATGCCCTCTTTGTTTTCCTCCACCAACATCTGCATTGCCACCTCTCCCTTGTAAATTTGACAGAAACACAGAGGCCTCAGCTCCTGTGGATCTTTAATAAAATATCACACAACAGAAATTAACTCCATAGTCTCATTTTCATAACAGCAACATTTTTTTCCTGTCCCCTAAGTGTGATTGTGATCTGCCTGACTTGTGAATTCAGAAAGCATCCTTATTTTTGTTCATAGAGGCAGTGCTCTGGCTGCTAAGTGCACTAAGTGGACCACAAAGGCTGGGGGGTAGGCAGGTGCTCTCTGCAGTGTTCAGTAATTAGAGAACTCCATCATTTGAATTGAACTGGCCTCTCTTTCATTCCTGACAATCTGAGCCATTTCAGCTGTGCTATGACATTGCATCAAAAGGTCAGGTTCCCACTGTGAGAGTGAAAAGTGAAGAATGTAAGAATTTGGGTGCTGTGTGTTACTTTTTCAAACAAAGGATCCAGAATTTGATTTTTTAAACTTTTGCCTAAAATTACCCAAGTGTTCATTGTGTTTGGACCTTAGACTATAATATCTGGAAAAAACAACAACACAAAAACAAAAACAAAAATGGATTACTTAAATCTTTATGGTATAAACAATGCCATTTACATCCTTTGTTACAACCAGGTTTAAAAAGTGAAAAAAATCTAGTCCATGGAGAAAAATCTCACAAATGCAAGCTCTTAAGATGTAATGCTGTTGTATTTTGTATATACGTATAAGGTTCCCAACTGGTGGGCAGAGTTATGACATTACTGGCATCTGTCACAGAGAAGACCCCAAGACATTGAGCCACCAATCAGTGCATGCCAAAGTGTCCTGGAGCTCACCCCTTCCTGTTCTGCCCTAGGTCCAACCCTCTCCTGTTCCTCCCCTTAAAAAGACCCCCAGACCAGCCAAGTGCTGCTGATCCTCCATGTCCAGGTGGCAGCCCGGCTGGGTCCATCTCCCCCTCCCAACTCCTTCAATTCTGATTTCTCTACCTCCGTAATGAGTCCTGCTCATTACTGGGGAATAAACGTTACTTTAAAATATCTTGGTGGTCAGTTTTCTGCGCCTCAAACCTTACAGTATACTCTTTGTACTTGATAGGGTATAATGTTTTGGGTGCTGTGTGTTACTTTTTCATTCATAGTCATCATATACCTACCAAAAAGAAGAGGCATTGAAACAGCCCCTTTCTCTTTTCCTTGTGGCCTACTGTGATGATGGAAATTTTTTGCTCAACTCTTTTGCATTTGTCTCAAGGTCTTTTTCTATTTTGATTTAAGCCATAAGGAGTGGTTGTTGAATGCTGATTAGGCACTGGGTAAAGCCTCCAGTTTTTGTTTCTGTTATTTATTTGCTTTGTTATAGTTTATTTTATTTTATTTTATTTTATTTTATTTTTGTTTGTTTTTTGTCATTTTGGATAAATTGTTTCAGAAAGTTAGACACCTTTCTTTCTCTTAATTGGGAATGTCTAATGTCAGTGAAACCACAGCTGTTTTTAAGATGTGCTTGTGACTGCCCGACCAGGTGAATAGGTAAATGTCTCAGTGATTTCTCATGAGAATAAATCACCTTGCTTGGACTGGGCTTAGAGAGAGAAGTGAATCAAATGCCACAGAATCTTAGCAAAAGCTGTCTCCTGGCTTGGTGGAATGCCTCCTTCTTTTATGATGCAAATAGTAATTTATTTCTGACCAACAGCAGGTCAGCCACAAGGATTAGTTTGCTTCCAAGATCTGGGAGCTACTTTACCTTGCCATTCTGCTTTTTTACAAGATTCTTATTTACAACAGTTTCTTAATGAGTTATGTCAGAGTAGCTGCTGGTATGATTCTCTTGACAGCAGGACCTGTGAAGCAGAATGGTTAATGATGCACACCTTGCTAATTCCAGTGGAGCACATTTCAGATCCACATAGTGCCAACGACTATATTCCAACCTCACAATAAATGGAACAGTGCCACCTTTTGGTCATGAAGTAGGAAAACAAATTTGGACGGCTAAGATTCTCCAAGTCAGAGAGGTGATTTCAAACTATTAGTTACTGATTTTGGTGGTCATGCAATCTACAAATAATAGTAACCTAATTATTTTCTGTTTTCTTTTTTTCCTCTTTGTGGCAGACCCTATGATTTGATTGCATGAGTTTTGTATAATAATTGTGTTTCAGGAGAAACTGAATTACAGTACATCCTAATTATGCTTTGCACAGGAATTAATTGCACATGCATTATGCAGTTAATCTGAAGAACACTGTGGTTACCACTGTACACATGGCAACTTCTTTTATGCAGTGATAATTAATCTGAGAAAATATTTGGGAAGAATTTTGAAAGAGGGAATAATCGAGCATTGCAGTTCTTGTTAAGGATTGTGAGTTGGAGATTGATTTTAATTTAACAAAATTATTTTGAGAATGCCTTCTTCTTTCTCTACCTAGCTTTTCTCACCAAACAATCAAGTATCAATGATTTGAATTAGAATCCTTCATTTTGAAATTATTTCTCTTTATTACTTTTTTCTTAAATATGTACTTATTGATTTTAGAGAAAGAGAAAGAGAAAAAGAGAAAAACATTGATTGGTTACCTCCTGCTGGTACCCCTGTCTGGGGACTGAACCTATAACCTGGGCATGTACCCTGACCTGGAATTGAGCCAGTGACCTTCATGTGCACAGGACAATGCCCAACCAACTGAGCCACACTGGCTAGGGCTTTATTATTTTGTTTAGCAGGAAGAGGCACATTACACAAAAGCAAGGTGATAGCAGGTTTTCAGAAAAGAAAACCCCAAGGTACATAACAACAGCTGTCTATAAACAATTGATCCAATCTCTTACAGCATCTACAAGTCAGTGCAATGGTGATTGATGTCCAGAACTTGTGAGATCTGAATTCTAAAAGAATCATAAAAATGCATTCCCTGGGTAACTTCTAGGAGAATGTGGGGGTTAACAAAAGTAATACTTTTCTTCTCACCTTCTAAATTATTCTATCTGGCTAACAACCAAATTAACAAACCCAGAATAACAGGAGAAAATCAAACTTTAATACATGCACAAGGGGAAGTCACATAAGCATGAAAATTCCAAAGAGAGTGAGGTAAAATTGGGTATTTATATATCTATATATCTATATATCTATATATCCATATCTATCTACTCTATAATCATTTTGACAAAATAGGAAAGGGATGGAATGGGGTCTGAGATTTCAAAATGAGCAGGTAATTTATGGGTGGTAAGTGGAACAAACATAGCAGGGAAATTTTTGCTAGGCAACTCAGAAACAATGACAAATGGGAAATCTAATCAACATGACCCTGCTAGCCACCCTCCCACTCACCATACTCAGTTCAAATTTGGCTAAGATGAATACCCCAAGAGTCCCTTCCTGAAACTGGCCCTCATCTGAATCTCTTAGACAGGAAAGGAAGCAGAAACAAAAGGTCTCTCTGAGTCCCCTGTTTTCCAACAAACAGTCTAAAATCAACATCCTCAAAGGCAGTCTTAATGTGGCAAAACTCCTTGCCCTTCAAGAACAAAGGATTTTTAAAATATGTCAGTGTAGCACTCACAATCCTCCAAACTGAATTTCCTTCTTCCAAAATTCTCCCCCAATATTTCCTTATATGAGTTGTTAACTGCATAAAGAAGTTTCTGTGCATACTGAAATGAAATATAGTGGCAACCATATTTTGGTAAAAACTGCTGTTTGAATTTCAACCCTTCTAGTTTGGCCCCTGCATCTGATGAAAACACAGGGTACTTACCTCCGCTTCCAGGTGAAGACCTGGAGGCTGAGGCAGTTTTCCCTTGCCTGGGACCAGGACCACAGGAGATTGATTCCCACTGACTCAGTAGCTTCAGGGATAGAAACTGTAGATAACCTTTAGAGACTAACCGCTGAGCTCTGCTTTTGTGTTATCACTATCGCAAGATAGGGCACATTCCAATGTCCAGCAGGATGTGACTGGAAACCTACCCTGCGGGCTGTCCCCAGTCTTTAGAATTTAGTCTTTAGGATTTTAGGAACATAAGGAAAATTCTTGCAGTTTAAACCTTTAAGAGGAATTGCCTACCCCTGAAACGGTGCAGTCGTGTGGAGACCACCTGCATGTGGTGCTCTCGCGGCTGTCCTGGCCAGTTCAATAAATCCTTGCCTGCTTTTTTAAATTAATTAATCAGCCTCCGGTGGTCTTATTTTGAACCCAGGGTTCGACCCCACAACATGAAATATTTTCAGAAAAGTTTTAAGCTGTATTAAGTGAGAGGTTTAATCTGCATATTAGTGGTCAATTATTGAAGACTAGAGGCCCAGCGCACTAGGAGGTGCCCCGCTGGGGTCTGGGACCTGCACCTGACCCTCATAGCACTGGCCGCTGGCTGCTGCATTGTGTCCACTGGGGTGGGGGCAGGCACTCCTGAGTGTTGTGTCTCTGCTCTGGCCTGCCCCCAGCCCCAGCCTCTCCATGTGTTGTGTCTCTACTCTGGTTCTTCCCAGCCCCAGGTTCCCAGGGGCTGCTGGGGTTGGGGGCAGCATGCAGTCCCCTCCCACACATCTGTGTGCACAGCTCCTCCTGAGTGCTAGTGATGCCCAGATAATTAGCATATTCCCTGTTTATATATATAGATAATATATATAGATAGTTTCTCTTAACAAGAAGGAAGAAGTAGAGCAACTTTTGCCTTATCAGCAAACTTGGTAAAAACATATTAAAATTAAACTGTTGGGCCTCCTAGGTGTTAGGTCTCATCCAAAAATTGAATCAATACCAGTATATTTTTAAAAATATATTAGAATTCTTCACTCTTAAAAACCTTAATTTTTCAATGATAACCAAAAACTTAACAGCCAACATTTATGAACACACTTTAAACACACTCTTACTTTCAAGAAAATATACATTCAACAAAGTACAAGAGACCTTCTGTAATAAAAACTAAGAGCAAGTGAATTAAAATGTGTCTAGCAATTAATGTTTCAGTATTATATACTATTTTAAAATATTTAGATATTTATAATTTAACCCAACAATGCTCCAAAGTCTTTAAGTTAATAAAGACTTTGGGAAATTATGTATAGGTATATGAGGCTGGAGAAAAGGCAGGGGGAGGAGGGGTTAGGCCCCACAACCTATTCCCAGGCCTCTACCTGCTTGGATTCAAGACTGCCACATTTTTCCTTAGAGATAACATGCTAAGGTTTGGGCACTAATGAGCTCAGCTTCTGATAATAGCCAGACTGTTAAATAAGCATTTGCAGTTTTAGTGAAGAAACCATCCTTTGGGAGAGGGGAGGGTAAGAAGGCACTGAAGTGAGAGCAGTTTTTTTTTTTTTTAGCATTAAAGGGGTGAGATTGTTGGCCTTGGGATCTAAAGGCTCAGTGAGGGGTCCCTTCACCATGTCATGTCATAGAGGAGCTTTGCAAGAAGACTAAAGTTGTGAACCCAGAGGTGAGAGTACCTAGTGAGCCTGAGAAAGGGAAAATTTATTGTTCAGAGGAGGGGATAGTCATGGAGGAAATAAATAGATAAGGTGTTTACCATCCAAGGAATCGCTCAGCCTTGTGGAGTGAGAGAGTGAAACTGAGGTAGGTAACTGTGGTTTGGGACAACTGGGCTTTATGAGGGAATGAATGGTAGCCCCAGCCAGGCACCGAGGTAGAATGAGAAAAGAGTGAATGGGGGTATTTAGTGAGCTGCAGTGTAGACGTGAGGTGGCTAATGGCTGTGAGACTGATCTGTCAACCCCCATAGTAGAGACCGAGGGGTGGAAAAAGGTCTCAACGAATTCGGAGAGGGCAGAATAAGTGGCCCTAGTGTCAGTTAGAAAGGAGATCAGCTAACCTGCCACCACAGTCGTTACCCAAGGCTCTGTCTCGGTGATGTAAGTCTGTGGGGCCCTGTCAGGGCCTGGGCAGCTTCTTTGATGGCCAGTCCTAGGAGGTCTGGGAGCTCTAAACTGGATCCAGAGGGCAGCCTTGCTGCACTGGCTGAGGTTCGACCCAGCGGGGCCAGACTATAGTCTGATTTCCAGTGGCCTTCCCTCCTTACCTTGACCCGGGCCCAGGCAGGAGTCTTGGGTTTGAGCAGGACTTGGCTCAGTATCTTCCTTGTTGCATTTGAAGCATGGGCCGGAGGAGGCTTAGCCCCTGACTTATCCATGGTTGGTGGACTGGCACTTTGTTTGGGGTTCATGATAGTGGTGGCTAGGAGCTGGAAGGTCTTCTGGGCCTCAGCCTTGGCCTGATCTTGCCTTTGTATTTGGATTTGGGTATCCTTGTCTCTTATTAAAAAAAAACTTAAAGGTCAGGTTAACGAGGTCTTTTTGAGGGGTTTGTGGACCTCTGTCTATTTTTAGAAGATTATTGTGTGTGAGGGGCTCATTGGGATATAAAATGGGTGTTCTGGAAAAGAACTCCCTCTTAGGAGATTGGGTCTAAGGTGGTCATTTTCTATAAGGCCTCCATGAGGAGGAAGAGAGCTGGGTTTTTGTCAGGGCCTTGAATGATTTCATTAAGTTTATCAAATTCATTTGTAAAGGTGATCAGGTCAGAGGAAAAAGATCTGAGGTACTCTCAATCTGTGCGAGGTTAGACATAGAGAATGGGACTTGGACACAGTCTATGCCCTGAGTTCCTGCTACCTTCCTCAGGGGTGGAAATGGCATAGGAATAGAAGAAGCTGTTGAGGAGGGTGGTCTTTGGGTGGCCTGAGAGCAAGTGTTATGTGGTAAAAGGCTATAGTGGAGCTTGTATTTTTGGGACTTAGGGTCCTGGGAAAAGGTGGTTTCTAGTTAAGAGGGTCTGGGCTTTGGGAATCTCCTGCAGGTGAGGGGGGGATGTGTAAGGGGGAGGAGGTCGGTGGTCTGCTGTGTCAAAAGTAGATTCAGAATCAGAAGTGTTAGGGACATGATGTTTTGTGTGAAGGAGAAAGATCTGATGATAGAGCAGGACTGAAAATGAGGATTGGGAATGAAGGGTGAAAAAGGCCTGGATGTAGGGAATCTCTGACCATTTTCCAATGCAGTGACAGCTATTATCTAAATTGTGCAATGTGTTAAAATTAAAAGTGCCTTTTTCAGGCCATTGAGACTTATTATCTAGTTTATGTTTGTGGCCAAACAATGTTACAAAATAAAGTGAGGTGGTTGGGCATGATCTCTCCTGTGAGTGTGCAGAGGGAGTGTGGTGTGGCCCATGAGAGAGGAAAGGTGAGTGATGGACCACAGATCCAAAGGTGACTGTTTATCGCAGGCATCCCTGCTCCTAAACTAATCACTGTGAGAAATGAGAGGTGACCCTTTGGACTGGGCATCTCCAAACCAGAAGGATTCAAAGACAAACTGCTGAGGAGTCTTCTGGCCTAGTGCTAGGACTTTTGAGATGAGAGACTTTTGAGAAGTCAGTAAGAGAAAATGGGCAGAAGACTCGAGATTGTAAAATGTGACTCACCTAGAGAATATTTACCAGTGTGGGATGGAGAGTCAGCAATGGAGGAGAGATTCCTGGTCTGGTGTCCTCCTTGGCTGGCTGACTGGGGTCAGGGGGAGGGAGGTTGGTGTAAGTGAGAGGGGCATGATTGGGGTGGCAATTGAGTCACCTAAGTAGGATTCAGAGGTAATCCCAGGACAAGTTGCCACTGCTTACTTACTGCTCTCCGAATAGCAAACATGGGGTGACTGAAGCCAGGACAATGGCTCCTCTTCCTCAGTTTGGGAGGGCCTGTAAGGGAGGGAGGCCTGATTGAGGCTGGCATCTGAGTCACGGAGTATGATTCAGAGCTAAGCCCAGGATGAGCTGCCTCTGCCTACAGCTGAGTAGCAAACTCATCAAGACTAAAGCCTGGGAGATGGCTCCCTATCCCCATGAAACCTTTCCGGGTTTCAACACCAAATGTTAGGATCACCAAAGGAGGAAAGCAAAAGGTCAGCGTGGTGAGGGGTCATGAACTTATTTGATCATCGGTACACCAGGTGGCTGAGGCTGGATGATTGCAGCACCCAGTGAAGGGAGTCAGCAGCTTTTAAAGGACGTTTGGCGGCCTTTTTCTGGGTGGAGACTTCTTTGTATATCTGGACGGGAGTTGCAGCAAGTGAAATGTGGTCTCAGCAAAGGGAATGTCCATAGTGAAATGGCCTGGAAAACCAGTTCCCAGGGGAGAGGTATTGATTCAATTATTTGATCAGAGCTAACTATAGGCAAGTGAAAGTTGATGCTTATTCAATTGCATATAGGATTACCCTTTCCAATGTGATACAGAATCAAGACAGTTTTGGGGCCTAAAAGCGTTTAATCAGATGCATTATTTGGCCTTGATACAGCAATGAGGACCCCTGGGCTGGCTCCTGGAGCTTTTCCACACAATCCCTATGTTTTGGTTGTAATCCTTTCAGACAAAGTTTGAAAAGGGGCAGAATGTTTGTTTTGCCTTTTTCTTTACAAACAATCAATACTTTGTAATATAGCATGTTTTCTGTTCTGCGTTAGCTGCTAGAAAACAGGGAATTTCAGTCATAAACAATAGCGACTAGCATATGTCAGGTATGTAAGAACATTTAGTTTCTCTAAATATTTTTAAAGATCTCGCTTCTCTTTTTAGCTTTAATTGTCATGAATTACATTATGTCTGATTTTTATAGTGTCTTAGCTCAGTCTACTATAACAAAATATCATAACCTGGTATCTGAAAAAAAACATTTATTTTTCACATTTGTGGAGTCTGAGAAGTCTAAGTTCAAAGTGCCACCAAGGTGCTGTTTTTGGTTGGTTTTTTTTGTTTGTTTGTTTGTTTTTTTGTGAGAGCTCTTGGTTTGGAACGTGGAGGGCCACTATCTCACTAAGTGCTCACATGACCCCTTCTTTGTTTGAGAGAGAGAACATGCTCTTTGTGTCTTTTTACAAGGGCACTAGTCTTTTTTTATTTTTATTTTTTTATTTTTTACAGAGAGGAAGAGAGAGGGATAGATAGTCAGAAACATCAATGAGAGAGAATCATTGACCAGCTGCCTCTTGGACACCCCCTATTGGGAATGTGCCCAC
Source organism: Pipistrellus hanaki (assembly GCF_964339955.1). Classification (NCBI taxonomy): domain Eukaryota; kingdom Metazoa; phylum Chordata; class Mammalia; order Chiroptera; family Vespertilionidae; genus Pipistrellus; species Pipistrellus hanaki. Next base: position 58,293,687 of record NC_140524.1, on the reverse strand, counting down.
AAACAAGGTATAGGCCCTTGACCAGAATCAAACCTGGGACCTTTCAGTCAGCAGGCCGACACTCTATCCACTGAGCCAAACTGGTTTTGGCAAGGGCACTAGTCTTAAGCCTGACTTCTAATTACTTCCCAAATGCCCCATCTCCATATACCATGACATTTGGGATTAGGTCTTTAATATATGAATTTTGCAGGAACGTAAGCATTCATCTCATAACAAATAACTTCTTCAGATCTTTAGGGAAAAAAATAGGGCTTAACTACAAAATTATAAATATCACATATATAAGACAGGATTAGGCACCATACAGAATAGAATCATATTTAAGGACTCTACCTTCAAAGGGTATTTATTTGTCATTAAAAACACATGGAAATAAGTATTTAAATTTGCTTTGTGAATTAAATTTACTTTCCAAAATTAACATTTTAAATCATACAAAATATCTATAATATTTAAACCAATGAAACATTTCAAATGGAATTTTTATCTTCTGTTTTTCTAAAATATTGAATATGTTCAATTTAATATGTTCAGATATAGCAGTGTTCTTATTATTGCCAGAAACAGAATATATGTAATTTTTTTCTTCTACCTTGATTGAAAATACTACAAGCTTTTCCCATTCATTATCTTAATGTAGTTGTAACAGAATTGTTATATTTGATATACTTTGTGCATAGACATATTTTGTTATATGATATATTAAAGGTAATGAATTTTTAATCTATGGAAGTGTACCAAGTGATGGAAATTCTAAAGATTAAATATATACTTCTCTTCAACTAAACATATATTTAATTAAATATAATATTCTACTTAAAGAATCTGTCACAGTTGAGAAGCAATAACATTTGAGTTATGCTTTCTTTCTTATATTCTTGTGATTTTATTTTTCCTGTGTACGTTTTTTTTTCTTTCTCAGAAACTTACTTCAAAGTCTTCTTAAAAGCCTCCTTTACTGCTTCTTTATGTATCTTAAACAAAGAGAATATCCTTTTCTGAATATGCTGTGCTCCTAGGTGAACCAAAGAAAAATCAATAGTTTTCTCATTTATCAGCATTATCAAACCCCATTCACTAGAGAAGAATCTGTGATAAAGGTATCTGCTAGGCCAATATTTAGACTTTTTTTTTTGCCTGGTTCACTCCTCTCAGATTTCAAGGGACAAAATAGAAACCAAATCTCCCTCTGCTGTGATCTTATTTCCTCTTCTTGAGTCATGGCTTCTGCCACCTTTGTGCTGAGCCATAAAATACATGTCTGCTACATGGCTCACTAGATAGGTTCAGCACAAGGTCAGAAATCTACCAAATTTTCTCAACTCCAAACTAACTCTCATAATTAGCCTGACCTAGTACTTGACTAAAGATGACCCCCCATTCCTAAAATAGACTCAGCTAGCCAATGAAATGTAAAATGTGATTCTTTTATAGACTTTTATACATTGAGTTTGGTATGTTTAAAGTTTTAGAAGTACTTAGAGAACACGGCAAAGTGAAGGAAAACTGTCAGTGGAGAATGACTACTTGGTTCATAGAGGATGAATGTAGGAATGTGTTCTGTGGGAGTTCTTATAGAAGTTAAGATATGTGTGTGGGCTCAGGCCCTGGGTAAGGTGGTAAAAAATGGAAGAACAGAAAGTTTTGCAAAATAACTGAGTCTTTTTTATAATTTTGCCTAAGACCAGATTTGTTCTATACCTGTCAGTAAATCACTAACGAAGCACTGACTCTTGGAAAATTATAAGCAGAAAGTGAATAGCGGGCAACTGTGGGAGACATTTTGGGATCCCTAAACTTCTTAAATGACCTGAAAGTTGCCTGATGTATTCCCAGAGAATACTAACCTGAGTGCTGAAAGAATTTAGCCAACTCATTTTTTCTTCTAGTACATATATTTAAATAGGGAAAATGACATTATGTTCTTTTGTTTTAAAATTTCCTTTTCTTCAGGATAATTAATATACATGGCATGCATTATACTAGTCAAAACGATGACAAATGATTCTCCAATACCTAATCACCATATTTTTAGTCCCCTGTTCCCCAGAGTAAAAGCTCGATTTCTTGAATATTCTTCCTGAGACATTATTTGAATATATAATATTATCTATGTGTGTATCTTCATTTGTTTCAACAACAATGGAAGTGCATTTCTACAATTCTGTTCTGCATTTTCTGTTTTCAGTTAAAAATGTATCTTGAATATCATTCCATTTGGGTCTAACTGAAGCTTTATATTCTTATTAACAATTGCAGGGTATTTCAACTTATAGATGTTTCATGATTTATGTAACCATCACATATTGAGGGACATAGCACTTTTAATTTTTCTGAACTACAGAAAAATTGGCAATTAATATTCTTGTACATTTGTCTTTGTGGGCATATGCAAATATATCTCTAGATAGATTCCTAGAAATGGAGTGGTTGGCTCAAAGGTCATGTGCATTTTAAATTTCAATACATATAAATCTCAGTTAGGTTCCAAATCTACAGTAATAAAAGAGAAAGATGCAAATTGACTCTACATTCGTGACATCCACCAGCCAATGAGGAGTAAGCATGCAAATTAACCCAACAAAAATTGGTGGGCTAATTTGCGTATGTAGAAACTGTGCAGCTGGGGGTGGGGCGGGGCTTGCATCATCATCATCATGTTGATGACACAGGCGTTTCACACCGCCTCAGCCTCTCTGGGCCTCTGAGCAATGTGGGAAGGCAGAAAGGCAGCTCTGGGCCAGAGCAAAGGCAGAAAGGTGGCTCCGAGCCTGGAGCGAAGGCTGTGCCAGCAGCCATAGGAAGGAATTCCCATTCTTACACAAATTTTTGTGCATCAGAATCTATCGATAGTATTAAATGATATGAAAGACTCCAACAATGAGGGATGACTACAAAAACCTGTTAATTTAAGGTCAAATCTGATTCATATTTCTTAGCCAACTAATTATTGACCATATATTATATCTCAGACACAAGAGACACAGCAAAATCTTCCTCTCAGTTACATTCCAGTAGGGAGCTTACATGGATAATATGGAGGTAAGTTTATACATTTTCCCTCATTTATTTGGGCACAATACTTACAAAATATAGATCTGGCTTCCTGCATTGCTATTGTTTTGCATTTCCCTTTTCCCTAGTGGTACTATTGTTAAAGGAATTAATCTTGGGGCTACAGGAGGATATCCAGAAAATCCTCACAGACATCCTCATAAATATTCCACTCTTTCAGCAAGTGGAACCCTGATAGCAGTAGCAATAAAAAGCAATGGTGAGCCTGGTGGGAGAAACCAAGATGGTAGCATTGGTAAACACCTGTACTCACTGCTTCCCACAACTGCATCAAAATTCAACTAAAATGTAAAACAATTATCATCCAGAACTTCAGGAAACTTGGCTGAGTGGAAGTACTAAAACAGGAGAGGTAAAGAAGAAAGTGCATTGAGACTGGTAAGAGGTATTGAGGCTCAGAATGGGCTGGTCTGGCACCCATGTGTACTGCTTTTTTAATCAGGAAGGAGATAGCCTCTTTGGAGGCCACATGGAGGAGCAAGGAGTCCCAGCCCCTCACCAGACACCCCCTCCCCCCCAGGCCCAAGGGTCACAGGGCTGGGGAAAGTAGTTCCTAAAGGCAGTTAGAACTACAGACTGTAAAACCATTGTGGATTGGGGCTGAGTGACCCACTGGCTGCTGGAGACACAGCTGCTCCTCTTAAAAGGGCAGCAACATGAACTGAATTTACAGGCTCCCACTTGCTCTGAGCTTCAGTGGCAGGCTAGGGTCTGGGGGACTCAGACACATATGGGGAGAAACTGGACTGCCTGGCATTGGGTCAGGAATACGGGGGTAGCTCTCTTCCAGAAGGAGGTGCTTACAGTGGTCTTTGTTCCCATGCTGGGACCTCCCCTTTGCGGGGCTTACTGGCAGCCATTGCTGTTTGCTCTACCAGGTGATTCCCTGAGACCCTACCCCAACCAATTTACAACCCCACCCAAGCTGTGTGCAGTCAAGCTGTGTGCAGTGGCTTTAGCATATTAATGGCCTGTTTTTTATTAGCTTAAAAACTGTCAAACAATCTGCAGCTGAGTCAGGGAGCCCCAAAGATGTCAATAAAAGGCCTAAGGCTGGCACCAGCCTGCCTTGCTTCACAGCTGGGCCTCATCTGGGCATTTCCAAATCCAATACAAAGAGAAGCAATCTGCAGATCTCTCTGTAGCTCTGCTGGGTGGCCCCAGACAGTGACAGACTTTGTACCTCTATGGAGATCCAAGAGCCAGTGTACCCAGTGGTCAGTGTAGAACCATACAAGACTACAAGTCTCCACATCCATAAGTGACACACTCAAGGTGCAATCTCAGTGAGCACCAAAGCCCTACTGAAGCAAGCCCTGCCCATAAGGGTGTCTCTAGCACAGAAGTTCTCCCAGTGTAGACACAACTGGTCCTCCAGCAAATTGACTTGCACAGCAGCTCTTCCACTGCAATCACAGCTGATCCCCACAACCAATTGGCTTAGAAGTCAATACCTCCAAATAATAAAGGCTCCACTACAACAAGACTTTACACACAGCCCACAAAAGGTTGCACCAAGAGTGTCCACCTCAGGTGAATGGGGATGCTGAGCCACTGGGCTCTATAGGACACCCACTACACAAGCCCACTCTATCAACTCAAGGAGACATAGAAGCTCTACCTAATGCATACAAACAAACACAGGGAAGCAGCCAAAATGCAGAGATAAAGAAACATGTCACAAATGAAAGAAATGGAAGAAAGGAAACTAATGAATATAGAATCTAAAATCATAGTTATACGGTTACTCAAGAATCTTCTAGAAACCGCCGAAACCGGTTTGGCTCAGGGGATGGAGCGTTGGCCTGCGGACCAAAGGGTCCCAGGTTCGATTCTGGTCAAGGGCATGTACCTTGGTTGTGGGCATGTCTCCAGTAGGGGGTGTGCAAGTGGCAGCTGATCAATGACTCTCTCTCATCGATGTTTCTAACTCTCTATCCCTCTCTCTTCCTCTCTGTAAAAAAATCAATAAAATATATATTTTTTCAAAAAAGAATCTTCTAGAAACCTCCGAAGAAATTAGTGAGACTTTCAAGGATCATGAGAATGCAAAAAAAAAAAAAAAAAGGATCAGTCAGAAATTAAGCATACACTGAATAAATTGCTTTTTCTTGCCAGTCGTATGGGTGTCCCATTTGCTGGAAGAGGGGGACATTTATGAGATTTCTGTATAATATATAGGGATTAAACATAGACTAGAGGATCCCAAGAATCAAGTCAATGATTTGAAATACAAGGATTCAAATACACCCAACCAGATGAACAAAAAGAGAAAATAATTAAAAAATACGAAGATACTATTAGGAGGCTCTGGGACAACTTCAAGCATACCAACATCTGAATTATGGGGGTTCCAGAAGAAGAGAGACAGCAAGATATTGAAAACCTATTTGAAGAAATAATGACAGAAAAAAATAATGACAGAAAACTTCCCCTACTTGGTGAAAGAAATAGATTGAGGAGTCCAGGAAGCACAGTGAACCACAAATGAAAGAAATCCAAAGAGTATTACACCAAGACATATCATAATTGAAATGCCAAAGACAAAAGACAAAGAGAGAATCTTAAAAGCATCAAGAAAAAAAACAGGAGAGGAACCAAGATGGTGGCATAGGTAAACACCTGCACTTGCTGCCATGCACAACCACATTAAAACTACAACTAAAAGACAAAACATATATGATCCAGAACCATGGGAAGACTGACTGAGTGGTAGTTATACAACTAGAATGAAAGAGAAAGATGCACTGAGACTGGGAGGTGCGGAAGTATAGAGGTATGGAGGAGGGCATGGAAATGGGCTGGAAACTGGGAGTGCTGTTGCCTTTTTCAATTGAGAGGGAGCTATAAACCCCTGACTGCTCTGAACTCCAGTTCTGGACGAGACTCTGGGGACCCAGACTCATATGGGGAGAGATTGTACTGTCTGGCATCAGGATAGGAACACGAGGGCAGCTTTCTCTCAGAGGTGCTTGCAGTGATCATTTTTCCTGAAGGATGCCACAGGACAGAGACCTGGGGACCTATTCAGGGCAGGGCTGATAGGCAACCATTGCTGTTTGCTCCACCCTGGTGATTCCCTGAGACCCCGCACCACCCAATTTATAATCCCACCCAAGCTGTGCACAGAGGCTTTTGCATAAGAATGCCCTGACCTTTTGAAAACTGCAGCTGGGTCAGAGAACCCCAGAGCTTCCAAAAGAAGGCCCAAGACTCCACAGCAGCTTGCATTGTTTCATAGCTGGGCATTATCTGGGTATCTCCAAACCCCAAAGAAAGAGAAAGAATCTGCAGATCTCTCTGTAGTTCCTGCTAGGTGGCCTCAGGCAGTAACTGACTTTGCACCTCCTTGGAGATCCAAGAGCCAGTGTACCCAATGGTCAGAGTGAGACCATCAGATTACAACTTTTTCAGATCCATAAGAGACACACTCAGTGGGCACACTCAGTAAGCATCAAAGCCCCGCTGGAGTAAGTCCAGTCCCATAAGGGAGTCTCCAGTACAGTATTTTTCCCATTGCAATCACAACTGGTCTTCACAGCCAATTGGCCTGGAGGTCAATTCCTCCCAGTGATACCAACAACAACCAAGGCTTAATTACAACAAGACTGTGCACACAGCTCACAAAGGGGTGCACCAAGAGTGTACACCTCATGTAAATGGGGAGGCTGAGCCACTGGGCCCTATAGGTCATGTAACAAACAAAGCCACTCTGTCAACACAGGGAACAAGCCAAAATACAGAGACAAAGAAAGAGGTTACAATGAAAGAAATGGAGGAAAACTAACTACTGGATATAGAGTTCAAAACCATTATAAGGTTTCTCAAGAATCTTCTAGAAACCTCTGAGAAATTTAGTGAGACCCCCAAGGATATGAAAAATGACCAATTTGAAATTAAGCATACTCTGACTGAAATAAAGAATAATATACAGAGATCCCTCAGGCAAGAGGTTCCCAAGAATCAAGTTAAAGATTTGAAATATGAAGAAACAAAAAACACCCAACTGGAAAAGAAAAAATAATCCAAAAATATGAAGATAGCATAAGGAGCCTCTGGGACAACTTCAAGCGTAACAACAACCAAATTATGGGGGTGCCAGAAGAAGAGAGATAGCAAGATATTGAAAACCTATTTGAAGAAATAATGACAGAAAACTTCTCCTATCTGATGAAAGAAAGAGACTTACAAGTTCAGGAAGTACAGAGAACCCCAAACAAAAGGAATCCAAAGTGGACCACACCAAGGCGCAACTTAACTAAAATGCCAAGGGCAAAGACAAACAGAGAATCTTAAAAGCAGCAAGAGAAAAACAGATGGTTACCCACAAGGTAGTGCCCATATGACTGTCAGCTGATTCTCAACAGAAACTATGCCGGCCAGAGGGAGTTGCAAGAAATATTCAGTGATGAATAGCAAGAACTTACAACCAAGATTACCCAGCAAAGCTATCATTTAGAATTGATGTCAGATAAAGAGCTTCACAGATAAGAAAAAGCTAAAGTAGTTCATCTCCACCAAATCAGTATTATATGAAATGCTGAAAGATATTTTTAAGAATAGGAAGAAGACGAAAAAGGTAAAGATAAAAAAAATTTTGAACAACAAAGTAACAACAAATAAATATATATCAACAAGTGAATCTAAAAATCAAATTAATAAAAAATCTGATGAACAGAATAAACTGGTGAATGGAATAGAATGAGGGACATGGAAGTGGAACAGACTGATGATTCTCAGAGGGAAAAGGGTGTGGGGGTGTGGGGGTGTAGGGAGAGATTAGGCAACTATTTTATATGCATGTATGCAATACCTATGGACACAGAGAATAGGGTGGTAAGGTCCTGGGGTAGGGTGGGAACCAGGTGGAGGGTAGCTATGGGGGGAAATGAGAAGGGACATCTGTAATAATCTCAACAAATAAAGATAAAAAGGAATAATTGTGAAGTATCCTTCCTGACGTCAGGCATCATTCTTTTTTTCTTTTAAAAAAAAAAAAATATATATATATATATATATATATATATATATATATATATATATATATATTATTGATTTTTTACAGAGAGGAAGAGAGAGGGATAGAGAATTAGAAATATCAATTAGAATCATTGATCATCTGCCTCTTGCACACCCCCTACTGGGGATGTGCCCGAAACCAAGGTACATGCCCTTGACCGGAATCGAACCTAGGAACTTTCAGTCCGCAGGCCGACGCTCCATCCACTGAGCCAAACCAGTTTTGGCAGGCATCATTCTTAATCATCGGAGTTCTTTTCACTGATAGTTGACATCCCAGATATTCATCACCTTCCAAATATGGCTCTTGTTACTTACCTCAGGATCACAGATTCTTGTTCCGTGTATAAGCTAATGTGTTGTCCACCTTGAGTCTTATGGAGAACAGGTGCTTCCAGTCAGCAGTAATACTGTAAGCTCTACACCCATTATATCACCAAATAATTAGCCCCGGCCTGTGCACTCAATGACTTCTTGGTTGGTTGCTGGCTGTATTTAGAAGTTGAGAATGGTAATTATGGCAATAGCATATTTCAGCTAGTGATATAACAGGCAAAATGAGTAAGGAATTTGCTTAGAGCAGCTGGTTCTTTGGATGGACAGAAAGGCAGATGGATTAGTTCTGAATAACTGGGTATTATTAGCAAGTTTACATAGTGTTCCAACGCACAGTCATCTCTGATTAGGGAAAATTTCATTCGGCCTTCCCAGTTAAGAACTTGGATCAAGAAAGTAGAACATAAAGGAGGTACTTTGAATGAAAAAGTGACTTAAAAATCAATGAAGATTTTATTTATACCAATAATTTTTAACATTATTTTCATCCATTCTAGTTTTTAGAAGGAGTAAGCAAAACTAATTGTAAATTAGGTTTATAGTGAAATTAAAATCCATTTCATTTTACTCTGGTTATAAATAATAGACTATATTGACATTTATTTTTAATGAAATATGATGAAAACTAAATTAGAATTTTATTATGTATATTCTTTTAAATATATATATATTTTATTGATTTTTTACAGAGAGAAAGGGAGAGAGATAGAGAGATAGAAACATCAATGAGATAGAAACATCCTTGACCGGAATCAAACCTGGGACCTTACAGTCCGCAGACCTACGCTCTGCCGATGAGCCAAACCGGTTTCGGCATTATTATGTATATTCTTAAACATGAAAAGAGTTGAAGGGGAAGGGAAAAGAGTTGACATAGCCAGGTGGTCCCTCTCTTCTTGTTTCTATATATTCTTTTGGTTGAGCTTCTCTGGCACAAGATATGCTACCCAGAGGAATCAGAAAACTACTTTTGTGTGTTAAGAGCTATGTGTTAATTAATCATTAAAGAGCTCATATGAACCCTGGCTTGTGTGGCTTAAATGGCTGAATATTGTCCTGTGCACTGAAAGGTCGCTGGCTCCATTCCCATTCCCAGTCAAAGCGCATGCCCACATTGTGGGTTCAGTCCTTGGTGTGGATGTGTATGAGAGGTAACAGATCAATGTTTCTTTCTCACATGGAGTTTTTTCTCTCTCCCTTTCCATTCCTATTTATCAAACTCAATAAAAACATTTTTTAGAAAAATCGCATAAATTAAGGTATGTGTTTTTTCTGGGAGATAATTAATTAATTAATTTATTTATTTTAATATATTTTTATTAACTTTAGAAAGGAAGGGAGAGGAAGAGAGAGAGAGAAATATCAATGATGAGAGAGAGAAGCATTAATGGCCAACTCCTGCAAGCCCCCTACTGGGGATTAAGCCCATAACCCAGTATTGATTTACAAATGATTGATGACTTATTTGCACATACTGCTTATAAAAACTAATCTACAAGCATCCTATATAATAAAAGAGTAATATGCAAATTGACTGTCACTCCAACACATAAGATGGCTGCCACCATGTGGTCAAAGATGGCTGCTCTCATGTGGACATAAGATGAACACTACAAGATGGCCAGCAGAGGAGGGCAGTTGGGAGGGACCAGGCCTGCAAGGGAGGGCAGTTGAGGGGGGACCCAGGTATGCAGGGAAGGGCAGTTAGGGGGTGATTAGGCCTTCAGGTGAGGGCACTTAGAGGTGATCAGGCCTGCAGGGGAGGGCAATTAGGACCAATAAGGCTGGCAGGGGAGTGGTTAGGGGATGATTAGGCTGGCAGGCAGAAGTGGTTAGGCAGGTCATCAGTTGGGAGCCAGAAGTCCTGGATTGTGAAAGGGATTTCCCAGATTGGAGAGAGTGCATGCTGGGCTGAGGGACACACACCCCGGTACATGAATTTCATGCACTGGGCCTCTTGTAAATACTGCAAAACATGAACTTATAAAGAAAAGGCATTAAAAGGGAGTTCTTTTTCTGGGAGATAATTTATTCCCCCCCCCCGAAAATATATATTTCTACAAGGAGAAACAAATGGTGTTTATATATTTTACATTCCCCTTGAGGAATATCATAACCTCAATATACTGAAGTTTTGAATTGTGTGTGTGTGTGTGTGTGTGTGTGTGCGCGCGCGCGTGCGCGCGAGCACATGCGCGTGTGTGCGCACATGCTTTACTGCTCCCTGAAAAAGAGCCAGGACAATTCACTAAATTTCTGATTCTTATAATCATAAAGCCTGACATTGGAATTTATCCATAATCTGCCCTGATTGACAAGATATACCCTGTTAAACACTATACTTGTATGATCTCATACTTAAAACCTCTTGGGTAAAAGGGTAGTTTTTTTTTTTTTTTTAAATATTTTCATTAAAATAATTATTTTTTTTTATTGTTGAAAGAATTATATATGGCTCCTTTTCCCCTAATTGATCTCTTCTAGCCTACTCCTGTGGATTCCTCCCACCCCTGCCAGGCCTTCACCAGCCTGTTGTCAGTGTTCATGAATTACGCATGTATGCATACAAGTGCTTTGATTTTTCTCTTCCCACCTACCACCCACCCTCCCCTGCCTTAAAAGGATAGTTTTCAAGAGTAAGCTATGGTAATGCATTACTGATGATGCTTAAAATATTACCTACACAGCCCTGCCTGGTGTAGCTCAGTTGATTTGAGCATTGTCCCCTGCACAGAAAGGTTGCCAGTTGGATAACTGGTCAGGGCACATACCCAGGTTGTGAATTTGGTCCCCAGTTGAGGTGTGTATGAGAGGTAACCAACTGATATTTCTCTCTCCCTTTGATATTTCTCTCCCTATCCCTTCCTCTCTGAAATAAATAAAAACATTAAAAAGTTAAATAAATATTATCTACACATTTTTTTTCAGATCAATATGCCACCAGTATTTTAAAAAGTACTTTAATAACCCAAAAGAATGAGTGTTTTTCCAGAAATTATTACTTATGAAACATGTTTTTTCCTTAAATCCAGTAAAAGTCTATAGACCAATAATTTCTAAAAAGCAAAGGAATTCCTAGGTGTGCCTTGAGTCTTGTTTAGAATTGTTGCTGTTTGCTTATAATATGACAGATGAGGTATAATAAAAATCTTTGAGACAGTTATATCAGAATACTAAAAATAATTCTTAGAAATACTGAGAATGATGGCAAAATCTATAGTCTGGCCTCCCTTTGTGGGACACAACTGGGTTGATCAGGGGAAGGCGCCAGCCCCATCACCCCATTGCTGCAGCCACTACCCGCCACCACAGCCACCAAGGTGTTTTCATCAACATGGACTCCACTCCCTTCACCATGTCACCAAAAATGACAACTTTCTTTAGGCATTTTCAAGATGTGTCTTTCATAAGATATGCATTTATTTATTTATTTATTTATTTTATCCTCACCTGAGGATATGTTTCCATTGAGTTTTAGAAAATGTGGAAGAGAAAGGGAAAAAGAGAGAAACATCAAAGTGAGAGGAAGACTTCGATTGGTTGCCTCCTGCATGAGCCCTAACCTGGGCCCCAGCCAGAAGGAGCCTATAACTTAAGTACATGCCATTGATCAGAATCAAACCCAGACCCTGCTGTCGGCAGGCTGAGGCATTATCCACTGAGCCAAACCACCTAGGGCAGGTTATGACATTTCTTAGCCCTCCAGCAGCAGTCCTTTTTTTTTTTTTTTTTTTTTTTCCCTCCAGGAGTGTGGTGGAAAAGCCCTAGATCACCTTTTTGGATTCTTATACCCAAGTTACTAAGAATATTACCAGTGGCATACAGGGAGCTTAGCTAATGAGCAGTCAGAAAAGGTGTTTCCTCTGTAGTTCACACCAATCACCTCAGATCTCTGGCTCCGCCCCTGCCAAGGCCTAAAGCTTCCAGCCCTGGGCAGGGGATACCCAGCTGGCTCCAATAGCCCAGCTCGCCTGCTGGCCAAGGCCGCAAGCCTCTGGCCAAGCTCAGGCCCTCGGAAGGGACTCCCAGCTCCCTCTGATCGCCCGGCTTGGCAATGGGCAGGGACCCCAAGCTGGCTCAATTGCCCAGCTCTGCCCTGGCCAAGGCCGCAACATCTGGCTGAGGCTCGAGCCTTGGGCAGGAACCTCCAGCTGGCTCTGATTGCTTGACTCCACCCCTGGCCAAGGCAGCAATCCCCCAGCTTGCTCTGATCACCTGCAGGGGACCCCCAACTGACTCTGATCTCCCAGCTCCACCCCCAGCCAAGGCCACAAGCCTCTGGCCTAGGCTCAGGCCCTGGGAAGGGACCCCCAGTTCGATCTGATCACCCGCAGGGAACCCCCAGCTGCCTCCAATCGCCCATAGGGGACCCCCAGATGGCTTCAATTTCTTGGCTCCACCCCCAGCCAAGGCCACAAGCCTCTGGCTCAGGGTCGGGTCTGGGCAGGGATCCCCTGCTAGTTCTGATAACCCGGCCCTGCCCCCAGCCAAGGCCAAAGGCCTCTGCCAGAGGCTCAGGCACTGGGCATCCACAGGGAACCCAAAGCTCTTTCTGATTGCCCGCAGGGGACCCCCAGCTGGCTCCGATGGACACACTGCCTCCCGGCCAAGGCCAGCAAGGGCAGGCAGAAAGCTTGTTTTCCTCCATTCCTGGGGAAACCCAAGCCTCCCTTCTGTTCTACTTGCCACAGCCATCTTGGTTGGGTTATTTGCTTATTAGCTCCTGATTGTCTGGTGGGTGTGGCTGGTGGGCATTGCTGGAAAGTGTAGCGGGAGTACAGTCAATTTGCATATTACTATTTTATTAGATAGGATTATAAGACAGATCTGATTTCTAGTGTTTTCTTTCCTGAATCAGAACTCTTATCTATTTTTCTATCTTATGGATTCATTCATGTCATATTTAGGATAAGATTCTATAAACTACAGATTCTAGTGAGTAGAGTTCAATACTTCTCTGGTCATACTGTATGCTGCCTATCATTTCCTTACTAGTAAAACAACAACACATGTTTGTTTTTATTTATGTGGGAAAGGCAAATTTGATGGGTCTCTAGTTTTGTGCCAAGATTGTACTGCTTTTCTTAGATTGACAGGCAGCTTGGGTTTTTGGCTGTTTTCCAGGTTTGTTTTTGATAGACACTGCTTCACATAAAAGAGAAAGGATATTATTACACTACATCAATATATGATGCCAAACTGCCCCCAGAAATTATGTTTGTATTTTTGAGGTTTGATCTTATACTGCTTATCACATTCATTACAAAATGAGAAATTCTATTGTTTTAAACATTTTAAAAATATTTGTTTGCAAAAGAAAATAAATTATATGTAAGATACAATGATTTATAATGAGCATTCTTTGTTCACCTAGTTTATGAAAAATAACATTATCATTGCCTTTCAAGTCAGCTGAGTCCTTGGTCCTTCCCTCCTCTCACTGAGGTAGTTGCTCTCCTAAATTTTGCATTTATCATTATCTTGCTTTTCTTTAGATGTTTAGTGACCCAGTGCACAGATTTGTGTACATTGAAAGGAAATTAATTAGAAGGTGGCCAGTGGGGCAGGACTGAGTGAGACAGGGCAGACACTCCCTGGAGCCAACCTTCCATGATCCCTCCTTGTCCAGCTGCACCTGGGGGGGGGGGGGGGGAGACATTGTAGCTCCAAAGGCATCTGTGGAGTGAGCGGAGTTTTTCTGGCAGGTGGGGTCCCTGCCGGAACAACCCTGCTCATTGTGGGGATCTGGCCGAAACTGGCTTTCTCACATCCCCCTAGAGGTCTTGGAGTGGGAGAGGGCACTCTGCAAAGTTGCTGTCCTACAGGGTACAGTGCCCCAGCAACAACATAACCCATGGCCATGGCCAAAAGTGGAATCGCGCACCCCTGCAAGGAATTGGGCTCCCTCTTGTCTGGTTTCAGGTGTGTCACCTGAGAACTACTGCTGCCAAGTCACTGCAGCTCTGCAGCTCCTGTGTTGAGTGTCTGCCCCCTGGTGGTCAGTGTACTTCATAGCAACTGGTTGGACTGGTGGAGGGACACTTAGCATATTAGAGGCCCAGTGCACAAAATTTGTGCATGGGAGGGGGAGAGTCCCTTAGTACAGCCTGCACCCTCTCACATTCTGGGACCCCTTGATAGATGTCCACCTGCTGGCTTAGGCTTGACCCCTTAGGTGAGACATCCTTCTCGCAGTCCAGGATGCCTTGCTCCTTACCACCCACCTGCAGTAGAGTCTGTGGAGGCTCCTGCTACCACCACTGTACTCACCAGCCATGAGCCCTGCTTGTGGCTGAGTGGAATTCCCCCTATTGAAGCACACTGACCACCATGGGGCAGCTCCTGGATTGAGCATCTGCTCCCTGGTGGTCAGTGCATGTTATAGAAACAGGTCATTCTTAAGTTCCATTGATTTGCATATTAGAGCCTTATTATATTAAATATTTATGTCTGTATCCCTCAAAGATCATCATTTTAATTTTGCAGTTTAATCTTTATATAAAAGAAATCACACTATAGGTGTTTTATGGTGATTTATTTTTAAGATACATAGTATTTTTTTCAGACTCACTCATGTTATTCCATGAGGATTTGATTCCTTATTTGCTGCTTTATAGAAAATTCCAGTATGTGACTATTTCAGGATGTATTTATTAATTATACTATTAATGGACACTTGAGTTCTATTTTTTATTATTTTTTATTTTTTTAAATATATATTTTTTATTGATTTCAGAGAGGAAGGGAAAGGAAGGGAGTTAGAAACATCAATGGTGAGAATCACTGATTGGTTGTCTCCTGCATGCCTCATACTTGGAATTGAGATTGCAACCCAGGCATGGGTCCTGACTGGGAATCTAACCCTACCCGCCTTGTTCATAGTTCGATGCTCAACCACTGGGTCACACTGGCTGGGCAAGTTACTTTAATTTTTTAAACTATTAAAAACGGTCCTGGCATGAACATTATTTAGCTATCTCCTGGTGAAAATCTGCAGAAGTTTACCTATGCAGATAAAGTGTGTGCCTAGCTATGCACTTGTTGGTCAAAGGGTATGAGCCACTTCAACTTGACTAGATAATGCCCATTTATTTTTATTTTTTAAATTATTAAGTGTAAGTGCTTCAGTTATGCTCCATCTTTTACAACGCTTAATATTGTCAGACTTAAGTGTCTGCCAATCTGGTGAGTGTGAAATGGTTTCACAGTTGGGTGAATTTTGCATTCCCTCGAGTAATGAGGTTTAGCTTCTTACATATGCTTTTTTGCTATCTGTGCTTCTATTGTATGACTCACCATGTTTTTTGCCCATTTGTCTATTAGAGATTTGTATTTTTTTACTGATTTTTAACAATATACTATGGCTACTTATTCTTTTTCAATTATGTATTACACATGTCTTTTTGCTTTGTGGTTTGTCTTAAAGACATATTTCAATTAACAGAAGTTTTATGTTCAAGCATAACCAAATTTGATAATTTTTTCCTTAAAGTTTGTTTTGTGTGTTTTGTTTAACAAATTCTGTCCTAGAAGTTCATAAACATATTTTCCTATGTTTGTTTTTGATAAAAGTTTACATTCTTACCTTTTCTATTTAACTTTTTATATCTTTTTTTTGTTTGTTTGTTATGGTGTTAGGCAGGATTCTGTTCCCATATGCAGAGCAAGCTGTGGCAGAACTGTTTATTGAGATGATCAACCTTTCCCCGCTAATGTACAATCCCAGTTCTGTCATAACTCAAGTGTTTTATATGGATGGATTTCTTTGTGGGCTCATAATTGTAGTTCATTCATTAATTTGTCCTTCCCTCTCCTCATTCTAATTTGTTTCAGTTATTATAGCTTCATAAAAATCACTTTCTAATCACATTGCTAAATTGTGTGTGTGTGCATGCTCACACACACACACACACACACACACACACACACACTTCTGTTAGAATTTAGTTTGGGATTTCACTGAATCTCTATTTCCATCTGACTGAGTGGATTGGCATATAGTTACAGTGCCTCACTCAATATATCAATATATTTAAATATTTATGCAATTTTAAAAATTTTATTATATTTCCATAAAGTCTTGCAATTTATTTGGTTTTATTCTGTAGTGTTTAATGTTCCTGATATTGTTGTGTGAAATATTTATCCTTATATCCTCTAACAATATGTTATTGGAATATAGAAGTATAATTGACTTTGCTATTTTATTTCAAATTCAGCAATCTTGGTAAACTGTCTTATTTGAAATATTTATATGTAGACTAGAGGCCCATTGCCCTTGGCTTCCAGCACTGGTTTGCCTCTAACACCAGGGACCCAGGCCTTCACTCCAGCAGGAGTCTGCCTGCTTCTTTGTCCATGCTTCAGACTCTGCCTGGAGTCTGCCATATTCACTGCAGACTGCAGACTTTGTCTTTGCTGCAGACTCTGGAGTCTGTAGTCTTGTCTTCACTGTGGCATTCTGCTCCTGTAGATCCCTTCACCTCCCGCCCTCCCTCACATAACAGGTGTCCTGCCCAGCCTGGCCACTCCCTGCCTGGAGCAGCTGAGCAGCCGCCATCTTTGGCCTTCTAATTTGTATACTCACTCTGATTGGCTGTGCGCATAGAAGAGGTATGGTCAGTTTACATGTTTGTCTATTATTAGGTAAGATTACATTGCATTTCTGTAAATGTAACCTTATTCCTTGTAAATAAATTGAATTTCTTTATTTTCTACCACTGCTTAACTCATTCTGGCAAGGACTTCCTGTCAAATGTTGGAGAGAAATTTTTATAGCAATTTCAATTTCAGGTTATTTTATTTTAGTTTGCTAAATTTTTATCTTGAATGGGCACTTAATTTTATCACACTCCTTTTCTGCAGCTCTTCAGATGATTTTTTCTCCTTTAAATTATTAATGTGATGTATTATCATATTTGATAACACTTGATCACATCTTTGTATTTTTCACTTTAGTCCACTGGTTATGGTAGGCAGTGCAGTCAGTTTTGTGCAGGTGCATTCACCTTTCTGTACTTCTTACCACTCACCATCTGCCCAGGGGTTTCTCTAATGCCATGGTGTAGAAGCCCTGGGTATGTGCTTAAAAGTCATGCACAAATGGGAAATGAGGAGTTAATTCCCTCTGGGACAATTCAAGCCAGTCAAAAATATTTTCATCCTCTCTGCTTGGAATCCTTATGCATGGGTAGAGGATGGGGTGGAGTGAAGACTCAGGTTAAGACAATTCCATTACCTAATATATATTTCAAGATAAGCCAAGCTCGGTCATGGTGTCTAATGTTTTGTGTAGTGGATTTGACTTATTAATAATTTGCTTATTATTTTGCATCAGTTCCATGAGTCATATTGGCTTACAAACTCCCTTTTCTCTGTAAGGCTCTATTATCATCACTGTGCTAGCCTCAGGGAAATGAGCCTAGAGGGTTCCTTTTTTTCTTCACTTTGGAATAACTTTTGTAAAATTGAAATTACTGATTGATTGCTCAATCTCACTAATGTAATCACCTGTGTAAAAAATAAGGCATGCCCCCAAATTCAGGGGTCTTGGTAGAACACAAATCATACTCAGGAGCCAGGCAACAAGGCAAATACTTTACTTTTGCTTTTGCAGAAGGGTGTGCAGCACATGCTCTGGAAGCATGTGCACACTGAGCAGGTCTGCAAGGCCAGTGGTCGGCAAACTCATTAGTCAACAGAGCCAACTATCAACAGTACAACAATTGAAATTTCTTTTGAGAGCCAAATTTTTCAAACTTAAACTTCTTCTAACGCCACTTCTTCAAAATAGACTTGCCCAGGATGTTTTATTTTGTGGAAGAGCCACACTCAAGGGGCAAAAGAGCTGCTTGTGGCTCGCGAGTCACAGTTTGCAGACCATGGCCTGATGCACATGACCTGTCCTCCTCTTGATTGGAGCCAGGCTCACAGTCTTTTATGATTAGCTAATTTAAAGTGAGGTGTTGGCCCTAGCTGGTTTGGCTTAGTGGATGAAGCATTGGCCTGCAGACTGAAGGGTCCCAGGTTTGATAACAGTCAAGGGCATGTACCTTGAGTGTGGGCACATCCCAAGTAGGGAGTGCCCAGGAGGCAGCTGATGGATGTTACTCTCTCATCGATGTTTCTAGCTCTCTATTCCTCTCCTTTCCTCTCTGTAAAAAATAAATAAAATATATATTTTAAAAATAAAGTGAGGGCTTGGCCTTTGCAATTTCAAATTGCGACCTCAGAGGAGCTTCAAGTCATGTGACCAAAATGGTGGCTGCCAAGTCACATGAGTTAACATGGTGGCTGCCAAGTCATGGTGGCTGCCAAGTCAGCTGCCAAAATGGCGGCTGCCTAAACTGTTCTTTAACAGAAAAGATGACTTGTTTATTCTTATACCTGGTCTTGAAGTTTTCATTGTGAAAGTATTTTAAATGACTGATTCCATTTCTTTAATATTTGCTTATTGTCTTTATTCTGGAGACACTTTTATTAAATTCCTTTATCTCAAATTTTTTATTTATGTGGATAAGGTTATTTCTCATACCCTATTTTTGTTTTTTCTTTCCAAATATTATTTGTTTGTAACTTTCTTTTTTACTCCTCCCCCACACCCACCCACCCACCCCCTTTTTTGTGGCCATTTTAGATTTTTATTTTATTTTTTTAAATTTATGTTTGGTCAATTTTATTAGTCTTCAAAATCATTTTGATTTATTTTTCTTTATTCTAATTTTGCTTTCTAGTTCATTTCTGCTCTTATATTTATTTTTGTCTTGTATTTTATTTAGGTTTATTTTTTTGTTTTTTATAAGTTCAACTGCATGTTCAGACCATTAATTTTGAGACTATTCATTTATTTATTTTAAATATATTTTTTATTGATTTCAGAGAGTAAGGGAGAGGAAGAGAGAGATAGAAACATCAATGATGAGAGAGAATCATTGATTGGCTGCCTCCTACACGGCCCACGCTGGGGATCGAGCCCACAACCCAGGCATGTGCCCTTGATTGGAATCGTAATCTGCAGGCTGACACTCTATCTACTGAGCCAAACCAGCCAGGACAATTCATTTATAATATAATAATTTAAGAGAATAAATTATCTTCTAAGTACTGCTCCCTCTATTCCTCTCTACTTATCTACATTACTTTCTGCTCAGGCTTTCTTCGAGCAGTAGGACTTCTTACTTGGTTGCTCATATGTAGGGTTTAAACAGAGTGAAGTGGAAACTTCCAGTCCTCCCAAAGATTAGGTCTGGAATTGACATGGCATTCCTTCCACCCTCCTCTATTGGCTAGTCAAAGCAATCTCAGAGCATCCCAGATTTAAGAGGAGGAGAAGATACACTCCATATCACAATGGAAGGAATGTCAAAGGATTTGAAGCCAAGTTTAATGTGGTACAAGTTATGTCCCTGAAATTTTAATGTATGGTATTTCATTACTGTTTGATATCACACATTTTATAATTTTAACTATGATTTGTTTCTTTGACCCATGAGTTGCTTAGAAGTATGAGTCTTAATTTCTTAATAAACATGGGTATTTTCTAATATCTTCATGCCACTAATTTATAGTTCAACTGTATTATTGTTAGTAAAATTGCTGTATATAATGCTGATATGTATTATGTTTATTGAAATAAGTTTTACTTAGAATATATATTTTTCCTAGGTGTGTCTTACATAATTGGTAATGTGCAATCTTCTACCATGTACATTACATCAGATATGTTAATTGGATTCTTCAAATATTCTATACCTTTACTGAGTTCTTTGCCTTTTTAATTTTCCAAATAATAAGAGATCAGTTAAAAATCTCCAACTATAACAGTGGATTTCAAATTTTCTCTTATAAATTTATCAGTTTTTACTTTATATAATTTGAGGCCATGTTACCTGTACATACATATTTAGAATTATTATATCTTCTGGATGAAATAGCCTTTTGTCATTATGTAGTTTCCCTCTATCAGAGTATATTTCATTTGACATTAATATAGGTAAGAGATTTACACTGAGTGGCCAGATTATTATGATCTCTGAATGTATAATAATCTGTCCACTCAGTGTATATCCTATATAATAAAAGGCTGATATGCAAATTGTCCCTTCTACCAGAAGTTCAACCAGCAGGCAGGCCAGCAAACTGCCCATGTCCCCACCCCCTGGCTATGTTGGCCGGACCCCACCCATGCACAAATTAATGCACCAGGCCTCATATTTATCATACACACACACACACACACACACACACACACACTCACACTGAGTGGCCAGATTATTATGTGTTCAGAGATCATAATAAATGTTCAGTGTATAGTACTTGCTGAACTTGTAGATAATTGTATTTTAGTTCTAAAACATTATTTACCATTTAAATCTAGTATTACCTCTGCCCCTTTCTTTCTCTCCCTTTTGGAACTCTAATTATATGAGTGGTAAAACTTTTAACTTCATTTTTCAGATACCTTCAGCCCTTTTTGAATATTTTAATATGTTTTTATTGATTTCTGAGAGGAAGGGAGGGGGAGAGAGAGATAGAAACATCAATGATGAGCATCACTGATCAGCTGCCTCCTGAATGCCCCACACTGGGGATTAAGCCCACAGCCTGAGCATGTGCTCTTGACTGGGAATCAAACACTGGCCCTCCTGGTTCATAGGTCAACAATCACTCAGCCACACTGGCTGGGTCTTTTTGTGTATTTTACATATGTGTCTCTCCATGAGGTGTGTCAATGGTTTCTTTAGGTCTGCCTTCCAGTTGGGGTTTTTTTTTTTTAATGTTATTAGCCGTATTTAATGATTTTACCTCAAATAAAAATTATTAAAGTATAAAGTAAATATTCTGAAATTCTATTTATACTTTTAGATATGCTTTCAATTATTTATATTTTCAAACTTCACATTTATTTTTTGAAACATTAAACACTATTATTTAATATCTCTTATAGTTCTAATTCCTAACATCTTGATGGGTTAATAGTCTGTTTATTTCTGTTGATTCTCAATCATGGTATACTTTCTTTAAAAAAAAATATATTTAATAAAATATTTTCCATTGATTTTCTTTAGAGAGAGTGGAAGAGAGAGGGAAAGACATAGAGAAACATCCATGTGAGAGAAACACATCAATTGGTTGCCTCCTCCATGTGCCCCCACCAGGGCCCAGGCTGGGGAGAAGCCTGCAACTGAGGTATGTGCCCTTGACCGGAATCGAATCTGGGACCCTTTGGTGTTCTATTCACGGAGCAAAACTGGCTAGGGCTATTCTCTCTCTCTCTCTCTCTCTCTCTCTCTCTCTCTCTCTCTCTCTCTCTCTCTCTCTCTCTCTCTCTTTCTTATCTACAAGTACTTGCTGAACTTGTAGATAATGGTATCTTCCTTTCTTTCTTAATGGTCATTGTACTTGGATGGTCATACTGGTATAAATGGAAGTCTCATAAAGTTTATTGATGTTTTACAGGCATTTCATTAGCATGTGAAGAGAATTGGACTCATTAATAAATAATGAAAACCTGCTTATGTAAATATGTACCTTATGTAAAGATATACCTCTAGTCAGGGATATGCTATTCTTCTTGAATTTATTGATAAGGGGGTGATAGCAGAGTCATTCAGTGACATTAAAAGTAATACTCAGTTGATTCTAAATGTTTTAGAAAATGGACATTGGAATGTCCATTAAGTTTAAAATTTTGGGGTTAACATTTATTCTTTGTACATAAAACATTTTAAGAAAATTATTTAAAATTCATACTCTAATGCATGCAGATCTTCAATATCCTTTTCTCTCTGTAAAGTAGCCTCTTATTCAGTAAGTAATATCAATTTTCTTTTCACTTTTTTTTTTTGATACTCTGAAGCCTGAGATTGTTGATTATAATGTAAATACATTGTCCGTACTGCATAATGCAAGCTCTGGGAAAAAGGGGCACAATCACTTCTAACATTTCCTCACCATTCCTTGTAAAGTCAGAATATCTAAAATTCTTTCTGTAGTTGTGCCAGTTATAGAATTAAAGTGGAAAACCACATCCCTTCTCTTTTTTGCACCTTCTTTCCTTCTTTCTGTAGTTGAAACCCTTCATCACTGCTCTGTCTTGTGTCTCTGTTAGACAAGTTTCTCTGGAGATGCTGGAACTGCTCAGCTTTCTTATTTGTGAGATTGAGAATTAGGCCGTTTGTTCATGTTTTGCTTTTTATTATCTAGTATTCTGAAAAAGAGCATGCAGAATGTTAGAATAGTGATTATTTCCTCATACTCTCCATCCAAAACATTCTGGGCCTGCCACCCTCATCTCCATGCTCACCCCCACCCCAAACAGGCAGCTGGAAGGAAAGTTGTTATGCTCCAGACTTTGAGGAGAGTCTTTGCTTACATTAGTTTTGCCTTTGTAGCACAATAAAAAGGACCCTTCTACCTCTTGGTGAGTTAAAGACCTCATTAACTTTATTCTAATTGTATAAGTTTAGTTCACATACGCTAACATAAATGGAAACAATAAGAGTAGATCCAGCTGGACAACAAATCTTATTTGAGACCAAGGTTTTATCCTTCATATTATTCAAGAGTTAATTAAACTTTTCTAGATGTAAATTTAAAACATTACCTCAATATAATAGGAAATAAAAAATGGAACATTATTTATATGTTGGAGACAGAAGTTTTTAATCATAAAGAACAACTGAGTCATGTTGTTTCACTTTCTATTTAAATAAGTTAACTAATTAACAGAGTTTAGTTATTTCATTAGTTAACTTAATCATAACTTTCTTTATTGAATTAATACAATTAGAATATGTTTGGTTAATGTAACCTCTGCCTCCTTTGTAATTACTTTTTTTTAAGCATAGAGATTTAACAATTTATAAATTGACCAGTCAGATAAGTTAAAATAATCTTTGGAAACAAAATAATGTTTTATATACATTAAGCATATTAATGATCATATTTAATAGTTTTTTTTCCTCCTCAATTAAAACTAGCATGAGGGCTTTAGCAGTTCTCCAGTTGTTTTAGATATTCCACCAACCAAACTATTTTATTCTTTTTAAGCCTCTGGCAAAATTCTCTTTTTCCAGATTATATTAGCTTGGATCAGATTTTCTGAAAAGTGTTCTGTAGGACATTAGTTCCTTAGGATATTAATATGTGTCACATGAAGGAAGAATACCATACTCAAACAATTTTGGAAATACTTGGTTAAGCAAATGTAAACAGGTTTGCTTATTCATTCATTTAGTGAGTTTTTCTGTTCCAGGTACTGTTTAATCAACACTCAAGAAGACAGAACAAGGCCTCATCATCATGACACTAAGACTTTAGGGATGGATGTAGGTGAACAGCAAATATGTAACATTAATATCAGATAAATAAAGCTGCTGTGAAATATATTAAAGTAAAATACATGATGAAGAATGGCAGGGATGGGGTTCATTTTAGATAGGAGAAAAAGGAAGACCTTTCAGAGAAGCTATTATTTGAGTAGAAATGTGAATGAAATGAGGGAGCCGACCATGCTATGATGTGGATGGGGGATGGAGTTTTCAAATTAGAAAAAAGAGCAAATTCAAAGGCCTGGATATGGGAATAAGCTTGATATATTTAATTACCAGCATGAAGGCCAATGCTGCTGGAATATAATATTGAGATGGATAGTAGTGGGAATGAGATCCAATATACAGTAAAAGTCTAGTTTATTTAGATCATCTTATGCCATAGTAAGGAGTTTAGGTTTTATTACTGGGAGATGCCTCATAATTATGGAACCTTTAATATGCTGCTACATTCTGTGAAGCAAGAAGAGTATAGTTTAGGATACACTTTCCAAAAATTATAGAATCACAGTCCCTATTTTATTTTGAATATCTTTAAGGATTAGGTACTAAGTGTGATCTTTTAAATATATTTTGTGAAATATTGGGTAGGTGCTTCTGAACCACTGGCTTTAACTATGATTGACTAAAGTTTAAAGCACACGAAACTCATCTACATTTATATTTATATTCTTACATTCCAGCATTAGTGTGAGTTCCATTTTAGTTCACTTTTCAAAGTTAATTCACTTTAAATTTCCTTTGAAACAAATGAGCCAATTTATCTTAAGAAGAGTTTTTAGAGGAAGAAAGACTTTGGGAAGCCAGTCTATTTAAATATTTAAAAAGTTGCTATTTTTATTGAAATGCCTTTTTTACTTGCTCTTTCCTCAGGCAGTTTACATTCACAAGTCATGTAGTGTTGTTATTTTTATGTTATAAATTAAGAATTCTTTTAGTGCTCTAGATCAACTTAACTTCTTTTTAAAATGTTTTTATTGATTTTAGAGATGAAGGGAGAGCGAGAGAGGGGAGTGTGAGGGAGAAGTTTTCTTCCCAAACCTATGAATTGTTATATTTTATATACCCCTTATGAAAATTTGACATTTATTAAAGTTACACAATTATTGTAATGGAAATAAAGTACCTTTCACTGTAGTGGCCCCACTATGAGATTGCTCCTTTAACTATCTCATCTGGGTGAATCAGAATGCAACTTTTCTATAGGTTATAAACCTTGAATTTTTTTCAAATGATATTTGTATGTGTATCATTTTCCACCCAATTATCTATGCAGTATTATTCGTGAAATAGCTATCTAGATTAAGAGCGTGGCTCATGGAGAATAGAACAAAGTTTTGGAGTTCAGAATTGCTTCTTTTTTAGGATTCGGGGTTACTTTTATAATAAAAACAGCCCAATTCATTTCATTAATTATACTGGTGCAAAACAATTTTAGAGTCACTAAATAACATACGTACACAGGTTATAGTTGAGGCTGAAATTTAAGCAGTCAGGGTCTGGCCCCACAAGTTAATAAGTGGCACTCATGAAGTTCAAGGCTCTCCCTCTATATTAGGTTAGGCCAGTGGCTTAAACAAAAGGGGTTTTTGCCCTGCAAGGTACATTTGGCAGTGACTAGTCACAACTGGAGGGTGAGTGTGTTATACTAGGGGCATCTAGTGGGTGGAGGTCAGAGATGTGGCCAGACATCTTTCACAAGAAAGAATTATTCATCCCAAAATGTCATTAGTACTAAGGTTAAAAACCTTGGCTAAAGTCACTTTTTTTTTTATAAACCTTTATTCTTTAACTGTAGCTAACCTTTTCATAAATATATGATATAAGCCAAGGTACTAGTAGGTCTAATGACATTAGTGCAAATATCTCCTTGTAAAACTTTTCCACTAGAGGAAGGAATAGGTTGTGGAAAACCTGCCATTTCTCTGGAGCTCCCACTATACACCAGTTACTCAGGTGCTCTGCAGACATTATTTAACTTAATCCTCATACAGAAGCCTTATGAGGTAGGCCATTTTTTTACAGGTGTTCAAAGTGAGGCTCAAAGAAGTCAGAGGTCATAATGAATATCAGTAGAATTGCAATTGGCCAACCACAGTGAATGTTCTTTCACTAAACTGGGAAGGCCATGGAAAGTACTTAATGTAGATAGTACAGATACAAGATTCCTGTATGAAGGCCTCTCATTATTATTCAGTAAAAGTACTGAAACACTGAAAAAAATTTGCTTGCAAAGACTGATTAAAGAATATATCAAATTCTATCTCATCTTTGATAAAAAATCGAGGCTGACAATTTTGCCTATTAATATAAAATTCATTGTTGAGTGAAAGTGAAGGTCTTTTCAAAGCATAATGTTTCATTTTACTAGATGTGAACAAGTCTGATGATCTCTTACAAGTCTTTTCTAGTCATTAGAGGATATAGTGACCCATCCTTTCTTTATTCCTCCACTTTCAGTAACTTAAATCCTAGATTGATATTTCATAAACTAGCAAATATTCAGAAGTAGGCACTAAAGGAGAGACAGAGGGAGAGACACAGAGACAGAAAGAAAACAAAGATGTGTCTAAGAGTGTGATTTTCCAATACTTTAGCACTAAGATATGGATGTATTGGACATTTTATAGTGAAACTTAATTTACTCTGCCATGTTTTTGAAATAACCATCAGAACCAGTCTATATTAGAGAACCAACTTAATTAAAATTCCTATAGCCTACAATTTTAGAGACTGATAACAAGAAAAACAACAAAAATTTAGTGGATCTAATAGTTGTTGCTATAATATGTCTAGGTATATAGTGTTAAATAAGTATGCACATGCCAGCATTGATGTGTTCCCAATATTTAAAACAAATTATTGGGTCTGAAAATTTATAAATTTTGTTCTTATGCCAAATCTGTCCTTACATTGATTTGCCAACTACTGTGTGGGAAAAGAGACTTGTTCACAACCCTGCCCTGAGTTGACAAGAGAAGAGGCCATATTTGCTGCCTCCCTCAAGGACTCCATCTGATATTAGTGATCAGTGACTGTTTTTGATGAACAGAGATATTTTATCACATCCATAATTTTTGACCCACACCCTGGCCTTAAATTTTTATTTATTTTTTAAAATATGTTTTATTGAGATTTTTACAGAAAGGAAGGGAGAGGGATAGAGAGTTAGAAACATTGATAAGAAGAAACATTGGTCAGCTTTCTCCTGTACACCCCCTACTGGGGATATGTCTGCAACCAAGGTACATGCTCTTGACCGGAATTGAACATGGAACCCTTCAGTCTGCAGGCCAATCCTCTATCCACTGAGCCAAACTAGTTAGGGCCTGGCCTTAAATTTTTAAACAAATTGTGTACCTCATTAGAGTATAATTAAAAAATACTTAAATTGCAAGCCTCTCAGATTGAAAAGTGGGATAATTAAGGTGAGGGTAGGGGGTGTGCAGTAGAACATATTTCTTTTTCTTATAGTTCCAGAGGACAAAATAGAAATATAGAGTGGTGCTTTTTCTCTATTACTTTACTAGAGGCCCAGTGCACGAACTTCGTGCATGGGGTGAGTGTGTGTGTGTGTGTGTGTGTGTGTGTGTGTGTGTCCCTGTCATCCCAGCTTGCACCCTCTCCAATTTAGGACCCTTTGAGGGATGTCCGACTGCCCATTTAGACCACTGGGATTGGGCCTAAACTGGCAGTCGGACATCCCTCTCACAATCCAGAACTGTGGCTCCCAATTGTTCACCTGCCTGCCTGCCTGATTGCCCCTAACTACTTTTGCCAACTAGCCTGATCACCCCTAACCACTCCTCTGCCAGCCTGATCAATACCTAACGGCTCCCCTGCCTGCCCAATCTCCCCTAACTGCCCTCCCCTGATGGCCTGGTCATCCTCAACTGCCCTCTCCTGCTGGCCCAGTCACTCCTAACTCCCCTCCCTTGCCAGCCTGGTAGCCCCTAAATGCCCTCCCCTGAAGGCCTAGTCACCCCCAACTGCCCTGTTTAACAGGCCTGGTCTCCCCCATCTCTCCTCCCCTGCAGGCCTGGTCCCCTCCAACTGTCCCCCCTGTAGGCCTGGTTGCCCCCAAATGCCCTCTTCTGCCAACCTGGTCACCTCTGTCTGCCCTCCCCTGTAGGCCTGATTGCTCACAACTACCCTCCTCTGCTGGCCATCTTGTGTCCACTTGGGGGCAACCATCTTTGACCACATGGGGGTGGCTATCTTGTGTGTTGGAGTGATGGCCAATTTGCATATTACTCTTTTATTAGATAGGATAGGGTATGTTTGTGAAGAAGATTCTGGGTGGTGGGTACTTCTGCCAGCATTTTCTGACACTAGATATTTTAAGTACACTAGGAATTCATAAATGAAAAGTTTTAATCCCTAGACTACTATTAACTAGAATGCTATAGGAAACTAAGCACCTTTGGATGCAGGATGCTAGTGAGGCTGCAGAAATGAATGTTCTTGTAATGCTGGTTCTTGAAATGACTTTTCATCTAGCTCGAAATTCATGCCATAATAAAGGAAATAGAAAAACAATATTGAAATTGGAATGTAAGAGATTGTATAGAGACTGCTGTTTATATTTTAGAGTTAATCTAATCTAGAGTCAGAGAGAGGCAAAGCAACTCTTTATCACTGAAATACCCTAAAGTCAAACAAAAAAAATCAAATATTTGAGTTCAATTTTTAAGCACAGGAACAGAAATATATAGATTCCAGAATCATAGTATTTCACCGTCCTGTGTAGCACTGCATGCCACCCTTTAAGGGCATAAGGTTTGGTCTTTTATAAGGTGCAAATGTAGAGCCCATTAGGATCTTGTTTAAATCTTTTATGGTCTCTCTCTCTATTTGCATCTAGTTTTACAGTATTAAATCCACCATATATATTGCTAACTTGAAATGCAATAGAAGTATTTTAAATTTCATTGGAATGAAACTTTATTAAAGCTGGGCATTAGAAACGTAATATTCTTCATATTGACCTCTAAAATTGAGGTACATTTTTGTGAGGGAAAGATGGAAAAAAATGACTCATTCCAAATATTTACAAGATGTCAAAAGATGATCATGAACTTCACTGATGCAAAATGCAGAAATGTCTTTGCATTTTGTATTAATGTCATTGCCGCACACTTTTCCAGTATCTCTCTATTGCTCTCAAGAGAGCCATCTTTAACTAAGGCTACACCATATCTGCAGAGCAATCTGCAGCGAGCTGACAGCCTTTTGAGGAAATCTTACACAGTGAATATTTATGACACCTCTGATTATTTTAAAATGTATTGATTTTTAACTTTTATTATGCTCCATGAAATGAAGGCTATGTATGTGCATATGGATGGTGTGGACATATACTTGTCCTTGTAAATCATGTCAATAGACTTAGACATAGAAACAGTAAGTTCCATCTTTATTAAAAAACAATGTAGTAGATTATTTCTTGAAGCACACCAGTAGTGTTTTTGTAGGATGGAAATTATCATCTAAATGACTAAAATTCCCACAGAGATGGTTTAGGATATGTGTTATGTATTTGATATGTTAAATGTTAATTATAAAGATGGGGATGTTAAAAGTAACTCTGTCAATTTAAAATACAGGTATTAAACAAATAGAGAGCTTATGATTAACATTTAAGAATAGGCAATTAATGACCACTGATAATAATCAAAACAAGTAGTAAGTTAAGTACTATATATAACCTCAAAAATTAGATCTGTAGATTTATTTTTGAATACTCTTTGTGCTATTGTTCAAAAAGCTTCTCAGGCAAAAATAGGCACAAACAGAATTCATATGGTCAAAATGTATAAATATCCATGCAGAACACTTGGTTAATAAAGAAAATTGAGTGTTCAAAGGACTTGAACATAAGGATTCAAATGTCCTTTAAAAAGTAGCCTAGTACATAATACTATGTGCCCAGGAGGAATACATAACTTGCTCATATTACCATAAAAATATCAGAAAATAGGTGTTTGATAGTGTTCTTTTTTCCAGATGTGACACTTCTCAAAATTCTGAATTTCCACAGATCAGATTCACTTTGAAGGAAATCAAGGTTATTTAAAGAAGCAGATAGGTCTGTGTTCCCCCTGGCAGCAAAAACCTGTGACAAAGCATGCAGCAATTCCCGCAGCATCAGACAGCCACACAGAGTCCCAATCTGCCTTATGGTGTGCCAGGTCCCAGCGCTGCAAGGCTCTCTCTCACCCATTTGGTGCAAGCAGCTTTAGCAAGGCCTGTCCAGGCTGGCTGCTGGATCCCTAACCCGAGTCCATCTTTTTGGGCTAAGGGAAATGAATCTAAAACTGCAAGGAAGAATATGTGCCATGTTTAAGTATTTCAAACTAGTTTTGTTTCTAATTTGAGAACTTATTACATGACTGCCTTCGAGGCACAGAGGATTCAGCATTTTTTGTTAGAAGGCTGAATAGTGAAGCATTCAGCGCTTTTCTCTTTATGGCTCTAAGTGCACTGAGGCATCATTCTCCATGGTCTGATACAGATGTGTATTTTGTAATGATAATGGTCAGTTTTTGCAAAGATAGAGGATGTTGTCTGAAACACTGATGAACCGTTTTAATTAATTCTCTAGTAGATTGTGAAATAGGTTGTGGAGTATGGATGCGGGAGAAAAGAAGCCCAATAGTAGGAACCTAGATACTGAAAATGACATTTACATTTTAAATAAGCATATTATATTTGGTTACTATGAGAATATCAAGGTAACCTTAATGCTGAAGGTACTTTGCTGAAATAGAGAAAATGGACAGAAATGTCTTTATCAATAGATTTTTTGGTTTAGTGGTTGTTTTATCTACAGTACCCAGGAAATGGAATTGTGTGTCAATTTTAATAATAATCTATGTCCTCCCTAAATTCAGGCAAGCACTAGAATATGTAAATCCTAAATCAATGCTACTAACCCCCCGATAAGCATGAGTGAGCTACTCTAGTAATTTAGACCCCTGATCACTTTCATTTGAATTATTTATAAATTGAACTCCTCTTTCTCCAACTGTTGGAAGAAAAACATGCAATATGGATTATGAAAAATATTTGTATTACAATATGCCAATGATAAAATATAATTTATATATAAGTATTAATCATGAAAATCTTCCATAACTTTCTAATTTATTTCTTCCTTGTATTTTGATCTGGTCCTATAATTAGATGCATATAGGGTTTGGAGATCTGTCCAATTGTAGAAAAGGAGAGTTTCAAATAAAAATATTATTTCCTGCAGTTAGGTAGGGGCCTGCTTGAGATTCTAGCTGGACTTTTACATTCCCTTTTTCAATTGTAAGCTCACATCTTAATTTAGATACTGAATAGTGCTCAGGTATTTTACATCTATGCTTCAAGGATAATGCTGGTAGCATGGGGATCATGTCTCATTCTTCTTTGAGTATTTGTGCTTTGCTGTGCAGTAATGAATGCTTAATATTTGTAGATAGATCACCATTTGTTAAATATTAATAAGCACCCACTAAGAAGCAGATTGTATGCTACAACTACAACCTGAAAGCATTGGGAAAGCAGATAAGATCCCAGCTTTAATGACTTTTATATCATAGTGTGTGGGGGGCAGACAGTAAACTAATAACACTTTGTGCTAAGTGAGATGAAGATGGCAAAATAAGGGGAGGTGGTCAAGAATGGCTGTGCGAGAGGCTTGGGAATCATTTTAGAAAGGTCTCTCTTGGTAGGTAGTGTTTTAACTAAAACCTATTTTTTAAATTTATGACATTTTTCTTTCTTATGTTTTATTATTGTCCTTGTAACTAGAATTTTGAGTAAAAATAAATTTACCTTTTCTAAAATACTATAATATTAAACATTGTCTATAATTTTGCTTTAGGTTGAATAAGCAGTAAGTAAATCTGATCTTTCTGGAGATTTTGGGAAGCTGAAAAATATTCAAAAAAGAAAAACGATCATGTTGTTAAGGTAAGCAAACTTATATGAACTACATTTAAAAATAAATAAATAAATAAATAAATAAATAAATAAATAAATAAAGCTTGTTTCCAGCCTTGGACGAAGGTTCATGGCAGGTTTTATTTTATTTGAACAAGTTTGCTGCCTTTAATCGAATCCCTACAATACTCCATGCATAGCAATAAAATATATTCAGTGATCTTTCTGAAGGTTCCATTGCTAGACAGTACTATATATCTCTTTCGAGAGCACTGGAAAACTTTTTTTTCATTTGGTATGTGCAACCAGCTCAGATGTTTTTTCAGGAAGTTTCTGACTTTTACATTAAAATTGTATCTCTCAATAAACCTGAAAATGTTCTGAAGTTCTAAAATGATATATCACTTTTCTATTTAAAACTCACCAATGGATCCTCACTGTCATTAGAAATAAATCTTAAATTTCTCCTGTAATTTACAGGATTCTACAGGGTGTAGCACCTTCTTGCCTCATGTTGGTCACCTCACCACCTCCACCCCAGTTCTCTCATTGCTTTGATGGAGCAACTCCAGCCTGCTTTCTACTACTTGAACAGCCTGTCATCTCTTTCCTACTTCATTGTATTTGCACATGATAGTTTTAGGTCTCAATGCAATTGTCTCCTATCTTCTCTCTATAAAGTTGTGTACCCATAATCACCTTCTATCATATAGGCATATTTTAATTTCCCATTAATATTTACCAATATATGACATTAGATCATATATCTCCTTGCATATTGTATAATTTTGCTTTCTCCCTGTGTGGCTATAAGTACCATGGATTAGGAATCCTGTGTTTCTTATAGACACGGTAGCCCTTGTATCCAGTGCAGTGTCTTGCATGTAATGGGCACTCAACAAATGTTTCCTGAGTGAATGCAAGAGTGAACAAGTTTGCCTGATGCTATAGATCAGTGTGCTGCTACATCACCACATTTCATCTGTGTTTGTCTTCAAAAGTATAAGCCTTGCCCTAGTTGGGATGACTTAGCAGATAGAATTCAGTTCACCAAACAAAGGGTCCTGGGTTTGATTCTGGTCCAGGGTACGTACCTTGGTTGCAGGTTCAATCTCTAGCCCTGGTTGGGGTATGAGGAGGGCAAACAAGCAATGTCTCTCTCTCACACACATTGATGTTTATTTCTCTCTGTTTCTCCCTCCCTTCCACTCTCTAAAAAAATCAATGGAAAAAATATCCTTGGGTGAGGATTGAAAAAGGATAAGCCTCTACAGTTGTATTTTTACTTTCAATTTCATGAAAATTTGCCATGAGAAATCAACTCTAGGTAATCCACAGTTCTGTAAACTTCCTTTATAAAATACTGGAATTATTTTGTGAAGTGTGTTTTAAGATATATGGATTGTTTGCTGCTTTGCAATCAAGGTGTCCTCATGAACAAACCCAGGCCAATTCTCATAGTTTCTTACCTGTTTTCCCTATGACAATGGCATTTTAAACTGTGCATTTGCTTGTTATATCTGTGTTAAAAGGTGAATAAAAAATTATTTTTACCCTCAAAGATCTCAGAGTCTAGTGTAACACTAAATAGAGTAAAATAACATTTCAATACTATAATATGACGTGCTTTCTGGTACTTTACTAACTGGAATCCTCAAATAACATGAATTAATTTGGGGTCTAGTCTAAAACTATTACTGTTGTCTCTGGAGAGAGAATGCCTGATTCCTCAAATTTACTTCCTCCTCTTGCTGGCTGTGACCTTGCACAAGTTGCTGACCTCCTGCGTGTTGTATTTTCCTCATTTGTAAAACTGTGGATCATAACAGTACCTATGACATTGTATTTTTGTGAGGAAATTTAATGAAATAATCTATGTAAAGCGCATAGATTAGTACCTTGCCTAACTCAGAGGGTTTCAATAACTGATCCTTATTACTATTTTTATTACTCTTTTAGAGGTTCTGTTTTATAATAGGTTGATTTATTTGAATGAAAAAAAAAGTTTTAAGTGTTAGGTTAAAAGCATCTATATGATAATTCACATTGTGATACTATTTAACTGCCTTATAAAGACACTTAAATTTAAGCCAAACTGAAACCAGTTTGGCTCAGTGGATAGAGCGTCAGTCAGCCTGTAGACTGAAAAGTCCCAGGTTCGATTCTGGTCAGGGGCATGTACCTTGGTTGCGGGCACATCCCCAGTAGGGTGTGTGCAGGAGGCAGCTGATGGATGATTCTCTCTCACTGATGTTTCTAACTCTCTATCCCTCTCTCTTCCTCTCTGTATAAAAATCAATAAAATATATTTTTTAAAAATTAAGTTTAATTCTATAAAGACAACTTGGAAACAGAAAATAAGAAAACTTTCCAAATGCTAATAAACAGTCCTAGTGTTTTATTAAAACTGAGATACTGTTGCTCAGTCATTGAGTGGTGGCCTATAAACCAGGAGTTCACTGTTTGATTCCTGATCAGGGCACAGGTTGTGGGTTCAGTCCCTAGTGTGGAATGTGCAAGAGGCAGCCATCAATGATTCTCTCATCATTGATGTTCCTCTTTCTCCCTTCCTTTCTTAAATCAAATATATATATATTAAATTATATATCTAATATATCTAATATATAATATATATCTAATATATATGATTGATTTATAAATTATATATATATATATATATATATATATATATATATATATATATTAATAAACAAACATCATTTCAGTGCCCTTTCCTTATTTCTGAAATATAGTATTAAAGATGCAAAGGAAAACAGAACAAGCAAAACTAGGGTGGTTGTGAAGAGTGCAAGTGCAAGTTATATCAAGTGTTAAATATAGGACAGCCTTTAGTTTATACTTGTCCACCAGGAAGTTTGCAAAAGCTCTGTGAAGCAGGGGTCTAGAAATTTTAACAATGCTGATGTTTATTTTGCTTATTTGCTTTAATAGATTGAATATATTTTTAAAATAGATAGAAAAGGAGATACCTGACTTTGGTATAGAATTTTATGAAACATACTAGAGGCCCCTTGCACGAAATTCATGCATGGTGTGTGTGTGTGTGTGTGTGTGTGTGTGTGTGTGTGTGTGTGTCCCTCAGCCCAGAGACTTTTGTATGAGAAAATAATGTATAAGTGGCTTATTATTTTTCAAAAATACAAATTTATAGCCTCACAGAATTAAGGCTATTGATTGACTAAGTCTCTGTGTATCACATACTTGAAACCACAGTTCTGTTCTTTCTGATACATGCTCTATCAGTGTAATTGATGGGACAAGAGCAGCAAGCAGCTGCTGTTGTAGTTAGAGATGTGGATATTTCAGATGGAAAACCGTAAGTACAGGTGACATTTAAAATTTGATCTCAAATTTTATTTTGTTTGAAACTTGTTTAAACCTCATTAAATGAAATACAAAATAGTTGTATTTTATTTAACTGCAGAGTATTTTGAGTATCATTCTGAATTCCTAAAAACTCACTGATAGATGCATTTTTATTTTCTTTCTAATAGAAAATAGAGTCCTGTCACTAAGTTTGCATTTTACCTCCTTCTCAATATATAAATAACTTTTATATGAACATCCCCCTCTCCCATCATCTTTTCTTCATTAAGGAGAACTCTGTTCTTTCTAATCACATTTTCCAGAAACAAAACTGCATTAGGAAACATGAATTTCCAGATTTTCATTTGAGAAACAGTGTTACTTTATTTTTAAATCTTTTAATGTACAAGATAGTATATTTGATACCAATAATTACTTTACTATGATCATCTATTAATAGAATATATTATATTACATTAATAAGATTCCATAGACTACCATTTTTAGTAAGAGTTAAGACAGAACTATTTTATAGTAGCCTATATAATAAAACCCTAATATGCAAATCAAATGAATGGCAGAATGACTGATCACTATGATGCATACTGACTACCAGGGGGCAGATGCTGAACACAGGAGCTGCCCCCTGGGTGTCAGTGTGCTCCCACAGTGGCAAGCACAGTGGCAGTTGTGGGAGCCTCTTCCACCTCCATGGCAGCGCTAAGGAGTGGTAAGCCGAGCAGTAAGGAGTGAGCAGGCAGGTGGTAAGGAGCAAGCAAATAGGAAGGCAGTTACGGTGAGGGGTCTAAAGTGGCAGTCAGACATCCCCTGAGGTGTCCTGGATTGTGAGAGGTCACAGGCCAGGCTGAGGGACCCCCCCCCCTTATTCATAAGAATTTCGTGCATTGGCCTCTAGTCTATATATATATGTAAAGCCCAGACGCAGTTAATGGAGGAACAACCAGAACAACCAGACGCTATGATGCATTCAATGAAGGAGCTGCCCCCTGGTAGCCAGTGCACCCCACGGTGGGAGCACTGCTCAGCCAGAAGCCCGGCTCATGGCTGGCAAGGGCACCAGTGGTGGTGGGAGCCTCTCTCGCCTCTGTGGTAGCACTAAGGACTCCTTGGGGGATGTCTGACTGCAAGCTTAGATGGACATCCCCCAAGGGAATCTGGACTGCAAGAGGGTGCAGGTTGACCTGAGAGATTCCCCCATTCCCCCTCAAGTGTATGAATGTCCTGTATCAGGCCTCTAGTCTGGTTATAATACTTTATTGTTTAGAAAGTGGATATAATGATGATTTTGATTATATATTTCATATTTGTTAACGATCACTATTTTTTATTGAAAATATATTGCCTTAAATTAAATACAAGTGTTTTATATACACATGTAGTGCTAACATAAAGTGATACTTTTTCAATATTGTACATTTTACAGTTATATATTTTCTATACAGCTGCAGTTATACTAAATATAGTATTGAACATTTCCTCTTCACTTAACATTATATCACAAATAGTATACAGTGTTTCTACAGTTTTAAAAATTATCATAATTCTAATGCATACTTACTAGCTCATAGTGCATATAGGCCATAATTTATTTATTGAGCTATTTTTCTAAATTTACTCATATATGTTGCATCATAATTTTATACCGATTTAGATAAACATTAGAGAAGATTTTTTTATGCTTCTTGATTTTTGCTTTTAATAATTAGTTCCTCTTTTAAAAGTCTAATCAATTATTTCTAGGTTTTCCATTTGTCAAAAAATTATGTTTAAATACATTGAAAAGCTATAATGCATCTACAGTACTTGGCAAAATTGTAGACAATACTTCTCAAGAGTTTTAATTTTATAACCTGTATCTTACAACCTAGCTGATTTGGCTCAGTTGATAGCCTACAGACTGAAGGCCCCAGGTTTGATTCTAGTCAAGGGCACATGCCTAGGTCATGAGCTCGATCCCCAGTAGGGGGCATGCAGAAGGCAACTGATCAATGATTCTCTCTCTCCTTATTGATGTTTTTATCTCTCCCTCTCCTTTCCTCTCTGAAATCAATAAAAAAAATGTTTGTATTTAAAAAAATAAAATAGACAGATAATGACTGACTTCTCTTAAAGCAGAGTTCATGTGTTAACATAGTATATAGTTGAGATTTCTATGGTAGCTGATGGTAGGTCAGTTTAACTCCTCCAGCATAATTTATCAGCAGAGCTAATGCCTCACACATTTACTCATTTTCATTCTTTAACAAGTGAATGTGATTATTTTCCATGGCTTCCTCTCTGCCTCCAAGTCCTTTCTCCTTCTTATAATTCATGTTCATATTCATATTCCATGTGTGATTCTCAAAAATACACTATCTTCATCTATATTATTTTCATTTAACCACCCAATAGGTCATTATTGGGGGAGATATCATTATCCACCAGAGGCTTTGCTTTCCTCTTTATTTGTATCCTTAGCTCAGTCAGCTTCCCCTGATCTTGCTTTGGATACTCTGGGCTCAAACTTTAAAGTCCATTCTCTTTCTTCATTTTGCATTTCATTATTTGCCTATTGAGTGCTTCCTGATCCTATTCAGGTTTGAGAGCAAGGCAGATTCCATGGCATCAGCTATGGTGGACTGTCTAGTCTTAAGTTTCCTGAAATAATTTGGTATAAAGTATCCTTCTTAATCACAGGGTCTAAAATCTGCAATTGCCATAACTGATCAATTACTTCTAGATCTGCATTGTGTTTGCCTTGAACAAACATGGTAGGTTGTACATTACTTAAAGTCTACTGGGATATCCCATGTTTATTGCAGCATTATTCACAATAGCCAAGACATGGAGACAACCCACACACCTATAAAAGATAAATGGGTACATATGAGCCTAACCAATGGTTGAGGACAATAGGAGGGTGGAGGCATGAGTGGGGGAGGGGTGGGGTATTGGAACGAGGGGTTGAGGACAAATATGTGATACCTCAATAAATAAATAAATAAATAAATAAATAAATAAATAAATAAATATAAAAGGGAAAAAAAGATAAATGGATTTAAAAAAAAATCATGGTACAGATACCTAGGGGCCCTACCCGTGCACAAATTTTGTGCACTGGACCTCTAATAATTATATCATGTGATGAATAGCACTCTATCAGCAATCATGTTACAATATTTAATTGTACTAAAATAAGACATATGTACCTTAATCTTGCACAATGTTACATGTCAACTTTATTAAATTAAAAAAAGAAGCCCAGCTGGCATGTCTCAGTAGTTGAACATTGACCTATGAGCGAGGAGGGTATGGTTCGATTGCTAGTCAGGGCACATGCCTGGGTTGTGAGCTTGATCCCAGCCAGTCAATCAATGATTCTCTCTCATCATTGATGTTCCTCCCCCTCTGAAATCAATAAATCTCTCTCTATAAAAGGATAATATTCAAAGTGTCCCCTTGGGAGTTCAACCTGGAGACTTGGGAGTTTGATTACTTGCTATGATGTGTGCTGACCACCAGGGGTCAGGACGAAACAAAGGAAGGCCCTGTCCAGCAGCGGGCAGCTGGGGAAGGGAGGCCTTGGCCAGCAGTTGGAAGGCAAAATTGGCCCTGATTGCTGGCCAGGCTTAGGGAATTTACCCATGCACAAATTTTGTTCACCAAGCCTCTAATATATACTAGTATATAAAAATATGCTTTATGTGTAGTGCATTACTGTAACATGGCTTCTATGTCCTTCCTCTGTTCAGCAGAAAGAGTCATCTCTCAGTATTCTCAGCATACTGACCATTCTTGGAAAGCTCCATTCAGGTCACAAGTCTATTATTGTAGTTCACTTCAGAGATGTACAGCAAGTCTGTCAGGGCTTTATAAGGAGGCAATTGAGGGCTTTATTATGAGGCAATCCAGTGCTCTTATATGTGCATGGTTTTCCTTTTTTGGCCTTCTTTGCAGCATTTCATTAGGAATTCCATTTAGGGTGCTTTGTAAATAAAGTGGAATCCCAAGGAATGATGTCCATACCATTTTTTTTTTTACCCCGAGGCGAATTTCTTGAGCATGTTTTTTGTTGTTAGGGATATGGAGAAACTCAGTGTTGCATCCTCTCAGCAGTGCCTGGAACACTGCTCAGGTGTTCTGTAGCCCTGTGGATAGGTGCTCTTGTAGCCACCTTCCATGCCACTTCCTCACTGCCATCCATGTGCTGCCTGAGCCAGGTCAGAAGTGCTTGAGGATGAGATGCACACACTGTGTCAAGTGGATGAAGTACCAGTGGGATAATTTCTTGAGAA
Organism: Pipistrellus hanaki; assembly: GCF_964339955.1. Taxonomy (NCBI): domain Eukaryota; kingdom Metazoa; phylum Chordata; class Mammalia; order Chiroptera; family Vespertilionidae; genus Pipistrellus; species Pipistrellus hanaki. The sequence continues at coordinate 58,254,368 of NC_140524.1, read as the reverse complement.
TAAAGTCCTAGGGGTGGAATTACAAAGTCAATTTTAACATAATTATGGCCCTTGCCTCAAAGGTTTTACCAATTAAATTAGCCCACAGAAATAAATTCCTCCAGCAGTTTCATTCTTGTCAAAATTGGGCATTGTTACTTCTCTAGCTGTTTCTATTTTAGTTCTGTAGCTCACTCAATATAAATTTATTAAGCTTTTATATGCCAGGCACTGTGCTAGGTACTGGGGATATGAATATTAATAAGACTGCATGTTTGCCCTGGATAAGTTATGGCCTACTGAAAAAAAGGCGTTTATGAAACTGATGGACAAAATTACTCTTATGAGAGTACCAAGAAAGTAGTATGTGACCATCACAGAAAAGCAATTAACCTTAATTATGGTAGATAGGGAAGATTTCATACTAAGAAAATACTATCTGGCCTGGGTTTTGAAGATAGAATGATGCTAACAAAGAAGGGGAGCCTCTTAGAGGGAATATTAAATCAAAGGCATACAGTTAATAAGAAATTATATAACAGGCATATAGAGTTCATAAGGGAGAGTAGCAGATTATTGAGCAGATGGTTTGAAGACAAAGGTGAGGGCCTATGATAAGTTAAAGAGATTTATTTAAATATGTGAAAGATGGAGGAAACCATAATGGATGAAAAATGGTATTATTTTATTAGAAAAATGCAATGTTCTCAAAATGAAGGATGACTTGGAGTGGAGAAAGATTGGTTTCAGAAAGATGATAAATGATCCCAAATTAGTAAAAAAATTAGAATTGAGATAAAATCCAAGATTAGAGACATTGCTCATGTAGAATCCAAGAGATTTTGTAATCAATTGGAGGACTTAAGAGTGATAGCAGATACAACTCCAGTTTCTAGTTTGGAATCTTGAGTGAATAGAAATGCCATTAACTGAAGCTAAGAATAGAGTAGGCAGGGAATTTATTATCCTAAATACAATAGCTTGTAACAGGCTAACATTTCTGCTATGGAAAAAGAAAAAGAAAAAGAAAAAGAAAAAGAAAAAGAAAAAGAAAAAGGAAAAGAAAAAAGAAAAGAAAATTGGAGACAAAACAAAACCATCTAAAATCATCTAAACCCACCAGGCGTGGCTCAGTGGTTGAGCAGCGACCTATGAACCAGGAGGTCACTGTCCGGTTCTTGGTCAGTTCATATGCCCAGGTTGAGGCTCAATGCCCAGTGTGGGGCATACAGGAAGCAGTTGATCAATGTTTCTGTCTCATAATCAATGTTTCTCTCTCCTTCCCTCCCTCTCTGAAATCAATGACAATACGTTTATATTAAAAAACAAAACAAAACAAAACAAAAACAAATAAATCAGAGAGTTGCTGAGGCAACTTGAGGAGAGCAAAGGAACACTAGAGAGATAAGCAAACATTCTAAGCCACTTTTTCCTTGGAGCATTTTTTAAAATCTTGTGATAAAGATGGAGGCTGAAAATCTAGCCAAGAAGTAGAGACACTAAACAAAGTTTCAGATAATCTCATAGGTCTGGACAGATGAATATCCAGGCATGCCAATCCAGCCAGTACTTTTGAGGGGCCAAGAATTCTGAGAGGGAAGGGTAACAACAGAAAAGTGAGTCTGACACTCTAGCATTTCCCTTTGAGGTATGTATTTGTTGAATTCTTAGGCTATGTGAAGTCAAAGTACAATAAATTTAACAAAAAACTGAAAAACAGAATGAGTTTTAGGTATTCTTAGAGCATGAAAGTGACCCAAACTAGATCATCATGATTTACCTCTACTTTATTTGTGTATCACTTTGTAATCTCAATTTTTACTAGAAAAATCATAGGATCCAGAGCTTCTATATGTTTTCATTTATATTATCTACAATTGGAACATAAATTGCAAGGTATGCCAAGAAGCACGATGGAAAAAAAAAAAAGAAACAGTTTCATGAATGTCCCCATTTTTTGGAGTTATCAGACATGGATATAAAAAGAATGGTGATTACTATGTTTAAGAATATATATAACAAGATGGAGGCTTTTATCAGAAAAAAATAAGGAGTGGTGAGCCAAGCAGTAAGGAGCAAATGGTATTATGTGGATAAATATGTGGATTAATGAAATTAAAAATGAAATTGATATATATAAGAGCAAATAGAAAAATAGTAAAACATCCAGGAAAGAATTGTCTTCAAATGAAAAATGATAAAAGTGACCTAAAAGAAATAATGGAAGCCAGAATACAGTAAAAGGACATTATTAAAGTATTAATACAATTGCCAAGCTAGTGTCCTATATTCAGCAAAGATATCCATAAAATATGAGGAAAAATAGATTTTTATACATTTTAGAAAAACTAAAAGTCACATAATTGATTGTCAAATGATTCTCACTAAAACAGTGGATACTATATTGGGTAAAATGAAAATTATCCTAGATGAAAAATATGCAATGCCATTTTTTTAAAAGAGTAATAGGAAGTATAAGTAGTGGGTAAATATAAATGGATATTAATTATAAAGAAAATAATAATATCCTTTAAAAATAATTCTGCACACTAGCAGGGAAGTGAAACCCACTGCTCAGGGATAAGTATGAATTGTGTGTGCCTGGTGTATTCAATAAAATCAGTTGTTTGTGAGTCTAGTAAGAAGGGGAACTTGTAGATTGGTCACTGGAGACCCTCCCTGTTTTCCCCAGATGTGAAGACAGAACAATGATATCGGTCTTTTATTTTGGCTTTATGCTACAATTGACCTATTGATATCTTCATATCAATTTAAACTTGGGTGATGAATAAAAGAGCAGTATCAGTGCCTCCTAGGAAGTTAAGTAGACCCTTGACCAGGAAGGAGAGGGTCACAATGTGAGGTGGTTTTAAAAAATAAACTTTATGATTGATGAAAGCATTGAGGGCCAGGTGTAGGGAATTGTGTAGGGAATTGGTGTAGGGAATATATATCACAGAAGATGTAAGTTTAAACTAATCAATGCCTCTGACAAAAAATTGTCATTCAGCCAGGGGAGCCATTTGCAACTTTGTAACTTAAATATAAGTGTTTTAAGGTTCTGTATATACCTCTTAAACTAGCTACTGGGTGGCAGTTCCATTGAATGCCTTTTTTAGGATCACAGCTTTGTTTGTGTGGAGAATTGAAATGAGTGCCTTGTTCATTATGAGTAAGTCCTGGAACTTCATTGCAAATAGGAGGGTTCTGGTTAGATCTTGGCCTTAGTATTTGATGCATAGTTTGAATCTGTGAGGCAGGAAATTTCCATAGTTCTCTAGCCCAAACAGATAAATCAGTTTCCTAGCGGTGTCATAACAAAGTACCACAGGCTGGATGGTTTTTAAAAAAAGAAATGAAATATTCTAATAACTATTTATGATATTAAATGGGTACTAGATTTTATCAGGATGATCACTTGTAAGTTATATAATTTCCAATCATTGGTTGTACACCTGAAACTAATACAATATAGTATGTCAACTGAAAGTAATTGTTTGAAATAATCAATTGGAGAAAAAAATTATTTCTACACAGATCTGGGGCTTAGAAATCTGAAATTAAGGTGCCTGCTGCTCTGTGCTTTCTCTTCAGCCTTCAGGGAGGGAGCTTCCTTCTGGGCCTTTTTCAGCTCTGGGAGCCTCCAGAAATTCTTGGTTTGTGGCAGCATAACTCCAACCTCTGACTTTATCTTCACATGACATTCTCTCTGCCTCTCTTTCTTTACCTGACAGTCTTTTTATAAGGACACCAGTCTTATTGAATTAGAAGCCCGCCCTACTCTACTAAGACATCATCTTATTGTTGTTGTTTTTTTTCCTGGAAATGAAAAAAATATATATTTTTGTCTTTAAACATCATTCTCCCACTCTTGAAAACATGGATTGCTGAAACCAGTTTGGCTTAGTGGATAGAGTGTCAGCCTGCAGACTGAAAAGTCCCAGGTTAGATTCAGGTCAAGAGCATGTACCTTGGTTGCGGGCACATCCCCAGCAGGGGGTGTGTAAGAGACAGGTGATCCAGGATTCTCTCTTGTCGATGTTTCTAATTCTCTATCCCTCTCTCTTCCTCTCTGTCAAAAAAAAATCAATAAAATATATTTTAAACACACACACACACACACACACACACACACAAAAAGAAAACATGGATTATACTCTGTCTCTTCCCCCCCTCCCCCATCCCCAAACTTCCCACTTTGAGACAAATAATGGTTTTGGGGTGGTTCATCTGCTTTCAATCTTGAATCTAGAGATCTCTGAATTGGTGTGAGACAGGCTAACCATCAAAGTCCTATCCTTTATGAGGTAAGTGTTTGTTAAGTTCAATTTCACATTTAAATCTCACTGTTATTAGAACCAATTTGGAATTATTATTTTTTAAAAATATATATATTTTATTGATTTTTTACAGAGATAAAGAGAGAGTTAGAAACATCGATGAGAGAGAATCATTGATCAGTTGTCTCCTGCACACCCCCCACTAGGGATGTGCCTGCAACCAAGGTGCATGCCCTTGACCGGAATTGAACCCGGAACCCTTCAGTCTGCAGGCCAACGTTCTATCCAATGAGCCAAACCGGTTTCAGCCAATTTGGGATTATTTAACTAGATAGTTCAAAATACAATCAAAAGGGATAGTGCATTTTTTAGATTAATATATATATATATATATATATATATATATATATATATATACACACACACACACACACACACACACACACACACACACACACACACTAGAGGCCTGATGCATGGATTCGTGCACATTGAAAGGAAATTAATTAGAAGGTGGCTGGTGGGGTGGGAAATGGGTGAGATAGGCTGGACACGTCCTGGAGCCAACCTTCCACAATCCCTCCCTGGGTGCACCAGAGCTCAAAGGGCCTCTGTTGATTGAGCGGGGTCCCTTGGGTAAGTGGGGACCCTCCCCTTGGCCTGTGGGTATTGGGCCAAAACTGGCAGTCCAACATACCTCGAAGGGTGCTAGCGTGCGAAAGAGTACTCTGCAACTTTGCTGTCACTCTGCAGCTCCTGCATTGAGTGTCTGCACCTTGGTGGTCAGTGAATGTCATACCTACTGGCCTTTTATGTGTGTGTGTGTATGTGTGTATGTATATATATATACACTAGAGGCCCAGTGCATGAATTTCATGCTGGGTCTTTAGTGGCTGCCGACTGGGGCCTCCCTTCCCTGGTTGCAGGCTGCTGGCCAGAGCCTTCCTTTATTCTGCCCTTCATTCCATGCTACTTTCCTGTCAGTGCATGACGTAGTAAGTGATTGAACTCCCAGTAGGTCAAACTCCCGAAGGGACACTTTGCATATTAGGCTTTTATATTTGTAGATGTGTTCATCCCTCCCTTTTAATTCCTCCACCCTTTCCCATCCCCCTTACTGAGAAGTTATCCTCAAGTAGCAAACAATCTGGTCAATGGCACATGGGCAGTGGTAGGGAAGTAGTCTTTGTGGTAGCAGCCCAAGGTGGCACCTGCCTTCTGGCATAGGAACTCATGTTAACTATTTACATCTATAATGATTCTATTTTCATATAAAATCACATTCTGATGTACCGAGGGTTAGGATATTAACATAGCTTTTCTAGGGGTTACAATTTGACCCATAACATAGGGCAACTCTTTGACAATAACCCAAAAGTTTGTACAAATGTATAGATGAGTCCAGTGGTTGGCAAGGGTATTCAGTGGTAAGATGACTGCCTGAAATCCAATCAAGTGTGCTAACCCTTAGGTCCTACCCTTTATCAGGAGCCTACTAATTAAAAAGTAAATTCTAACAATTCTCCACTGAGCTCTATCATGTATGATGATAGCCATGGCATCTACAAATTGTATTAGTGCTCACTTCTTTGACTTCAAGGTGTTTCTCAGGCAGGGCAGGAGTCTGGAAGAGGGGTAACTTCCGGGGCACCATGGCAAGGGATGAGGACAGGGAAGGCCACCCCCTCCTGCAGTTGGGATATTCCAGAGGGCCCAGGTTTGGCTTCATCCTGTAACAAAGAGGCCTTGATGGCCATGCCAAGCTTGCTGGATGTTTCCTTCATAACCCAAGGCACAATGGATTACTGAACACAAAGGGTCATGGGGTCAGGGTGTATGAGATCATCTATTTTCAGGAGAAGCAAGTGTGCAGCCAGTAATTGCTGCTGCAATGGTAGACAGTGTAGGGCTGAGAAGAGCACTTTCTGGCATCAAGAGCTCAGGAGAGACTCCTGAGGCATGGCAGGGAGTCTCTGCAGTGCCCTCCAAGGGTGCTAAAGAGGATGCTTCCTATATATATAGCAGTTTGGACAGATTTTAAAGCCTTTTGTCAGAGAAGGCGCCATTCCAGGTGGAGTGATTTGCAAGTAACACTAAAAAGGGCTTAAGTAAAATTTGTAAATGAGGAACATGTTACCTCCATATCCTAAAAAGGCCTAAAATGCATTCAGCTTGTATTAATATTGCTTGTGCTGGGAGAGTCAATATGCTATTTTTTTTTGCTATATTTTTATTGATTTCAGAGAGAAAGGGATGGGGGAGAAAGAGATAGAAGCACCATTGATTGGCTGCCACCTATACACCCCCTACTGGGGATTGAGCCCACAACCATGGCATGTGCCCTGACTAGTAATCAAACTGTGACCTCCTCGTTCTTATGTCAATGTTCAACCAGTGAGCTACACTTGGACAATACTCTGTTTCTTGATGATGGTCCAATGGAGCAGCCCTTATTTTACTGAATAATTTCAGGAAATTAATGGATGGAGTCATTAATTTTTATAATATGGTATATAAGGACATTAATAGATGTGAACATAGAATTAAATAGGTTGCAGTAATCCACTGAGAGATAGTTTATTCTTTCCAGATTTCTGAACCTAGAGGCTTCTGCAAGCTTCTATCCTAGGTTCTTTTATCTCTATCTCTCGCTGAAGCTCCCTGACTCACTCCCTTCAGTGTATGCTTCTCTTTAGCCAGACCTTTATCCTGAAATCTAGATTCATTCTTTTCAAGCAAACTGAGCATCTCTACCTGTAGAAGGCACCTTAAACTCAGAATTCATGCCTGTCCCTCACAAACCAGCTTCTTCGTTTTAAAATGTGGACATCCAGTAGGAGCTGGTCTGTAAACCACTTTAGGCAGGTCAACCAAAGATCTGGGAACTCTGGGAGTAGCCACTGGCTATGCTTTCCACGCTGGTGTAACTGAGCTGGGTCTCCTCACCTTCCAAGAGTTTCCTGTAAGCTGCAGTGTCAATGTTCAAAGCCACATTGAGAAGGTCCTCGTATTCTTTTAAATATCATGCCATTTCACTCTCTGTAGTTCTCAACTCATTTTCTGATTTGTTGATTATGTCCTGTATAGCACTAACATCAGACTTCTGCTTATCCTCCAGCTCTCGCAGCTGCTTTCCCAGAGCATTGTTCATGCCCCAGCATGCTTTGATCTCCAGGGTCTTGGCCTTGAGCAGGCAGCGGCTTTCAGACACCTCCTTGGTGGCATGCAACCCATAGGTGTTCTTGGCAGTGCTCTCGGTCAGCATGGTGAGCAGCTCTTGTACCATTCTTATGCATTCTGCCTGTTCTTGGCAGCCAGCTTCTTGTACTGGTCACAAATGTCCTTGAACGCATCAGAGAGGTCGGACTTGGAGAACATGTCCATCTCCACAGAGATCTGCACCTGCAGCTCAGCAATCTCCTCTTCATGTACCTTCTTCAGAAAGGTGATTTAGTCCATCAGGCCATTGATGCGCTTTTCAAGCTCAGTGTCAGGGAGAGCCACCTAATCTGCACTTTTGCGCTCCTCTATCAGCCAGCCCTCTGCATCACCAAGGTTCAGCACCTCTTCCTGGTAGCATGCCTGAAGGTTGCTCCCAGTCCCTTCCAAGCCCTGGAGCCTGCTAACTGCCGCTGCCCTCTCCTCGCCTGGGACGAGAGTGGTGGGCCTGGGTACAGGCATTCCATTTTCATTAAAATGTTCAACCTGGGCCTGCTACAACTGTGTCCACAGGCGGCCCAGGGCCAGACAGTGATCCCAAAGCCACTGGCCACCCCCGCCTACGCAGGTCCCCGATGGAAGCCTGGACCCTCGGGCAGTGCCAGGCCTGTTGGTCCCCGATGATGGCCCGGATCCTGCGGAGGGCGTCAGGTGCTGCTTGCCAGGCCTTCCCAGTTCCCAATGGCGGCCTGGACCCCGTGGGCAGTGTCAGGGGCTGTCCACCAAGCCTGCCCAATCCCCAATGGCTGCCTGGACACCATGGGTGGTGTCTGGTGTTGTCTGCCTAGCCTGCCCAGCCCTGATAGTGACCTGGACCCTGTGGAGACATCAAGTGCACCCGCCAGGCCTGCCCAGTCCCCTATGATGACCTGGACCCCATGAGTGGTGTCAGGCACAGCCCGCTCCTCCTGCATATGCAAATTACCCTCCATCTTTGTTGGCTTAATTTGCATGCCACTCCTGATTGGCTGTAGTCATAGGAGAGGTACAGTCAATTAGCATTTTTCTCTTTTATTAGTGTAGTTTTCTTTTATAAAAATGAAATTAAATATAGTGTAAAGAGTATCAGAGTTTACTTCCCAGATAGAATTAGGGCTTAGTTCATGGTGGGTATAGTATAAAATATGGAGTCATTAAATTTATCCTGCAGCTCATAATGGAATAAATGAAAGCTTTTATGCTGAGGTTGACAATAGGGGAAGGTTGGTGATGCAGGCAGATTGACATTGTAGAAACCTTACTCTGGTGAGTTGGCAGCATGTAGAACATGGTAGGCAAGTCCAGAATCTGGCGATCTCCTTAGGGGTCTCCTGAAAAGTGGAGGGGAGAGATGTCTAAGGCTGGACCTGGAACCAAAGTAGTGGGGATGGAGCAGAAGTGGAATGCAGCATCTTTTCTTAAATGCTTAAATTGCAATCAGTATGATTTGGAAATTGTTAGGGTTGAAAACATTTATTAATTTAATATGTGCCATGTGTCTTACTCCTTGTTATTTCTTTCATGTGAATCGTCAGTATATATTCATTTCCCTTTATTAAGAATGGAAAGTTTCTCTTATAATTATAAAGTATATTATATTTTGTATTTCTCTTTTTTTTAATTTCTTTATTGATTAAGGTATTACATATGTGTCTTTACCCCCCATTATCCTCCATCCCCCCACTCTTGCCCTCCCCCCACCCTATTGTCTGTGTCCATTGGTTAGGAGTATATGTATGCATACAAGTCCTTTGATTGATCTCTCCCCCTTATCCCCCACCTTTCCTCTGAGGTTTGGCCGTCTATTTTGTGTTACTTTTGTGTCATATTTGACAAATATTTATTTACTCTACAGCCCATTTGATTTTAGTTTTTATTTTCTATTAATATTGACTCCAACTCTACATTTTATGTTTTAGATGATCTATTCTATTTATATCCCCATTTATTTAAAAAAATAATTCTCCATAAAAGTAATAAGCATTCTGTTCTATTTTGTTAGTTTTTCTGTATTTTTATTTTTCCTTATTTTAATTATTTAATATATCTGTTATTTTCTTTCCAGTGGTTTAAGGATGAGTCTAATTAATTATTTTTGAAATTTGCTATTCAGTTATTTCAGCAGCATTTATTAAGCAATCCTTAACAGGCCTGTTTTTGATAGCTTACTTTATAATGTGATTTGTAATACATATATATCTAATCTTTGTCCATGTTTCTGGTACAGAGCTCCTAAAAGCTTTGGAAATTTTTACATGGTGAAAGCCAAAAAGATTTATTTTCTTCTAAATTTCTTAAGGTGTGTTTTACATCCCAGGATGTGGTTTATCTTGGCAAATATCCCATGGAAGCTTGAGAAAAATGTGTATTTACTGTTGGATGAAGTGGTCTATAGATGTCAATTATATCTAGTTGTTTGATGATGTTACTGAATTCCACTATATACAGAGTGTGGCAAAAGTAGGTTTACAGTTCGCATGAAAAATAATACAATAATTAATAAAAATAATACAAAAATAAACTCTGTTTTGCATAGTCACAACTGTAAGCCTCCTTTAGCCCCACCCTGATCTGCCTGCTGAATCTGTCCGTTTCTGACAGATGTGTGGTAAGTCTCCACTATAACAGTGGAGTCATCTATTTTTTCTTGTCATGCTCTCAACTTTTGAGTCTTGTGGTTTGATGCTCTGTTGTTAGGCACATACAAATTAAGAATTGTTATATTTGATTGGAAAATTGATCCCTTTATCATTATATAATGACATTTGTTATATCTGGGAATATTCCTTACTTTGAAATCTGCTTTGTCTGAAATTAACATAGCTACTCCTGCTTTCTTTTGATTACTGTTAGCATGGTAAATGTTTTTTCCATTCATTTTATTTTAATCTGCATAAGTCTCTGTATTTAAAATTAATTTCTTGTAGACAAAGTATTTTTCTTTTTTGTTTTAATATATATTATTGATTTTTTTTACAGAAAGGAAGGGAGAAGGATAGAAAGCCAGAAACATCGATGAGAGAGTAACATCGATCAGCTGCCTCTTGCACGCCCCCTACTGGGAACGTGCCCGCAACCTAGGTACATGCCCTTGACCGGAATCGAACCTGGGACCCTCAAGTCCGCGGGCCGACGCTCTATCCACTGAGCCAAACCGGTTTCAGCGACAAAGTATTTTTCATTGTGATTTTTAATCTACTCTTATAATACTGTCATTTAATTTGTGCATTTAGACCACTAACATTCAAAGTGATTATTGGATTGATATCATTTGTTACTGTTTTCTACTGGTTGCCCTTATTCTTTGTTCCTAATTTTATCTTCCATTAGTTTTGTGCCTTTCATGATATTAATTGAGCATTTCATATAGTTCTGTTTTCTCTCCTTTTTTAGTACTATAATAGTATATAGTTCATACTCCCCCTCTCCCCCTCTCTGCCCCCCCCCCTCCGCCCCGGCTTTATAGTGGTTGCCCTAGAGTTTGCATTATGTATTTTCAACTAATTCAAGTACACTTTCAATATTACTTAACTAGAGGCCCAAAGTGCATGAAATTCATGAACTGGGGCGGGGGGGGGGGTCCTCTGGGGGGAGGGCAGGCCTAAGCCTGCAGTTGGACATCCTTAGCACTGCCATGAAGATGGGAAAGGTTCCTGCCTCTGCTGTTGCACTCACCAGCCTTAAGCTGGGCTCAGGGCTTCTGGTGAGCCGTGCTCTCCCTGTGGGAATGCACTGACCACTAGGGGGCAGCTTCTGCATTGAACATATGCCCCCTGGTGGTCAGTGCTTTTCTTAGTGACCAGTTGTTTCCCTGTTCAATTTGCATATTAGCATTTTATTATATAAGATGGTTAGTATGAGTACCTTATAATTACAAAATAATCCTAGTTTTTTCCTCTTGTCCCCATATCATTGCTGACATTCATTTTGCTTAATATAAACTTATATATCAGATAAATAGATAAACATATAATGAAATACACTGTTGCTATTATTTTTAATAAGCTCTTATCTGTTAGATCAATTAAAAATAAGACAATTAAAAATTTTATTTTACCTTCACTTAGTCCTTCTTGAGGCTCTTTGTTTTTGCAGACCCGAATTTCTGACTTAGATTATTTTCCTTTTCTCTAAGAACATCTTTTCAATATTTCTTGTAAGACAGGTCTAGTAGCAACAAATTCCCTTAATATTTGTTTGTCTGAGAAAGCTTCTATTTTTCCTTTAGTTTTGAAGGATGATTTCACAGGGTGCAGTATTCTAGGTTAGTGGGATCTTTCTCCCAACATTTTAAGTATTTCACTCACCTCCCTTTCCTTGCTTTCATGGTCTCTAAGGAGAAGTGGATTGTAATTCCTATTTTTGTTCCTCTAAATGTAAGGTGAGGCTCCCCCCAATCTTCCTTTAGCTTCTTCAGGATTTTTTAATCTTATTATTAATTTTATTTTTTGTAATTTGAAAATGGTATGCCTGTATGTATGTATGTATGTATGTATGTATGTTTTTATTGCATTTTATTCCATTTGATATTCTCTACTGAGTTTTCAGGATCTGTGGTTTGCTGTCTGACATTATCTTGGAGGAACTTCTCAATCTCTATTGTTTCAAATATTTGTTCTGCTCCTTTTTCCCTTCTTTTTCTAGTATTCCCATTAATCATACTTGATACCTTTTGTAGTTGTCCCAAAGTCCCTGGATATTCTGTTTTTTATCTTTGTTCCCCTTTTTCATTTTTCTAGGATTCTATTGATTTATTTTGTAGCTCAGAGACACTTTCCTTCAGCTGTGTCCTAATGAGCCCATAAAATGTATTGTTCATTTTTTTTTGTCTCTAGCATTTCTTTTTGATCCTTTCTTAGAATTTTCATCTCTATTTCCACCACTTACATGTTTTCTATTAGAGCTCTTAACATATTATACATAGTTGTGATGTGTTGTTATAATAACCTCGTTATTACGTAGCAGGAAAGGAGGAAAGGGAGGAGTAGATAGCATAGGCATGCCATTTATGCACTGCAAAAGAAAGGACTGATTGAGCACACAGCAACGTATGTTTCACCTGGTCTGATAATTCAAAAATCCCTGCCATGCCTAATTTTCATGCATGCTCTTCTTAAAAAATATTTTTTGCCTTTGGTTTTGTCTTGTAATTTTTGTGTGATATTTGAATATGATATATGAGTTGAACATGAATAGGACTTTGCTAATGTGGTTGTGTGGTATTGGGGGAGGAGAAGTGTTCTAATAGTCCTATGGTTAGGCTTCAGTCCTTTAGTGAGTCTGTCTCTGGACTTTGATTGTAACAAACGTTTCTGTTTTTCTCTCCCCTGTAAATAGGAGATGATAGTTAGAGTGGGCTAGAATTGAAAATATTTTATTCTTCTATATGAGAGGAAGCTAGAGCCAGCTGGAGTTGGGAGTTTTCCTTCCCTCAGCTTAGCTAGGTTCTGATAATACCCCCAGCAGATTATGCCCTGGCTAACTTGTTTCTCTTAGAGCAGAACTTTCTAAGAAGTTCACAGTATTCTATAAAGTGTTTCAAGGTGGTTCCTTTTTACTCCCCCTGCTGAAAGTTAGAGGGGATTTTTTTTTTCCTCTGATACCTATTGTGAGAGGGTCGAGCTCCTGGAGTACATCTCACAATATTGTGGGGCCTCCTATGACTAGGTCCCTCTGGGATTTTTAAGTCTGAGTTGTCCTCACTGATCCTCCAATAATTTGTTTATTACATTTTAGGTTTTCCTACCAGGGTAATGGTTCCCAAGGTGATTTGCGCAGGTGAGAGAGTCCCTGGTTTGTTTATCACTCCAATTTTGAGGGCAGTGGTTTGCCCTGTATCCTCTCATCTGTTATGGATACAATAATTGTTGATCTTTCAGATCATTCAGGTTACTTGTTAGGACATAGCGCTGACTTGCACTATGCAAACCCAGAAACCTGACCACCTTTAAAAATTAATGCATTATTTCTGATACCGTTGACAAACTAATCTACTTGGTTTCCTGGGTATATCATTATGTCAGTATCAAATGATATACTCTTTTCTTAACAACATGTATCCTCTTTATTTCTTTACCAGGAAGTTCCAAAACAATATTTAAAAGTAGTAGGTAGATATACTTGCTTGTTTCTAAAATTAAAGACAGTGCCAAGAATTTTATTTGTGAGGTTCTTTTTGTTTGTTTATTTTTTTGTATTTTTTTTTTTTATAAAAGAGAAATTCTTTACCATTTTTGACAATAAACTCTCTGTTAGTTTGATGACACACTAAGTTTACACCACAGCAAACTTTTTTTTTTCTGTGTGAAATGAACACATGCATTTTGGACCTCAATTATCTCTATATCAGAATCAATCCAAGTTGTTGTTTTTTAAAATTGGTATAACCATCATTGTTAGTTTCTATGCTGCCAAATATAGTTTAGTTTCTAAGCTGGTAAGTATAGTTTCCTGTGTTAGCCTTGATCTGAAAGAATTGTAAGGAAATGATGATGTAAAAATTTTGGATGGAGTTACAAAAAATCTTTTGTGCATTCAGTTTATTGCTAATTTTGTTGTAGGTTTTCAATATTAGAGGCTATGTCAGTTGAATTTGTGGGATTAAAAAAATAATAGTACTTTTTCTCCCACTTTCTAAGTTCTTCTGGCTGGACTAATCATAAAATTAACAGAGATTGATTAACAGGAAAAAATCAAAGTTTTTGATTCTTGTACCTGAGTAGTTTACTTAGGTATGAAAATTCCAAAGACAGTGATGCAATGTTGGGTATATATGAAATTTTTGGACAAAGGGGAAAGGGGTGTTGAGGAACAGAGAACGTACATAGCATAGTTGCTAGACAACTCAGAAACAATGGGACACAATGCATACCTAGTTAACAGGCCCCTGCCCAAAGGTCTTTTGTTTACCATTCTTTTGTTGTTGTTGTTTATTTGCTAATCAATGGATATTTTTCCCTTAATTTTTTAAAAAAAAATCTTTATTTTTGAAAGTATTACATATGTCCTCTTATTTCTCCTATTGACCCCTTATAGCCTGCCACAGCCACCCACCCCAGGTTTCCACAACCTTATTGTCTGTGTCCATGGGTTATGCATATACAGTATGCATATAAGTTGTTTGGTTGATCTCTTCCCACCCACCCCTACCTTCCTTCTGAGATTCCACAAGCTTTTCAGTGCTTCTATGTCTTGGGATCTATTTTCTTCACTAGATTCTACATATGAGTGAAATCATGTGATAACTTTTTTACTATGGCTGGCTTATTTTGTTTAGCATAATAGTCTCCAGATCTCTCTGTGCTATCTCCTAGTGTAAAAGATCCTTCTTTTTTTACTGCTGCATAGTATTTTATGTTATAAATATACCACAACTTTTTTATCCACTCATCTACTGATGGGCACTTGGGCTGTTTCCAGATCTTAGCTATTGTAAATCGTGCTCCTATGAACATAGGGGTGCATATATTCTTTCTGATTAGTGTTTCCGGTTTCTTAGGATATATTCCTAGAAGTGGGATTATTAAGCTAAGGTAGCATCCTAAAATATCCCCCTGAAACAGTTTTCTCTATTTGAATCTCTTGGGAAGGAAAATGAGGAGGGTTAAAGGTTCTTATTGAAATCTGTTTCTTAATAAACAGCTTCAAATCAATATTCTAAAAGGCAGGTTCAAACTTTGAGTTTCTTCCCATTTTCCATGAGTTTCCCACATAATTAGATTATGGGAGAGTGTGCATGCATTTTCTCCTTCCAACACATTCATAAATGCTTACAAGTGTTCACATACTTACCACAAAGTGATTGGCACACTGCTCAGTTACTAAGACATGATTTATGGAGGCCAAATTCATTTGTGCTTATCATTCCGTTTCACTCACAATACTTATAGCTTCTATTTACTTACCAGTTACTGTGGATGAGTTAGTGTGTAAAATAGATACCAAAAGTTTGGTGATTGAGATACTGAGATTAACCTAACCCAAGGTCATAGTACCAGTGAATGGAAATGCTTGCAATACTATTCATGAATGTTTAAGTCTAGACCTTCTGTTCGTAACTTCATCTCATGTAGCATTTCCTTCTCAGTGGCTGAAGGATATTTCCCTGAATCATTTTCCTCATTCACATGTCCTTTTTCTTGGGATGCAGATTTGGACAACACCTCCAGTCTTTCTAAATGCTGTTAACTACTCTACCATCTCTACTATGCCCTCAGCTGTCTTCTTCTCTTTCTCAGTCATGACGAAATATTTGAACTCAGTTCATGTTTTTATAGAAGGAAGGAGGAGAATGTATTTGTGTCTCTGTACCTGTGCACACTTCCCTTTTTTTCTTTCATTTCTGCCATCTTTCCTCTGTTGTGTAGTTTTGATGGTATTGGTAGATATTTTTCACCCTATCCTTTTTCTTTACTTGGTAAGTCACTTCTAGTCCCCCCAGAAGTCAAACTCACACCACTTTCCTTCTTTATTTAAATTCCTATTAAAAAGCAGTTTATTGATTTTGTCTGCTAGCATACATGATTCATATTGTATGCTAGATGATCTTTAGTTATTGACAGTAAATTTATATCAATACATGTGTACATTATTATCAGTATAGTCAAAATGTAAGAGTTCCAAGAACTGAAGCTTTTTCATTTAGTAAAAATATCATCCAACATTTACTACTATTTTAGTATTAAAACATTTGAGACCAACTTTTCAAGGCAGAACAATGAAATTAAAGAAACAATTCTTCTCCTTTAAAGCTTGTCAGTCATATTACATATGTGAGATGCAGGTTAGTTGAATCCTATATAATAAAGAGGTAACATGCAAATTAATCTTCATGCCCTCACAAGATGGCTGCCTATGACCAGGCTGGCAGGGAGGTAAGTGAGGAACAACCAAAGGACTAAACAAGCAGGCTGTGTGGGGCAACGAAGCCAGGAGGGAGGTTAGTGAGAAAAGACCAAATGACTGAACAAGCAGGCTGTGTGGGGCAACCATGCCAGGAGGGAGGTTAGTGAGGGAAGACCAAATGACTGAACAAGCAGGCTGTGTGGGGTGACCAGGTCAGCGGGGGGGGGGCAGTTGGGGGCCACCAGGCTGGCAGGAGGAGCAGTTAGGGGCAACCAGGCCAGCAGAGGGGTAGGTGGGGGTGATTCAGCTGGAAGGGGGTGCAGTGAGTGGCAACTAGGCCAGTGGGGGCTGGCAGGGAGGGGGAAGTTGAAGGCAACCTGGCTGGCAGCGGGGGGAAGTTAGGGGTGACCAGGCAGGCAGGCAGGTGAGCAATTTGGAGCCAGCAGTCCAGGATTGTGAGAGGGGTATCTAACTGCCAGTTTAGGCCTGAGGGGTCCCAGATTGGAGAGGATGCAAGCTGGGCTGAGGGGACCCTCCTCCTGTGCACAAATTTCATACACTGACATCTAGTATAAATATAAAACACAGAACTGTAAACTCCCACATACACTGAGTGGCCAGATTATTATGATCTCTGAACACATCTGGCCACTCAGTGTTTATCCTATATAATAAAAGGCTAATATGCAAAGTGTCCCCTCTACAAGGAGTTTGACCATCAGGATGGCCATCAAATTGTCCATGTCCCCTCCCCCTGGCCAGTCTGGCAGACTGAACCCATGCACGAATACACACACACACACACACACACACACACACACACACACTCTAATAAATGAGAAACATGTAAATTGACCATCACTCTGCTATGTCCACCAGCCAATCAGAGCGAGTATGCAAATTAACCCAACTAAGATGGAGGCTGCCACGGAGCTGGAGCAAGCAGCAGGCTTGGTTTGACCCTGCTGATAGAAAAAGCCACGCTTCCTACCTGCCCTGGCCTGCCTTGACTTTCAATCAAGGCTACAGCATTTTAATTATAGAAGATAAATAAATCCCAACAAAGATGGCACTGGCCAAGGAGCTAGAGTAAGCAGGAGGCTTGGGTTGCCAAGCTTCCTGCACACCCTGGCTTGCCCTGGCCTCTGATTAAGGCTACAAAGTTCAATTATAGAAGATAAATAAATCCCAGATACTTGCTTCCAGCCAGCCCTGGCCTATGCTTGGGTCACCAGAGGGCATGCCAGCCTGTAAACCACCACAGGCCCCTTCCCCAGGCTACCCCATGCCCCAAGGGAACCACCACCCTGATCAGGGATACCCTTCAAGGAAAACCAGCCAGCCCCCACTCGTGCACCAGGCCTCTATCCTTCCATCTAATGAAAGAATAATATGCAAATTGACTGTCATTCCAACACACAAGATGGCTGCCCCCATGTGGTCAAAGATGGCTGCCCCCATGTGGACACAAGATGGCTGCCACAAGATAGCCTGCAGGGGAGAGCAGTTGGGGGTTGGGGAGACCAGGCCTGCAGTGGAGGGCAGTTGGGGGGAACCAGGCCTGCAGGGATGGCAGATGGGGGAGACAGGGCTTCAGGGGAGGGCAGTTAGGGTGACCAAGCCTGCAGGGGAGGGTAATTGGCTGGGGGACCAGACAATCAGGGGAGAGCAGTTAGGCATCAATCAGGCTGGCAGGGGAGTGGTTTGGGGGTGATCAGGCTAGCAAGCAGAAGTGTTTAGGGACAATCACTGTGGTGATTAGGCTGGCAAACAGAAGTGGTTAGGCAGGGAAGCATTTGGGACCCAGTAGTCCTGGATTGTGAGAGGGATGTCCAACTGCCTGTTTAGGCGGACTCCTACTGGGATTGGGCCTAAATGGGCAGTTGCACATCCCTCGAGGGGTCCCAGATTAGATAGGGTGTGTGGGCTTGCAGGCTGGGCTAGGGACACACCCCATGTCCACAAATTTTGTGCACTGGGCCTTTAGAGTACACACACACACACACACACACACACACACTCACACACACACACTGTGTAGCCAGGTTATTATGCATTCAGAGATCATAATAATCTGGCCACTCAGTGTATAGATTACCACATATATTTTGATAACCATTCACTTAAGATAGCTCAGAGTTTCTATATTGAATATATGACTCAGATTCTAATCAGAGATGCCTAGAATTTTAAGTGAATGTTAAATGTCAGCAGTATTGCTAAAGCAGCACATACCAATTATTAAGCCTAATATATTACTATTAGAGGCCCAATGCACGGAATTTGTGCAAGGGGCTTGGCCCTCGCAGCTGCAGCTTCTTTTGGAAGTTTGTCTGGAAGGTCATTTGGTTGTCTGGTCTAATTAGCATATTATGCTTTTATTATTATATATGTAACATGACTTCTATATTAGTGCTGTTTGGGATTTCTTCATAAGTAAAACACTCTTATCTTATAGAATTAGAAATAAGCTTGGCTTTAAATCAGTCAACAAAGGAACTTAAAAGTAAAATCATGCTATCCTGCAAAAGGTCATTTTTATTTTGAATATCATAAAATATTGGTATTTTTAAAATATAAACTTGGTATTTTACTAATCAGAATTTTACGGCTTAAATCCAAAAGTATATTCCTTACTGTCTTAGATTTTACTCTACCATGCATCCAGTTGGGATATAGAGTACTGAATGTGCTAGAATCCCCTCTCTCCAGTTTTAGCAGTATAGAAAGTGACATATTTAGCTGCACATCACCATACCATTTTCCTGTCTTGATTAGATGGGATAGTGAAGCCATCACTTAGGTAGCTGACCATTTTAAGATAGCGTCCCACTGGTAAACACCAAAGACTTATAATTACATGTGCTACTAATGCTTTATAGTACTATTAGGGGTTTAATTTAATGGTGCTTGAAGAATCAAATGAGTGTTGTGTTGATAGCTTAAATGCTTGAAAACGAATTATCACCAGTTTACAGTACCATATTAATCAGATCAAGAATTCCCCCAGTCTAGCAGAAAGCAGCTAAAAGTGAAAAATTTACAAACATTTTATAGAAAAGGACAAGGAGCAAGTCTTTTAAATGTATCTATTGATTAATTAATTTTATATAACTCTTGAAGAAAGCAATCAGCATAACATAGTACCTCATTGCAATACTACAGTATATTTGAAATCACTTACTTTCTCCTTCTTCAAAGTATTTCTCTTACTACTTAGGCTTAAAGAGAAATAAATGGACTTTTAACCAGAGATAGGACATTTTATTAATTTTTCTCATATTTTTCCTCTTTATAATGAAGACATAAAGGATCATACCTGATGTGGCTTCTTCTTTATATCCTTAGGTGTAGGACTTCTGTTCAGCTAAAATTCAGGTGGTTCTGAATGATGGTTGTTCTGGAGCTTAGCTGTAATTTTGATGTGGCTGTGGTAGATGTGAGTTCCGCATTTACCTTTGCCACCAACTTGATCGGAAGCTCTGGAAATGGAACCTTTTAAGTAAAACAGTTTTAAAAAATCCAATCTAAATTCTTAAGCCTGACATTCAAAACTCTCAAAAATTAGCCTTTACCATCCTTTTCTAGATTTTTCATCTAAACTTACTTATGAAACTTCCATTTTGACAGACTGATTTACTCACTCTATTCCAGGTATGCTTGTGAAATTTCATGTCTGCATATTTGTTTTATATTTATCATGTACCATGCACATGAAAAGTGCTTTTCATGCATTATTACATTTAATATTCATGACAGCTCTATGAGGTAGGTGCCTTTCTTACCCCCATTTTATACATGAAAGTAATGAGGTTTAAAGTGGTTCAAATAAATTTCCCAATGCGACAAAACTAGTTAAGTGGTAGAACCACGTTTTTAACCCAGTTCCTTCTGATCCCAAAGATCTTGCTCTTAACCATGATACTGTATAATTCATATCATTCATTCAACCTGGAAGATTTCTGAAAGCCAGGTTCATCCACCTCACTTATTCAGACATACTCAAACTTTAAGATATAAGTTAAGTGCCAACTCCTCCAAGAAGCCTTCCCTTAATGACTCACAATATTATCACTCTTTCCTTGTTCTGAAACTATCATCACTCACCTTGACCTAATCACACATACATCACTTCCTACACATTCCTTTGAATTATACATATCATACTTAGTTATCTGTTTACTATGTCAGGTTTCTCTGACATAATTATAAGTAGAGATGCTGACAATTGTATCTCCCTATTATCTTCAGCATTAACATTTCATCGTATGTTAGTGGCTGCTGAATAAATTTGTGAATAGTAAGCAATTTTCTGATAAGAATGAAATAATATATGGATTAGACTATTAGAATGGAACAGCTCCTCACCTGGAGAGTTTATAGGCAAAGGAAACAGTACTATCTTTGATATAAGGATAGAATAGTGGCAAGAAAACAAGTTGGAAAAAGTTTTTACTATTGAATATAAAAGTTACTATGCAAAAGGTAATGTCATCTGCTTCTAAACTGGCTAGAACAACTGATATTTACTGAGGACCTATTAGGCACTCAATTTGTGTACCATTTGATGGGCTTTATATCTCTACTTTCCACAAAACTGGGTAGTTGTTATTGAAACAAAAAAGGCAAAAGAGGATGGGTACTTCCCCCTATCCCCATGTGTGCTGTGAGTCAGTGAGAACTGACACAGGATGTTGCAGTGGAAAAAAGTTTGGCCGTTTTATTATGAACTAGGGGCCTGGTGCATGAAATTTGTGCACTGGGGGTGGGGAGGTTTCTCAGACCATCCTGCTTCCTCTCACATACTGGAATCCCTCAGGGGATGTCCTACTGATATCTTCGGCTCACTCCCCATAGAGAACGGGCCTAAGCTGCAGTCTGGCCTTCCTTGGTGGGAGGCAACCTGGCTGATCAGGGAAAGGCACCAGCCCCAATACCTCGTTGCTGCAGCCACTGCCAAGTCACCACAGTCCCCAAGGTTTTTTCATCAACATGGACTCCACTCCCTTCACCATGAAAAAATGACAACTTCCTTTAGGCATTTTCAAGATGTGTATTTCATAGGATATGACATTTGTTTCTTGTTTGTTTTTTTTATCCTCACCTGAGGATATGTTTCCATTGACTTTTAGAGAATGTGGAAGAGAAAGGGAAAGAGAGAAAGAAACATCAAAGTGAGAGGAAAACTTTGATTGGTTGCCTCCTGCATGAGCCCTGATCTTGGCCCTTGCCAGGGAGGATCCTGCAACCTAGGTATATGCCCTTGATCAGAATTGAACCCAGACCCTGAAGTTGGCAGGCCAAGGCATTATCCACTGAGCCAAACCAGCTAGGTCAGGATATGACATTTTTTAACCATTCCTGCAGAGGACCTTTGTTTTTTTTTCTCCAGAAGTGCGGTGGAAAAACCCTAGATCACCTTTCTGGATACTTATTACCCAAGTTAAGAATATTACCAGTGGCATACAGGAAGCTTAGCCAATGAGCAGTCAGAAAAGTTGCTTCCTCTGTATTTCACACCAATCGCCTGCTGGGTCCTGCCCTGTCCCATAGCCTCTGGCTGAAGCTTTAGGCCTGCCAGGGGCCTCAAGCTCCCTCCAATAGCTGGCTCCACTCCTGGAGCCACTAGCTGAAGTTTTAGGCTTGGGCAGGTGACCCCCACCTCCATCTGATTACTGGCCCGACCCCTGCCCCTCGGCTCTGAGTGCAGGCTTGGCCCTGCCCATGAACCCCCTGCCTCAGGCTGTTCCCAGGCTGCTCAGGACCCACACGGGGCCTACCTCAGAGCGACCTGGGTGCCAGGATGTCCCTGGGACCCAGGTTCTGGGCGCCTATGTATGCAAATTAACTGCCACCTTTGTTGGGTTAATTTGCAATCTCACTCTGATTGGCTATGGATGTAGCAGACGTATGGTCAATTTACATATTTGTCTATTATTAGGTAAGATGGTGCCATCCAGGAGTTAGGGAAAGCTAACACTCAAAAGCCCCATCTCCCTTATGACTTACAGACAAGAGGTTTTCTAGAGCAAAAATTGTGAGTAATCATGAGTAAGGGGTTTGGAGTCATCTGTCTGAATTAAATAAGCAGTTAATTTTCATCTTCCAATCATTTTCTTCCATCCTCTTTTCACCTTTTGTCTAGTTTTCAGGATATGGTGGGGTGGCCATTGGCTTTGTGTGCTGGAAAATATCCTAATAATGTGTCAGTGGATTATCTTGATGTGTAGAGGTTGAAGCTACACATTTTGTGACTTTTTTTTTTTTAGCAATTATAATTTCTACTCTTGGATATTTATTTTTCCTCCAGGCTTTCAGGTCCTGGGCTAAGCAATTTCTTTGATGTTTAAAAGGATGCTGCATGACTTCCTCCTTATGGCTGTTACTCCACAATAGCTCACAAATCTACTTTGTATTAAATATATTTTCTGAGGGTATTCATTCTCTGGCATCACTAGCTTCATTTTACTCTGATTAGAACATTGAAACTCTGATTTAAGTAATTTTCTCAGGGTCAAACAGAATTAGGAGTTGGAGTAAGATTTGCACCTAAACCTGTGCACAGGTTTTTCACTCCCCCAAATTTTGACTAATAATTGTGTGAAATACCTGTGACAATTTTGTTGCCAAAAGAGGGGATTTTGTTTGAGAACAGTATATTCTATTCTATTTTAAACTATTTTAAAAGCTCTTGATCAAAGGAGGTTGCCTAAGTTGTGTCAACTGCTGCACTATTACAGACAAGCCTTCATTTAAATCAGGGGTGGGGGACATTCATATAAGGCCCTAGAAATCATTTGCCCAAGGCATTAGGGGTGAGTTAATTAAATGTTTGACCAGATATAGCAAGCTAATTTTTAATTTGATAATTTTATATGGGTTACGAATGATGTTATAAATATCCAAATGGCCCTTGGCAGAAAAAGGTTCCCATTCCCTGATTTAGATACTACCTCCTTTGTCAAAGTAGACACACTCATTCCTGTATGCTTCCATAACACTTTGCTCATGCATCAATCACAGCAGTGTTCACACTATTATAGGTACTCCTGTGAGTGGACTATGATCTCCTTGAGAGAAAGGACTATGTACTATTTGACTTTGAGTTATCCCTACCTAGTAGCACCAAATGTAGGGATGGAAAAAATAATTATAATTCCACCTTTCTAACTTTCTGTGACTGGACTAATAATCAAATCAACATGAGAGAAATTAATAGGACACAATGACAAAATTTATTATGGATATACATGCAAAGGTTCCATAAGAATATATGGCCCCAGGACACTTGAGACATTTGTGGCTTGCATGCCATTCTGGACAAGGGAGGAGTGATGCACGGTCAGGGATTTCAAAGGGAAAGTAGGCCATTCACTGCTGGATAAGAAAGAGTGAACATGTGGTGAACAAATTGTTGCCGGGCCACTCAGAAAAAAAAAAAAAAAAAAAAAAAAAAAAAAAAGGGACACAAATGGGAGTCCAAAAAAATAGGCTTGGCTAGACTTCTCCATGTCTGCCACACTTTCCATATGAGCTAAGGTGAATGTGCTAATGTCCCCTCCCTGAAGGGTTTCTATATGAATTCCGTTAGACAGTTGAGGGGGAAGAGTCAAAGCTTCTTTCTGATTTTTTTGTTTCATAAAAATAACCAGCTTATTATTATTTATTATTATTATTATTATTATTATTATTATTACTACTACAAAGGTAGTAATGGAATGTAGTGAGCTATTTTCTCTCTCTTTTAAACAACTCTGCATTAATTTATTATGTAATTATTTTTAACAATTTTGCCCCACCATCACCATCTCTCCTCTGGCAACCATCATCTTGTTTTTTTAACCTATCAGTTTGTGTGTTTGTTTTGTTTACTCATTTTTTTTTAGGTCCCACATATAAGTGAGATTAAATGGTATTTGTTATTGTCTGTCTGGCTTATTTAACTGAGTATAATACCTCTAGGTCCATCCATGTTGTCTCAAATGGCAATATTTCAACCTTTTTTTTTTTTACTAAGTAATATTCCATTGTCTATGTATACCACATCTTCTTTATCTATTCATCTCTTAATGGACATCTAATGGGCCTGTGGGGATGGGTTGGAGCAGGCCCTGGATCTCAGGGTTGCCCCAAGTTTGGGCTGATTGGTGTGGTGTGCCAAGGAGGCATGGGCCTTACAGCTTGGAGGCATTCTTACTGACTGAACAAGAGAGTCAAGGTTCCTTGCCATCATGGAGCTTACAGTCTATTGGGGTGACACATAACATAAACAAACAAATAAGATGATTCATATGGGTGATTTATTCTGAGCTTATACAGAAGTGGTCTTACATCTGAAACATGGTTACCTATTGGCTGGGCAGTATTATATCCATCAACTGAGGAGATAGTTTGGGTGTTGATCAGGGGAGAGTGTCAGCAGTTGATCAGGTCAGCCAGACCATTTCTCTCTCGGCCTTTCCACAATGGAGTAAAGGGCCTTTTGGCGGAAGTCATCTTCAGGGCAGGTGACATTATGCAGTTAACAATTCTGTAGATACCAGCTCCTGGAGGAAACCAACATTTTGGAGACCTTCATCAGACAGAATTAGGCCTGGTATTGGGGACCAAGTGGGTATCAATCAGAATGGCATGGGCATGTTGGTCAAGAAGCCAACCTCTTCCAGCAGTGCCCCTCAAAACATCCCTAAGGGGACAGATGTGAAGAACCACGATGCTGCCATTTCACCACAGCAGCAGCAGTGACCCAAGAGCTATGTGGACAGCACATGGAGCCTTTGAGTCAGTCCAAAAGTTTCTGTCATTGGCACAACTCTTGGTAATCTAGTAGCAGGCACCCAAATCAGGCAACTCCAATGAAAAAGTGGTTTAAAGAATGGCCAAATGAAGAATAAAGATGGTGAGTGCTTTGGGGATGATATTGAAGAGATCCCAGACATATTTTGATTTTGAAGGGAACCTAGCCTTATTTGACAAGGCAGCTGTATTTGAGGAGATTGATACATATAAGAGGGAAAGTGTTACCTGTTCCAGGGGTATTTCAAATGAAAGGCCTACTCAGTACTGCCACAATGAGAACATCCTGGAATCAGAGCCTGTAGTATTACCAATGGATCACAGTGCCCCATAATGTGAGCAAGGAGTTATGCGCAAACTCTAACTTGGTTGTCCCAAGTGTTTCATATGAGCTACATAAAAAGCTGTTGTCTGTGGTTTAAAAGCATGGGTTGACTCTGGAGTTGACAGGCGTGTGTGCCAGTCAGATGGCACTGACTCTACTCACAGGATCCAACAGGTTGAATCCAAAAAATATGCACCAGAGGCCTACAGTGGCTTTGATATGTGGTCCTCATATGAAGGGGGCTCAGGGTATCAGATGTGGAAGGCACCTAGCCAACCATGATGTCCAGGTGATCCTCTTCCTGCCCAACTTTGTCAAGATGCTCAAATCCATCACCAACAAGCTGTCTCTCCTCAGCAAGACCCAAGGCCAACAAATGTCTAGTCTCAAAGATCTGCCCACTAATCCCATGGACCCGGTGATCAACTGTCTGGATTGTCCCAAGAACTCCTTCTTGTGGGATCAGCCCTGGTATAAGGCAGCTGTGGCTTGGGACAACCGGAACTGGGTATAGTACTCAACATAGATCCACTAGTGGATGAAGCCGAACAGGGCGTTGATTCCAAGTGGTCACTGGCTCTGGGCCTGCCTCTCCCACTGGGAGAGCATGAGGACCACATCTATTTGTGTGACATTAGCATTCCCCAGCAGGTATTCCAGGAGGTGGGGATCAACTGCCACTCACCCTTTGGCTGCAAGGTTGTAATCCCACTACACTCTGCCAGAGGAACTCTGGACAGGCTGAACCCAGTAATGCCCTGCTGCTCCTGAGACTGAACTTGACAATGAATGCCTTAAGAGGATGTGAAGCTTCATGGACCTTATTGTTAAATTTTTTTCTCTTTTGGGTTTGTTTCTTCTGTGAGAGGACAGATAATACATTTTTTTTTCTTTTGAGAACAACAGCAAAAAAAATATCAACATTTCAAATATTTTTTTTTTGGGGTGGCAAATTTTGTCCCCCTCACTGACAAAGTACCTAGGATAGAGATGTTCAAATATACATACATGTGAAGGCTGTCATTAAAGAGCCATTAACTTTGGTTGCTTGTGAAATATGGATAGTGCACCCTGCAAGAGTTTATGTTATGATAGAAAAAACCTGAGAAATGCAAAATGACTATGCTACTAGGCCAGAAGCAGCAGTGCAATTAGAGGCAATAAGCTGTTTGACCAGGTCAAAAAGGAAGAATGGATTCTGATTGGGTAGGGTCGAGAGATTAAAATACTGGAACAGTGATTTTCAACCTGTCTCATGCCAATGCACACACAAACTAATTACTAAAATTCTGTGGCACACCAAAATATATTTTTTTCTTATCTGACATAAAAAAAACAGGTATAATTTTTATTCATTCACTATGGACAGCTATTGAGTTGGCTGTAGTCTTTTTTTTTTAATTGGCAGTCTAAGGGAAAAGAGGTCAGTGCTTCTCACTAAATTGTCAGTTATTACATGTTTTAATTTTTTTTCCATGGACATGGCCTTTATTTGGGGCTGTTGGGGGAAGAGAGGGAAGAACTAGGACTGGTGAGTATATGGGTTTAGGGAGTTTCTCAACTTTTTAATTTAGTGCATGTTGCCTGGAGCTTAAGATGAGTGAGAACAGCTGTAGAAGTGAAAAGAGAGGAAAAGAAAGGTCATGGAATGGACACATTCCTTAGGGAAGGAAGCCAGGACAAGCATACGGTACTGGGGGTGGGGAGGAAAGGCACCCTTCATATACTGAGACTCAAACATGGCCACTGCTTGATGACAACTCTCCCCAACTCCCACACACCCCATCACCCTTCCCTCCCCTTCCCAGCTCCATGCCCAGGTGCCTACCCTGCTAGCTCCCTCAACTTTCTGTGGAGAGGAGGGGATGAGGATGTGGGCACAGTAGCACCCTCTGCCTCCAGGTCTCTTGCCCAGGAGAATTGCTCACTCAGCCTGCCCTAAAGTCCCAGCCAGAATCAGGAGGTCAGGAAGCCAGGGAGCAGGTAGGGGAAAATTTATGCCCTCTGCCACTCCTCTGGACACTCTCCCTCCCTGGCTTCTCACATGAGGTTGCAACTCTTGGTTCAATCCTTGTGTATCTTGCCTTTGTTTTGGTTGCACTGGTCTGGCAGATAGATGCAGTCCCCTGTGGGAGTAAGTAAGCAGCTGCCTGTGGCCATGGCAAGGGAGGGCACTGTGCCCAAGTGAAAGACATCTTGTCACTGCACTTAGAGGCCTGGGAGGAGCACTCTACCTAGGACATGGCCCCTACCTGCTTGGCTGGCTAGCACAGTGCCATGTCCATGGGTAACTGCTGTTTGGACAGCTTCTGCAGTGTTGCCAGATGGGTCAAATGTCCAATTTACAGCCAACCAGCACACCTTAACGTTGGGGTTAAACTCCTGAGTCTCCCTTTGCCACTTCTTGTGGACACTGTCCAGCATTTGTGGTGCACTGAGGTCAAAGCAGATAAGGGCTGTATCTGAATTAGGATAGGCCAGGGGCTGGACATGATCAAAGTAAGAGGAACCTGAAGCGACACACATGTTGGGGACACTTGCTTATGCCAAAGCTTGCAGTGTAGTTCTAAAATATGGTGGGTACACAGTTCCGTTCCATTATTCACAGAATAAGTGCCATGGCTAGCACCTGAAGCAGCATTCTCCCTGTCTGCCCCCTTCGCTCCACCCCAAAACACACCTCCCGCCCCACGATCTGGCAGGGACCCCTCTGCACCTCCATGGCCCTGGTTCCATGTGGCCTCTTCCCTACCTGTGGCTTCTGCAGCCACTGGGACCCTCATAAAACCCTCACCAGGGGCCCCAAAGGCAGCCGTGCCCCACCCCCAGCCCAGAACAATATTTAAGGTGCACCAGTGTGCTTTTTGCAATATCCGTTGAAAATCATTGTCCTAGAATATAACTTAAAATATTATAGATTTTGGAGTCATTTGGTCAGCATTTAACAAACGTTACCCAAGAACCTGCTGTGTGCCTGACGATCTAGAGTCATTAGGGAACAAACCAGCTGAACGTTTATGTGAGCACTAATTGTAGTTGCAGGGTTCTTTGTGAAGATCAAAGTGGGTAAAACTATGCATTTAGTACACCCTATTCAACGGTGGTTATTTCTCTATCTCCTCTCCATTTCCTGAGCTCCATTGGTTTTCATATGTGAACATTGTAGGTGCAGCAAAAATGGTACTAGTAGGTCAGTCCTCCACACAGGTGCAAAATTCCCTGTTCAGTAAATCATGCAATTAAGAAAATCCCATCAGTGATTTTCCCAGATTAAAGTTACTTAAAAAGGAAATATGTCGGTGTTAGTGGCTAGTCCCTGTGAGGAGCTTGGTCCTTAGCCAGATGCCCAAAGTGGTTGCGCTCACGCCTATGGGGTAGGTTTCTTTAAGACCATTGGGGGCGGGGAAGGAGGACGCAGCAGGAGGGGGGAGAACGCAGCGGGGGGGGCGGGGAGGACCCAGGCTCTGAGCCTGAGAGAGGGGGCGCTGTGGCGCCTGCTTAACCTCCTGCGCCACAGTCTGTGCCACGGAAGTCGTTGGTCCTGGACCAACGTGGGTCATTGCGCACCAGCTGGAGCTGTAAGCGACTGCCTCTACTCCTGCCTCTACTCCGGCTACCATTACCCCAACTGCCGCTACTACTGCTGTCGCTGCCCTCACACATCCTGAGTGCCAGTAACCTCGACCACCACCTACCTGGTGAGAAAACATCGGAACTGGACACTATGGCTGATGCCAGATCGCAACTGCGCCTGGCCGTCGTGTGCTCCAGTAACCAGAACCGGAGCATGGAGGCCCACCACTTCCTTAGGAAGCGGGGGTTCAGTGTCCGGTCCTTCGGCACAGGGTCCTACGTGAGGTTGCCGGGACCAGCACCCAACAAGCCCAACGTTTATGATTTCCAAACCACCTATGACCAGATGTACAATGACCTCGTTCAGAAAGACAAAGACTTCTACACGCAGAACGGCATCTTGAGCATGCTGGAGAGAAATAAGCGAATCAAGCCCAAGCCGGAAAGGTTCCAGAACTGCCAAGATGCATTCGACCTGATCCTCACCTGTGAAGAGCAAGTGTACGATCAGGTGGTGATGGAGCTGAATTCCAGGGAGCAGGTGACCTGCCAGCCGGTGCATGTCGTCAACGTGGATATCCAGGACGACGAGGACGAAGCCATCTTGGGGGCGTTCCTCCTCTGTGAGCTGTGCCAGTGCATTCTCCTCCTCGACGACATGGAAAACGACCTGGACGAGCTGCTGCAGGAATTCGAGGAGAAGTGTGACCGTCCCTTCCTGCACACCGTCTGCTTCTACTGACCACATGCAGGTGCGTCCCCCAAAGCTGTGGCGTGTCCTCCCGCTGGTCCTCTTCCCTGGCCCCACGGCTTTCATTTTGAGGATTAATGTTGGTGCGTAGTGGTGTCCAAATAAAGTGTACTTAGGAGACAAACCACATACATTAGTGCAGATTAACAACACCGTTTTTTTTTAATCCCACTGTGAGTGGGATATTGTTGTTGAAGTTTATAAAAAAAAAAAAAAGTTGTTTATTTTTTCGGCGTATAGAACGTTTTCTCTGATGTGTATGTCTTTGTGCGTTTCTGCCCTGTCTGGCCGGAATGCACCAATACATGAGTAAAGCAGTGGGATGCATCTTATTAGGAGAGAAACTGCAATTGTACAATAAACAACAGAAAAGAAAGTTTTTTAGCTAGTGTAGAATCTGCAGGGTGCGTCCGAGTGTGGCCACATTGTTCATTGCTCTGTATTATTACCGAGGTTTTTGCTCAGTTCTTCAAAGACTCTTGGCTCACTTGAGTCATTTTACACATTTATGACTGAGTGAACCTCTGTGTGAAGTTCAGATATTAATTGACCCGAGAGGTATTTATTTTTCATATAAATTGAAAATTTTCTATTGGTTTCATTTCGAACCGTGTTTCTGTGATGTTAGTAGAGTTTGTATTAAAGTATCGATTTTAGTGAGAGGACACTGGAAAGGTAAAGAAATAATAATACCCTGGTCAAACACTTCTATGAGTTAGTGTTGAGGTAGGGATGTTGTTAACCACTTATTCTCTAGCAACGAAATGGTAGACTGACAATATTCAATTAGTGCTGTTCTTTGGATAAGGCTGCAAAAAAAGTTCTTACCCAAGACATCAGCAATAAAGTCTGAAGCCTCAAAACGCAGCTTTCATGGCAAGTTCTGTGAAAACCTGGTTATTTGGGTCACATCAGCCTAGTTTCTGATGACTTAATTTGCAAGTTATTACCACCTGCAAATCAGTCATAAAGGATCATTCAAATTAAAGTAATATGACATAGGGGGAATCTTAGCATTTTCATCTGTTATTTCCCATAAATAGCATTGTTTTAAATTTTTGTTTGAATCTAAGTTGTATATTGATTAGTTTTCGACAGCTTGTGAATCACAGTTGAACACAAATTAATATAAATAGAGGCAATCATGAAATACAGCAGACCCGTTTCAGCTTATTTGCTTATGTTATAGGGAATGATGATACAAAAATTACTGGCTTCATCTAGGGGCTTGTGATTTTCCCCTTAAGATAAATGGTGTGTGATCTATGATATTTATTTATTTATTTTGAAGTTTGTATTTGTTTTTATTACTTCTAAAATGATTACACGTGCTTTTAAAATTATTACACTGTTTTCAGTTGAGCAATTAGAAATCTTATAAAATCCTTATAATATTTAAAGATGAAAATAGTGGTGAAAGTTAAATGCTAGACTTTGGTGGTCTGATGGTTTTGGCATAGTTGCATAGTAATGAGTCTGTAGTTAGTGTATTTTCTAGACTAGTGAAAATCTTCATTATAACAATGTTAATGTGTACCTTATTTTTCTTTGCTGTGATTTCTGATTGAAAGTCAGGTTTTTTAAACATGGGAACAAACTAATATTTTTACCATACTAAAGGGGCCATTTCCCTGCATGCATTTAATGTGACAGGAGTTTTTACAAAGAAAGTAAAGGTTTATTTAAGGAAATGGCACCTAGCCTGGAAACACAAGTGAGCCAAAGCCCTAAGACCTGGCTCCCTGATGGCTTCTAAGGGATGGATTCATAGGTGAAAAAAAGTCATTAATCATGGTGATTTAAGGGAGTTAGGATGGTGATCTCTGTTGATAGGTTCAATCCAGGGTAGTGGGTAGTTGATCATTGCATATGGTTCTCATAACAGCAATGATGTTGTTCTGTCTGTTTTTGATAGGGTGTGGTTGGTGAGTTCCTGTGTTTTTTCTGGTTCTGCAGCTTAAACACAACTGAGGGAGAACATTATGGAGTTTCCTCAAAAAATTAAAAATGGAACTCCCATTTGACCCAGTAATCCCACTCCTATGAATATATCCTAAGAAACTAGAAACACCAATCAGAAACGATATATTCACCCCTGTGTTCATAGCAGCACACTTTATAATAGCTAAGATTTGAACACAGCCTAAGTTCCTATCAAAAGGTGACTGAATCAGAAAACTGTGGTACATCTACACAATGGAATACTATGCTGCCATAAAAAGTAGGGACTCTTACCATTTGCAGCAGCCTGGATAGAACTGGAGAGCATTATGCTAAGTGAAATAAGCCAGTCAATGAAAGAAAAATACCACATGATCTCACTCATTTATGGATAATAAAGAACATTATAAACTGATGAACAAAAAGATAGATCCAGAAGCATCAAACAGACTGTCAAGTTACAGTGGGAAGGTTGGGGAATGGTGGGGGCAATAAAAGATCAACCTAAGGACTTGTAGACATGCATATAAGCATAACCAATGGATGCAAAATACTAGGGGGTGAGGGCATGTATGGGAGTGGGGTGGGGGGACAATGGGAAGATATGTACACATGTAATACCTTAATCAATAAAAATAAAAACATGGAAAAAATAAAATATGTAATTAAGAAATTAAAAAACAAACAAATAAACAAAACCAATATGTTGTCTTATAGTTCAACAAAAACTCCATTTCCCTTGTCAACAGACCTGAGGCTTTATTCCTTAGTCTAATGCTGAGCAGAACCTAACTGTCCTGTGGACTTAATGATTAAGGGTTTGGATGTGCAAGGAAGGAGAGAGACAGGTAAGAGGCCAACTTGAATCAAAAGTAAAGAAAGGTTAAAAGGTCCTATTAAAAGTTTATGGGCTTACAATATCCAAGAATATAATTAGAATGTTAATAAGTATAATCCCACAGAAAATGATTTTGTGTGTGTGTGTGTGTGTGTGTGTGTGTGTGTGTGTGTTTGTGTTATTCTTGGAACAAATTCCTCACTGTATCTCTAATTCCTTTTAATCTATACTCAAAAGACTCCAGTGACTCCTTTGGAAACAGAGGAAACAGTGGTATGACTGTTTTCTAAAATTTGATGCAATGAAGTCCATTTGACTTTTCTACCTGTGTTCTCTGCTCACTTGGGAAAATATTTCTGTTGATTTTATAGCAGTATTTCTTTTAATCTTGATGTGAATACAGCAGTTTTTTATTAAGCTGGTAACTACAGGTGGCTAGAGATTCCATTTTAGCCTGATAGCACAATGTCATGAGATCTTTGGTTCTTCAACAAGTATTTATTGATTGCTTTCAATATCAGCCAAGCTCACTCACTTTTTCCTTAAACTTTCAAAATTTCTGCTACTGCAACAGATTGTCTCAGCTAGCAATAAACTGTTGATTCTTGCAATGTAGAATGTTCTCCATATCTTATTTTTCTTTCTGAATTTGGCATTAGTCATGTTCTGATAGTGCTATCTTTTGTAAACTGGGTTACATTCAATTGTTTAGCTTTTGTTGCATTTTAAAAACTGCATTCCTTTCTTGATGACGGGCTAGAATGCCAGATCACAAATTGTTAATGGGTGGTGTTATTCAGATGTGGCTTCTGATAAGGAGTAAATTCTGATAAGTTCTTAATTAAATTAGAGCAGCCAGAGAAGAAGTAACAGTACTGTTAGTCTGTTCATAGCAAAAAAAAAAAAAAAAAAAAAAAAAAAAAAAAAAAAAAAGGCTGCTCACATTCCTTCCATTGCCTATTTGAATGTCAGATTAATTTCAGAGGTGGCCTTTTCTGGGATGATTTTAGCTGGGCACCATAATATAACCCCAGGAGCTTGCAATTGTTGTTTACACATGGGCTTTCTGGACTGTTACCCACAGTCAATTAACAGGAGCAGATATTTCTTTATGTTGACTCTGTGCCTATCCCAGAGCAGGTCCCACTTCACAGTTTCCTTCCCCTTTGCCTACAGCGAATGTAAGTTTCTTTCAGGCTACCTATTCTCTGTACCCTTGTCAGGGGTGGGGAACATGTGGCTTGCAGGCCATAAGAGGCCCAGGAATCATTTGGTCTGGCCCTGCCAAGGTATTTAGGGGTGAGTTAGTGAATTTGACCAAAGAAAGCAGGCTAATTTTAAGTTGATAATTTTGTATGGCCTGCAAATGATGTTATAAATACCCAAATGTCCCTTGGTAGAAAAAAATTCCCACCCCTGCCTAGCTGATATATAAAACTGCAAAACTCTGTGATAATGACTATGCTGATGGTGTTTTAGAGTCCATACCCTAAGAAAGACCAGTCTTTTTTTGGGCTAGTATTTTTGGCTCAATAAAACATACTTTTGAACAAGACTTTCAGCCCTGGGAGGTAAAAGATTATTGTTGTTTAGCCTGCCTTTATCTTTTTCAAGTTAGACAGATTAGACTCGTTATTCTCAAAGTATGATCAATGTCACCTGATTCTATTTTTTTTAGCAGTGCAGAAACTTATTTCAATTTTTTTTTATTGATTAAGGTATTACATATGTATCCTCATCCCTTCATTAACTCCCCAATCCCCTTTACTCATGCCCTCACTCCCCTGGTGTTTGTATCCATTGGTTAGACTTATATGCATAGCAGTGCAGAATCTTGAGACCTAGTCTAGAAACATGCATTTTAGACCTCATTCACCTGCAAATTAAAATTAGAAAATTATAGGTGGATCAGTTATTGATATGTAGTAGATGCTGAAGTAAATATTGAATAGAATGAATGACTACACTAAAACATCACAAATGAGTATTAGAAATATATATTTTTGGTTTTAATTTAATTTAAACAATAAAGAAGGGTTAAAGTAATGTTTTTAAAATTCCAAACTTTACAAGAACTTTAACTTTTATATGACAGAAATTGGAATGAATAATAAAAGTAGGCAGGGATTTTAGATATGAAATCATGTACCAAGTTCTAGTTGATTATATTACCAAGCGACATAGTCCTATTATTTTTTAAATGGTAAAACTGTGGAATTAATAATTATAAGGAAGATTTCTCTTTAAATGAAGGTATAATCATTTGATATGCTATCTTCTTCACTCCCATATATGGATAAATAGTGTCTATGCTCTTTATCTTGTGCCTGTATTATCTACTTCCTGATTCTGGGTCTGTCCTTGCACCTTAGGAATCAAAATCTTCAGTATGACACTGACACAGAAGTGGAAGAGGACAAGCTGTTTATAAATAAAAATTGATTTAGAAAATTAAGTAGGTAATGAAATGGAATAATAAATGTGCAAAAATTGATTGAACCATTAGTAAGTGATTTATTATTAGTTAAAAAATACACAGATAAATCTGATCAACTAAAACCTTTAATTAATTAAGTGAGCATCTGTTCTACTGTAAATAAATAAACAAACATACAATATGTCAAAATTATTTAAATATTATTTGTGTTAGCAAAGGATATTTAAATTAAACAAGTTTTAAAACATTCAAACTGTCATGGTCCTTGTCGAACACTCTTTAAAGAACCTTTATTGATAATGGTATAATTTGGATAAACAACTAAGAAAATATATTATTATTTTAAAAAAACTTTAAAAATATATTTTAATTTATTGATTTTTTTAGAGAGATAAACATTGATTTGTTGTTCCATTTATTTATGCATTCTTTGTTTGCTTCTTGTATGTGCCCTGAGCAGGAATCTAATCCACAACTTTGGCATATTGGGATGATGCTCTAAACTGGGTGGGGCTTGAAAAACTTTTAAAAGTTGTCTCTTTAGAAGTAATAGGCACAAAAAGGTTGAAATTGGTAAGGCCTTTGGTATTTTATTTGAACTATCTCAGATAGCTGGGGTTCAGATTAGTCTTTTCTGTTTTTTAAATACTTTGATATTCTTGGAGTAAAATCAGTGTTATGTCTTGTTTATCATGGACCTTCTTAGGGAAATATATACATATGCATTTTGAGTTGGAGTTTTATGGAATAATAATTATTGGTTTTGCTTTAAGAAATTATAATACTGTGTGACTCCCTGTCTTTTAATTTATGATAGGGGAATTAAGTAGCAGGAAAATTGCAGTTTAATATTCTTTTTTTCCCCCAAGAACTTTTTTAATTTTAATAAATCTTTATTGTTCATATTATTACAGATATTCCTCTCCCCCCCCCAATAGCTCCCCTCCACCAGATTTCCCCCAACCCCATGCTCTTACCCCCCACCACTGTCCTCATCCATAGGTATAAGATTTTTATCCAGTCTCTTCCTGCACCCCCAAGCCCCCTTGTCCCCAAGAATTGTCAGTCAACTTCCTTTCTATGCCCCTGATTCTATTATATTCACCAGTTTATTCTATTCATCAGACTTTTTATTAACTTGGTTTTAGATTCACTTGTTGATAGATATGTATTTGTTGTTCATAATTTTCATCTTTACCTTTTTCTTCTTCTTCCTCTTCTTAAAGAATACCCTTCAGCATTCCATATAATCCTGATTTGGCAGTGCTGAACTACTTTTGCTTTTTCTTGTCTGTGAAGTTCTTTATTTGACATTCAATTCTAAATGATAGCTTTGCTGGGTAGAGTAATCTTGGTTGTAGGTTCTTGCTGTTCATCACTTTGAATATTTCTTCCCACTCCCTTCTGGCCTACATAGTTTTTTGTTGAGAAATTGGCTGAGAGTCATATGGGTGCTCCCTTGTGGGTAACTAACTGTTTTTCTCTTGCTGCTTGTAAGATTCTCGCTTTGTCTTTTGCCCTTGGCACATTAATTATGATGTGTCTTGGCGTAGTCTTCTTTGGATTCCTCTTGTTTGGGGTTATCTGTACTTCCTGGACTTGTAAATCTATTTCTTTCACCAGGTAGGGGAAGTTTTCTGTCATATTTCTTCTATTGGATTTTCAATATTTTGTGCTCTCTCTTCTTCTGGCAACCCCGTGGTTCAGATGTTGGTATGCTTGAAGTTGTCCCAGAGGCTCCTTTAACTATCTTCATATTTTTGGATTTTTTTTTCTTTTTGTTTTTCTGGTTGGGTGTTTTTTGCTTCCTCATTTCAAATCTTTGGTTTGATTCTTGGAGTCTTCTAGTCTACTATTGAATTTCTGTATATTATTGTTTATTTCAGACAGTGTATGCTTAATTTCTAACTAATCCTTTTCCAATTTTTTGTCAATCTCATTAAGATCCTTGAAGGTCTCACTAAGTTCCTCAGAGGTCTCATTAAGTTTCTTGGAGATTTCTAGAAGATTCTTGAGTAACCTTATTACTGTGGTTTTGAACTCTATATCTAGCAGTTTGCTTTCCTCCATTTCTTTCATTGGTGACATGTTGCTTTATCTCTGCATTTTGGCTGCTTCCCTGTGTTGATGGAGTTGCTTTGTGTGGTAGGTGACCTATACAGCCCAGTGGCTCAGCCTCCCCAATAACCTGAGGTGAAGCATCTTGGTGCACCACTTTGTGGTCTGTGTGCTCAGTCTTGTTGTAATTAGCTTTGATTGTTGTTGGTATACTTGGAGGAATTGACCTCCAAGCCAACTGGCTGTGAAGACCTGTTGTGTCTATAATGGAAGAACTGCTGTGATGGAGACATCCCTATGGAACAGGATTTGGTGCTCACTGAGTCTGCCTCTTGAGTGTGTTCACTTATGGATGTAAGGAGTTGAAGTCTGGTGTTATCTTACACTGACCACTAGGTACACTGGCTCCTGGATCTCCAAGGAGGTGCAAAGTCAGCTACTGCCTGAGGCCACCCAGCAAGAGCTATTATGGGATCTACAGATTTCTCCTCTTTGTTTGGGGTTTGGAAGTTTTGGAGCTCTCTGATCCAGCTGCAGTTGTCAAGTTAGGCTGCGAAAGGACAGGCCATTCATATGCAAAAGCAGCTGCACATAGCTTGAGTGAGTTTTTAAATTGAGTGTGGCAAGGTCTCAGGGAATCACCAGGGCATAGAAAACAGCAATGCCTGCCAGTAGCCTTCTCTATGTCTCTGCACTCCCCAGCACAGTAAACAATGATTCTTGTGAGCTCCTCTGTGAGAAAGCCACCCTCACTTTCCAACATGATTCCAGAGAGTCCAGTTTCTCCCCATAGGATTCTGGGTCCCCAGAGTCTCTCCAGAAAATGGAGTTCAGAGCAGTCGGGAGCTTGTATCTCCCTTCAAATTGAAAACAAAAACAAAAACAAACAAACAAACAAACAAAAAAAACCAGTGCACCCAGTCACCAGCCAGATTTGTGAGCCTATGCCTCTGCTTTTCCATGCCTCTGTACTTGCTACCCATTCTCCATACGCTTTTTTCTTTCATTCTAGTTGTAGAACTTTTACTTGGCCAGCTTTCCCATGGTTCTTGGTGATAGTTGTTTTGTCTTTTAGTTGTAGTTTTGGTGTGGTTGTGAGAGGCAGCATGTAAGCCACCATCTTATTTCCCCCCCACACTCAGTTTAATATTCTAATGAATGGGAACAATTAAGACTCATGATTGTTTCCCTCTAGCATTTTCCTTCAAATTATCTATTCCTGTCTGATTTTCCTGCTTTTCCATACTCCAGAATCAGCTGAGAAGCTTGATAAATGCATATTGCTGGGCCCATGTAAGTTTGCAGTGAGGCCCAAAAATCTCTATTTAAAAATAACAAACTCCCTAGATAATTGTGAAGCTGCAAATGACCTATAAAGAAACATTTCTCTAAAATGTTAATTTTTCCTCCCTGCTAAAATACTGAATTGACTTTTATTTTAAACTTTCTAATTACTCTGAATTCTAAGACATACATTGTGATATTCAAGCTTTAGAAATGTAATGGCCTTCCTGAAATATAAGTTTTATTTAAGTCTCTCATATCTGTTTCATAGAGGAATCATTATTACTACAAAGATTTCTAATGATCTCAAATAAGTAGAAAATATCTTATTTTTTTTCTAATTTTTAAGGAAATTACTGTTGTTTAAATGAAGTCTGTAAAATCAGTATTAGCTGCTTCAGTACCTTTTATTTTGTATCCACAAATCAATGGTCAAAAACAGTTTAATGACTCAAGAAATTGTGATACATTTTCCTGAAAATATCGTCTTTAGTAAACTTCATATTGCTAATTGTGAACAGCTTAAAAACAAAACAAAACAAAACTAAAATTCTTCACTAGTGGATTAGTCTAAAACCTATATTAATTGTTCAGGGAAAAAAATCAGAGGCACAATTAAGCACTTTAAGTCTGCCTTTATATGCTCTGATTTTTAAATGGCTAAGCAATGAGGATTTTATGACTTCTTAGAACCTGGTTCACATAAAACACATATAAGCTGTTTTGGAAATGTTCTTGTACAGTTGCACTTCATTACTCCTTTTGGAGCCTTTTCTCCTTGCTGTTTAACCTTTACAAAACAATGTGGCCTTTTTGTCATTATCTGGTCAGCAGTTCAATTGTCATGTTTACTAAATGTTGTAAAGTGTTTGTTGCTTGGAGTGTTCAGTCTAGACATTGTGTTTGAATTCCTAGGAAAAATAGAGCTTGAAGAAAATAAACATTTTATTGCATAACTTCTTAATGAAAATAGTTGTAAAATGTATTCATATGCTTTCTGGACCTAGAAAGCTTTTATGCTAAAGACAAGTAATTGTGTCTGCCCGTCTTTGCTGGGTGAATGACTTGACTTGTAAGGTCATCTGAACATCAGTTATCCATGTGTAACACTACGCATCTGGTGGGGATTAGAGGATTGGGCTAAATGTGTAGTGACCCCAAATCTGTAGAGCTTTGACCAAATTGTGTATATTGTGTGTTACTTGTTTGCTCAAAATTTTGATTATGTGAATTTTTTCCAGTATTTTATTTTACCAGTACGTGCAATAATGTGTGTGTGTGTGTGTGTGTGTGTGAGTGTGTGCGCGCGCGTGCGCGCGCACACGTGCATACTCGTGCATGGCTCAGATTAGTGGTAAGGTTTGGTGGTTAGAGAAATTGACTCACATCTAAGAATTCTTTTATTCCAAGTCTGGAGTAGGAGCTTTCACTTTTCTTTGGATATTTTTAGAAAACTATATCCCAAACTAAATACTTTGAGGTGGGGAGGGGGAATGGAAGCCAAATATACTAGAATAAAAAAGACCACTTATACCTCCCTGGGTATCTAAAGGTTAACTTAAAAAAATGCAAAAACCAGTGTCCAACTCAGGTTCTCAAGTACCAGTCTATAAAGTTTACCGAAACTTGATGTTAATAAAGGCAGCACCTCTTGCTAGAGGGTACGCTTTTTAACTTTTCTTCATGTGTATTTTCATTTTATTGTTAAAATTTTACATTTAAAAAGGCATTTTTTTCTTTACTGTGGTATAAGGAGGTTAACTCTGCACATTATAATCTGCATATGGCTATCCAGTTTTATGTTCTAGTATCTTTATCTATTGAATATTATCTGACAGTAAGTTGCCCAGACACATACGCCAATATTTTAAAATTATACTATTTTTTATTGTATTTCCCCATTTGAAGTTGGTCTAGTTCAGCAGTTTTCAACGGTGTGCTGGTTCACATAAAACACATATAAGCTGTTTTGGAAATGTTCAGAGGGAAAACATATATCTGATAAAATTTTTAAAGCATGTAGTACCTGACTATTCAGTCAAGGGCACTGACCTTTTTGCCCTTAAATTGTCAAATAAAAAACAAATTGACAACTGCTACCACCACAATAGTTATCTGGTGTGAATAAATAAAAATTATACCCATTTTTGTGTCAGATCAGCAAAAACATATATTTTTGATTTTCTATGGAACTTTAGTAAATTGAAATTCATTCCTTAAAATACCCCCCCATCTTTGCTGTTTGGGAGAAAAAGTGTTTTAGATTGATATTATTTATATATTTTTTCCAATATATACATAATATTTGTATCTGAATAGTATGAAGGTTATAACTTTGGTGTTTAATATTTAAGAATAACAATCTGTAGTTTGATATCAGCAATTTATGAAAGGCAGATTAGTCATGTTAGTTTTTCTTGCT
Source organism: Pipistrellus hanaki (assembly GCF_964339955.1). NCBI lineage: Eukaryota > Metazoa > Chordata > Mammalia > Chiroptera > Vespertilionidae > Pipistrellus > Pipistrellus hanaki. The sequence continues at coordinate 58,213,642 of NC_140524.1, read as the reverse complement.
GTTTAAATAGTCACTGCTTGGTTTTTCCTTATAATTTATAGTATATTAGGAAAATCCTTTTTTATTTCTGTTATAGGCCTCTCTAATGAAGTTATCCTCTTACTTTTTATATTTATATCTTTCTAGTAAGGCCATGACCAACTGTATTTATGTTCCGATTTTTCCTCATGTTCATTTTCAATAATTATCCTTCTCACATTGCTGCAATTTGGCTAAACTCAATTTCTAGGTACTTGTTTGTATTCTTGTTTCATTCCATTCACCGAACTAAGATCAGTGTTTCCTAAAACCTCAATGATTATAATTTTCTTTTTTTTAAATTTGGTGATTACCACATTTTATATGATCTTTTGTTTGTTTGTTTTTAAACAGTTTATTCCCAACCATTTATTTTAAGTTTCTTCTTTTCTCAGAATAATTTTATGTGCCCTTGTCTTTCTGTGCTTTATAAACTAGCTCTAGTTGTAAACCAGGTAGTCAGGGATCACTGAGTTTGAGCTTCTTTCTCTACACAGTCTCAATTGCTTCTTTCTTGCAATGCAGAAATAAATCCAAGTTTTACTTCCTTTGGTCCTTAATAGTCCATTTATCTGTAATTGCTACCTTAGCATTTCCTCATAAATTCTGCATCAAGTCAGTCATTTTAAGCACCTAAGTACTTTACCTAGATTGTGTTTTCTACTCCCGCCACTGGACTGTCAATGATATAGAGCGTTCCCAAACTTTATATTAGCCATATAAAGTCTATCATAATACTTCTAAACCCAGACACTTATAATATTTATGAGGAAAAGTAGTATTTTTCTCGTAACCACATTATTGTGTGGTTCAGGTAAGTATGGCAGTGATTGAACTATATCAGTGTCCATTTAAATAACTATTTCAATCATGCTTTTAAAAGATTATTTATTAAAGTCAATGTGATTTGTGCAAGGAAAAATTGAAAGTTAATGTTATGTGGAAAATGAGCAGTGAATAGTTTATTTTCCCTATTCTTATCAACAAAGGTTGCAAGATAGACAATAAAGAAAAAAAAATGCCAAGACCCCAGGCACCTAGCCTCTGTTGTACTAATTTAATTACTTAATTGCCAAGTTTGAGTACCTTAGTTTGTATTAGGTACTACTTCAAATAATTTTACATGTGTATTCTAACTTAAACACTTTTTTCTATAATAGGCATATTTGGATGGGTGGGGCTTCAGGGATCCCCCTTGGTTACTGATTGAATAAATGGCTCATAAAAGCCAATTTCATAAAGAACTATTGTTGGATTGAGGTATCTAGGAGACATATAGAAATCAGCCATCTACTTTAAACCAGTATTGCGGATTCAAATCTTAGGTGAGTCAAGAGTTGCACACTCTTATCAGATATATGTTTTCCCTCTGGAAAAGTAACCTTTTAAATTAACTGGTAATGTACACAGCAGGGCTCTGGATTTTACCTCTCTCACAGTTTATCATATAGCCAACTGATCCTACTGCACTGCTTGCAACCCATTATATGTGATTATCTCCTTAAAGATATAGGCATAACTGCCATAATTTCACCCTATATTTCCATGAAATATTCTTATCTTTATAATGTTTCTGGATGCTGATTCATATATGTTATCATTCAGCCTGAGGATAGATACATTTTAGTGTTAAATGAGCTGATCCCTTAAAATGATGACATTGGGTATTGGGATTCCTTGGTCTGTTTAATCTGTTACATGATTTTGATTTATTGGCCAAATTTATTTTCTGTGTGTTCTGGCACATGACACTTGAAAAGGAATATGGCTGCTGTCAACCTTTATAACTAGAAGGTAAATCTAGTCTATTCTGAAATAGCAGAGGAAATGCAATCTGGAACATGCAAACTGGCGATCCATAAGACAATCCTGGGGAGCAAAGAAGAGAAATCATATCCTATATAATCCTATCTAATAAAAGAGAAACATGCAAACTGACCATACCTTTGCTACGCTACCAGCCAATAGGAGTGAATATGCAAATTAACCTAACCAAGATGGCCAGGCCCATAGAGGCCAGGTGGCACTGGGGCTGCCGGGGTGGATAGGAGACACAAACCATCAGGGAGGCCGGTACCCAGCAGCCTCAAGCCCAGTCATGGCCTTGCTGGGGCTTTGGGGGCCATACCTGAGACACAAACACCCAGGCCTTTCACCAGCAGCACCAAGGCCTATGGCCGAGGTGCTGGGGCTGCTGGGGGGGGGGGACAGCAGAGACACAAACCCCCAAGAAACCCATGGAAAGGGAGATAAACTACTATAACTTTATCTCCCTTTCCACAGGATGAGAAAACTGCCTTGGGTTTATTTAGTGATGTGGCCCACACCTTTGTACGAACACAGGGTATGTTATGACCAGTCCCAGGAAGGTCTGAACAGAATGCTCTCACCAGGGAATAACACTATTATGGCAAATCATCTAAGAGAGGAAACAAGCTTTTGTTGTGTTTATTCGAGAACATGCCACCCCAACATATGCTGTGTTGTCATATTGATGATCTTGAGCTGCAGATGCTTGAAAAACAGCAAATGCATGCAGAGGCTTTCACTGAAGTCTCCTGATCTGCCTAAAATCTGACCCCCCCAAAAGGAGCTTAAATGTCACAGGTCGTCCCCTTGATGGGGGAAGTGTCATCAGACAGAGAAGATGACTCCTGTCACAGGACAGGAGAGTAAAAGTTGACATCACACCCAAACTGTGTTACAAACTATTTCCTCCCACCCCCATTCATCTTTTCTAAAAACTATTGATATTTATTCTCCTCTAAGAGGCCTACATCTCCCATCCCCTTTCCCTAGGAAGAAGGTATTTAAATCAGCATTCTAAGCCACCTTGGAGAGTTACTCATTTTTCCCTGAGATCTCTCACATATATATAAGATACTCATGTTAATAAACTTTTATTTTTCTCTTGATGATCTCTCTTTAATTACAAGGGACTCCACTAAGATCTGAGAAAGGTAGAGGAAAACTATTTTTCCTCCTCCATAATCCTATCTCGGGAAATCAAGTCCCCAGCTGAACAATGAGGTTGGCTCAAGTACCAAGCAATCCCGGCTGATGGGAGGGAAGCTTCTAGGGAGAAATCAATGATATTGGCATCAAAGTGGGACTGAGGTCCCTGCAGACTGATTTATTTGCCTCTCAGCATAACCATTATGGCTTGTCTCAGTTTTGGTCCTTATAAGGGAATTACTTGTATCACATGATCTAATGCATCTAGGGGAAATGATTAACAACATAAATTGATGAATAGAAACAGACCTGGAGACAGAGAAGCAAACTGTCAAAACTCAGAGGGAAGGTAGGGGAGGGTTGGGGCAAAGGGGAGAGTTCAACCAAAGGACTTGTGTGCATGCATATAAGGCTAACCAGTGATCATGGACAACAGGGGGTGGGCATACATGGGGAGGGGTTTGGGATGGGAATGGGGGGATGAGGACAATTATGTGACACCATAATCAATAAAGAAATTTAAAAAAACAGAAAAACAAACAAACAAACAAAACAACAAAGTGGGATGGAGGGCACATGCATGGTTTCTGGTGGGATTTTAAAGTGGTTCAACATTTTTGGAGGATGATTTGGCAAATTCGATAGAAATGTTCAAGTTATATCCAAGAGTCTTCTACTAGGAATCACATCTGCTGAGATAAACCACAAATGCATAAGCCTTGGTCAGAAACCAGGAAGCTACTGCGAGCTCCCCTTCCATGATAGGAAAACCTGAGAACAACCTGTACTTTTAGGACAAGGTGGCAACTATACTAATAAAAGGGTAATATGCTAATTAGAGTGAACATCTTCGGGGTGACCTTCCAGATGTCATTCCCTACATCTTTCCCAACAAAGCCATGTTGGCAGGGCCAAGGCAGAGGAGGTTAGAGGTGATCAGGCAAGCAGGGGAGAGCAGTTAGGGGGATCAGGCTGGCAGGCAGTGAGCAGTTAGAATCCAGAGGTCCTGAGGGGACCCAGATTGGAGACAGTGCAGGCCGAGTTGAGGGGACCCCCTTCCAGTGCATGGATTTCGTGCACCAGACCTCTATTCCTGTATAATAAAAGCCTAATATGCAAATTGTTCAACTGAGAGTTTGACTGCTGGCTATGACATGTGCCGACCACCAGGGGGCTGTGTGGAACATGGCTGGTGTTGGTGAAGCAGCGCTGGCAGTGGGCAGCAGTGGAGGCACTGCTGGCCCTGATGGTCCCTGGTGAGAGCAGGACCACTCTGGGATGGTGGAGCAGGTGAGTGGGTTGCGCCAGGCCAAGGTAGGTATGAGCCAGAGCCAATTGCCTCACAGATGGCAACCATCAGGAAAGGGCCTCCTCCTGGCCCTGACTGATATCCCCGCATTGGTGGGGACGGATGGTGGGGCTGCTGCCAGGATCCCAGATGCTGAGGGAGCTGGACGTGGGCCGGTCCTAACTGATCACCCTGCATAGAGCAACTAGCAGCTGGCAGGCCCTTATCACCTGATCGGGCTCCAGGCTATGGTGGAGAACTGGGGGTGGGTGACAGTGACCAATCTTCTGCAGTGCCTGGTCGGGGGTCTGCGACCTCTCATGGGCTACCTGGGGTTGGGGTGACAGGGATGGAGGTGCGGTGAGAATGCTAGGTGTCCTTTGAGCTCGCTCTCAATCCTCCTACTACCCTCCCCTGGGACGCCAGGGTTTGTGCGCTGGGGAAGCCCCTGCACTCAGGTGTTGGTCGCCCTCGAGGAGCCCGCCATGCACCTGCTTGGACTCTTTCAGGTGAGCCTGGTTGTGTCCACTGGGACCACAGGGGCCAGTCGAGATCCCCGTGGGTTCACTCAAGAGCCGGTCTGCAAGGCTGGCTGGGAGAGAGCACGCTGCCCGCCTGGCTTCTGTGCACCACTGCTGCACTGTCCCGGCCATGGCATCTGGCCATGCTCACCACATCTCTGAGTGGGGACTCCAGCACCATGGCTCAGGCAGAGGGCGGTGCCTGGGCCCAGGTGCAGCCCAAGTCCCTGAGATCAGCTGGACTTTTCCATGCCAGACTCTTGTGCTTCCATCGGCCAGGCCTAGGGACTACATCCGTGAATGAGTTTCATGCACCAGTTCTCTAGTCTGTTTTATAAAGTAAGGGAGGCCGTTTGGATGAAAGCTTCTTGGAGGAGAGCAAGAGCGTGGGTTGTGGCAGCTTCTCATTGGCTGAGTTGTTGCTAGGCCAGGAGAAAATCTTGCTTCCCACCGCTGGGCATATGTAAAGCAAGCTTCTTCCTGTATGGATGTTAAAATAAGCTGCCAGGAGTGGTATCTGCATGGGAGCTCTCCCTTTATGGCTTTCCAACACCATTTAGAATGAGGCTTTCCTTTATTCATTTTCACAGCTCTCAAATATTAAAATTGTGTTTGACTTACTGCCATAGTATACATCCCAACGAAAAGAAGGATCAGAAATGTAAGGTGCATTGATGTGCTTGCAGATCCTTTCTTAAAAGGACATTTTTTCTTGCTTTAATGGCAGTATGGGTTGCATCAATAAATATTCTAATAGTCCACTTAGAATCATCCATAGTCTTGCTAGTTTTTGACAGCACTATTGAAGCAAATTGCTAAATTGAAAACTTCAATTTATTATGATATGATGCCTTCCATTAAGTCACTGGAATACTGAGTAGTTTAATATGAATTTCAAAAGCATGTTTTGATTCTTACTAATTGAGTACCAAAAAGTTGACCTTACATGGTGGCTCTTTACCTAGAAAAATAAACTTCTTGTAAAACAGGATTGGTCTGTTGTATTTAATATGTCCCAGATTGATGAAATATTTAGCAGTGTCTTAAGAAATTAGAGTGTAGTTGACTATGATGAATGAGTAGCTTCCCTGGAAAAACTTCCAGAGAGGCAGGCAAGTTATGCAGTGACTTGATTACATTAATTGAATTATGATAGAAATCCATAATGCAAAGTTAAAGGGAACCACAAGAGAAATAAAGGATAGAGTCATAATACCTAAGAATAACAATAACAATAACAATAAGGAAAATTGGAGATGTATCCAATTGTATTATTATATAGAAAGTGCACTAGAAGGAAATGGTAATATTCATTTTCTGTATGTATAGGAAAGATATGTTAAGCTATCTCAGTAACCACATAATCCGATATTAGTTTATAAAGATTTTAGATAAATGACTAAGTTTTTGTCAAATACTACTTTTAGTAAAACTAGTTAGGAAAAATATTACACTTTGTTAAGACCAAGTAAGATATTGCAATTAAGAAATGCTAATTAATTTTAGAGAAAACTAATTTTTGATTATTAAAGGTTTTGATTTATATATTTACATGTTGCATGTTTGATTATTGTGAAATGTTTAACACATGGCAATTATAATGGCAGTATTCAACTATCTGTGGGAAAGTTTATGTATTGCCTTGTCCTGCTTACCAGGAGAAGACTACATAATCTTATGAAACAAGTTTTGGTTATATCTACGTTGTGTTTGCTTGAGTAATGGCTAATATTTTTGTTTTGTGCCTACGTTTAGAGGCTTATTTGAATTGAATGGTCAAACGTAAGCTTCTGGAACCATGTAAAATTTTAAATCATGGCACAAGCAGATAACCTTTCTTTATATTGTAATTTCTGAAAAACCAATTATATAAGTAAAACCTGTACTTTTGTTTACTCTTTTTTTTCCTCTTCAGTACTTATTTTTTAAAATATATTTTACTTATTTTTTACAGAGAGAAAGGGAGAGGGACAGAGAGCTAGAAACATCGATGAGAGAGAGTCATCGACCAGCTGCCGTCTGCACACCCCATACCGGGGATGTGCCCGCAACCAATGTACATGCCCTTGACTGGAATCGAACCTGGGACCCTTTAGTCCGACCGACGCTCTATCCACTGAGCCAAACCGGTTTCGGCAGAACTTATATATTTTTTTAGAGGAACTTTAGGTTTACAAGAAAATTAATAGGAAGGTACTGATATTTCTAGGATACTCCCAGCCCTACACATACACAGTTTCTCCCCCATTGCTTCATCACTCACCAGAATGAACCTACATTTACACGTCATAATCACCCAAAATTCATGGTTTACCTTAGCATGTGCTCTTGATGTTGTGGACAAATGTATGATGACATGTATCCATCCTGTATAATAAAAGGGTAACATGCAAATTGACCCTTATGGCATAATGCCTAGGAACCACCCATAACTATGATGTGCACTGACCACCAGGGGGCAGACGCTCAATGCAGGAGCTGCTCCATGGTGGTCACTGCACTCCCACAGATTGAGCTCTGCTCAGCCACAAGCTAGGCTGAAAACTCCAAGTGCAGCAGTGCTGGCAGGAGCCTCTCCAGCCACCTAGGCAGCACTAAGGATGTCAGAGTGTGCCTAAGCTGGCAGGTGGTCATCCCCCGGGGCTCCCAGGCTGCCAGAGGAATGTGTGACTTCCAGCTTAGGTCCAATTACCCTGGAAACAGGCCTAAGCTGGCAGGTGGACATACCCCAAGGGGTCCTGGACTGTGAGAGGGCACAGGCTGGGCTAAGAGATCCCTCCAAGTGCACGAATCTTCATGAACTGGGTCATACAGAATATTTCCATTGCTGTAAAAGTCCTATGTGTTCTGACAATTCATCTCTACACCTCTCTGGCAAGCACACTTTTTTTCAAGATGTCATGTGGTTGGAATCATATAATATTTAGTCTTGTCAGAGTGGCTTGTTTTGCTTACTAATGTGTATTTAAAAATCCTCCATCTCTTTTTATGGCTTGATAGCTCAGTTCTTATTAGTATTGAATAATATTTCATTGTCTAGATTTATCACAATTAATTTGTCTCTTCACCCCCTGAAGGACATCTTGTTTATTTTCCAGTTTTGGCAATTATGAATGAAGCTGCTATAAACATCTATGTGCATGTTTTTATGTGGATATGTTTTCAATTTTGGGGGGTAAATACCAAAGTACGTGATTGTTACAGTCTTATGGTTAAAAGTGTGTTTAGTTTTATAAGAAATTCCCAAACTGGTTTAGAAAGTGGATGTACCATTTTGCATTCCACCAGCAATGAGTGAGAGTGCTTAATGCTTCACATCCTTGCTGGAATTTGATATTTTCAGTGTTCTGGATTTTGGTCATTTTAATAGGCATTTAGTAATGTTTCATTGTTTTAATTTGCATTTCCCTGAAGATACATGATGTGACATCTTTTCATATACTTATTTGACATCTGTATATCTTCTTTGATTAGATATCTGTTAAGGTCTTAGGCCAATTTTTTAATGTTGTTTTCTTACTATTGAATTTTAGGAGTTTGTATATTTTGAATAACACTTTATCAGATGTGTCTTTTGCAAAAAAAAATTTCCCAGTCTGTGGCTTGTTTTCTATTTATCTTAATACTGTGTTTCCAAGACCGGAAGTTTTTAATTTTATTTTTAAAAAAATATTTTGTTGATTTCAGATAGGAAGGGAGAGGTAGAGAGGGATAGAAACATCAGTGACGAGAGAGAGAATTAATTGGCTGCTTCCTGCATGCCCCACACTGGGAATTGAGCCCATAACCCAGGCACTTGTCCTGACTGGGAATTGAACTGTGACCTCCTGGTTCATAGGTTGATACTCAACCACTGAGCCACACCGGTTGGGCAGAAGTTTTAAATTTTAATGAAGTCTAGCTTATCCACTATTTCTGAAAACCAGAAGTGCCAGGGGCAGAGCAATCAAGGAGAAAGATCAGTGTCTCAGCCAAGCAATAAGGTAAGAATGGCTGAGGCTGCCTTCTTTCTCCCTTTGTCTCTTTGAAATAATGAGGCACTCAACAGATTGAATCATATCCACCCACATTAGGGAGGGCACACTTCTTTACTGAATCCACCATTGAAAAATCTAGGTTCTTGTAGAAACACCCTTACAGACACAGTGAATAAAATGTTTAGCCAAATATTTTAGTACCCTATAATCCAATCAAGTTTGACACAAAAAAATTAGCTATTATAGCTATCAGTTTAAATTGGTTTGTATAACTAGTAGTATTTATTTTTGATTGTGAATTAATATCCATTAAACTAGTGAGTTCTTAGTATTTAATAGTCATGAAAGTTATACTTATCTTATAGTATATATGTCATCATTAGCTTTTAAAAAAACTAGGATATCAGGGGATGTAGATGGCATATTATATTAGTTATAAACAAAATATTAACATTTTACATATATTTATTTGTTGAAAACATTGAATGAATGCATATATTGTCAGATTATTTTTGTATGCATTTTTTTCTTATGGTATAATATATTCCAATAATGCTATCACAAATTACCACAATCATAGTGGCTTAAAACTCTATTATTTTATTGTTATCAAAGTAGTTAAACGGGTCTCACTGGAATAAAAATCAAGATCTTGGCAGGGCTAAAATTCTTTCTGGAAATTTTAGGAAATAATCTCTATTTTCTTAACTTTTGTAGCTTCTATGGGCCACCTGCTTTCCTTGTCTCCTGGCCCCTTCTTCCATCTTCAGAGCCTGCAATGGCTGGCTAAGTCTTTTTCATGATGTCATATATCTGGTTCTGATTCTGCTGTCTTGTTTTACTCCATATAAGGACCTTATGAGTACATTAGGCTCATCAGATAACCCAGTATAATCTCCTTAATTTAAGGTTAGTTGATTAGAAACCTAATTCCATGTGCAACTTTAGTTTCCCCTTGGTATATATAACATAACATAGTCATAGGTCCTGGGAATCAGGATGTGGATATCTTTGGTGGGATAATTATTTTGTGATAAATACTACAGACTTAGTGGCTTTTAAGAACAGAAATTTAGCCCAGCAGTCATGGCTTAGTGGTTGAATGTCAACCTATGAACCAGGAGGTCGTGGTTCGATTCCCGATTAGGACATATCCCTGGTATGCGGTCTCGATCCCCAGTGTGGGGTGTGCAGGAGGCAGCCAATTAATAATTCTCTCAGATCATTTATGCTTCTATCTATTTCTCTACCTCTTCCTCTCTGAAATCAATTAAATATATATATATATATATATATATATATATATATATATATATATATATAATTTTTTTTAAAAGAACACATTTATTTTCTCACAGTACCAAAGACCAGAAATCTGAAATCAGTATCACTGGGCTGAAATCAAGGTATCAGCAGGTCTGCACGGCCTATGAAGGCTTTATGGAGAACTGCTTCCCTGCTTCTTCCAGGCCCATGGTTATAACCCCTTCTCCTGTCCTGTATGTGTCAAATCTCCAATTGCCTAACTCACCTGTCATTGGATTTAGGGGCCACCTCAATCATCTAAATTAACTTCTCTATCTCAGGATCCTTAACTTAATTACATTTGCAGATAACCTTTTTCCTTATAAGGAACATTTACTGATTCCAAAGATTAGGACCATATAGCTTTTTGAGTGTCTATTATTGAGTCTGCTATACACAGTATTGGAATTTGTGGAGTTTGTAAAATCCATTAGAGAAATTAAAAAAAAAATCTGCTGAAGAATACGCTGCTTACTACAGTTTCAGGATCTATGATAACCTTCCAACCTCTAAAGGCAATTAATAGAAATACCAAAAGATAAGTTATTAACATGAAATGGTAATATAAATTACTTCCAAGTGCTAAAATTAAAGGCTAATTCAAGGTATTTGTTAGCTTTTGGAATATTACTCTTAAAAATATTTCAAGCACTATTTTTTTTAAGTAAAATTTTATTGATTTCAGAGAGGAAGAGAGAAGGAGATAGAAACATCAGTGATGAGAGAGAATCATTGATCAGCTGCTTCCTGCATGTCCCCCTCTGGGGATAGAACCAGCAACCCGGCCATGTGCCCTGACTGGGAATTGAACCTTGATCTCTAGGTTCATAGGTCATTGATCATCCACTGAACCACACCTGCATGGCTTAAGTACTAGGAACTTTACCCTACCATGAATGTCATAAGAGGAAATTAGCATATTCTCAAATATTACTACTCTTTTGGGCCTCACTTATTGATTGAGGCAATGTTTCCAAATTTCTCTGAACCTTTCTATCTCAGGACAAGTGGCGTGTAGGAATTTGGGCTGTCTGCCTATATACCATTCCCCTCATCAGCCTACCAGAACAAAATCGGTTTCTGAAAACATTGCATACTTCAGTGGGTTATAATCCTTCATGAGGTCCAAAGATTACAAACAAGGTTCGCTACATCTAGGACTGTCCATATATTGTTAAGTTGATGGTATCCTGTTGTCACTACATAGCTGAGATCATATGTTCCCCTAACTTATCTATAGTATATATATTAAGTTCTCCTCCTCCCTTTTTTAACACAGCAGACAAAGGTAGCAGTCAGTTTCCAGATATGTATATATTTTCCACTTCATTTAGATCTTGTTATGCACAATCATCTCAGCTCATGTTTAATAATAAAGCTTTCTCCTTTCAGTTATTCCCCTTGAAAAGAACAAAGTTTCAACTCTCTCCTCCAATGGTATTAACAAAAAGGAGGAGTTATGTGTACATGTCAGAATAAACAGAAAAGGAATGAAATTGGAACAGAATAACAGGGAACATGTTACATGGAATAAGTGTACATCTGAAATAAATGGTAAGTTCTGGATATTTATCTGAATCACTATAGGTAAAAAGTCATACATCAGCAATAACAGGGAAGGCATAAACTACAAGTGGAAACTTTGTGATAATAGATATAAAATTGATCTAAGGTTTTATCAGAAAGCCTCAACTGTTATGAAGCTAATTTGCACTGAATGAGATCCAGTAATTTCCAATTTTGTGGAATAGGTTGTAATCCAAAAAAGAATTAAGATCTCCTACAGATATTTAGACACATATCTAGGAATATGTCTAACAGTTCTTCTAAACATCATATATGAGGACGTCATTTTATTTTTATATTCAATTAACATTTTTCTTATTTTAACTTCTTGAAAACTTTTACTTTTTTTGTCACCGATGCAGTCAATTTTAATGCTACTCTTCTATTTTATGGTATGCAGTTTTTGAAAATATATTTTATTGATTATTTTTCAGAGAGGAAGGGAGAGAGATAGAGAGTTAGAAACATCGATGAGAGAGAAACACCAATCGGTTGCTTCCTGCACACCCACTCCCAACAGGGGATGTGCCCAGAAGGAAGGTACATGCCCTTGGCCGGAATCAAACCTGGGACCCTTCAGTCTGCAGGCCAACGCTCTACCCACTGAGCCAAACTGGTCGGGGCCATTTTATGGTATTCTTTTGTTTAATTATATTGACTTTAGTTTTAATATACTTTTATCATTCATTATCTACTTGAAAACTCCCAGTTTTAATAAATTTATTTTTATACTTACAGATTTTAAACAAAGGGCAGTTTATAGTAAAGCATGTTAAAGCATTTCTGTTTCACATTTTACTGAGATATGGGGCTGCTCAAATTTACTTTGTTAGTCCCAGCATGGCCTTTAATTTAATGATTAAACACTACTAATAATTTAAGTAGAAAATGAAGGCAAAGAGAGGATGAAAGTAAAATGCTGTGGTCAGAATTACTCCTAAATTAATTGACTTATAAATCAATTACAGCTGCTACATACTGTCAGGGATTGTATGGAGTAAGAGCCATGAGAATATAGCCTTAAAGCAAATTCATTGACATTTTTATTTTTATTTTCTGCATGATAACTAGATATGTGAAATACTATATAAAAATTATGGGGTATCTGATGAAATTTCTTGACAAATCAATCAAAGCTGATGCATATTATCTGACCCACATGTACTTTAACCATCAATAAAAGGTAAGATTGACTCACAGACTATATGTCCCTTTATATTTTTTCCTCTTTACTTTCATCACATGTTGCTTGTTTCCTATCATTTTTTGGAAAATGATTTTATTTGTTATTTCAGTGATTAAAAACTACCTCTCCAGCCCCAGGTGCTAAAGTGGAGCATAAATGCCAAAATTAACAGAATTATCTGAGAGAAAATATAATTAAGTACAGAATTATCTGAGAGAAAAGAAAAGAGCAGGAGAAATATTTTTTTCTTTTTTAATCAAATTAAAAATATTTGTATTTTGAAGTAAACACCAAGTATTTTGTGAGTCTTTTAATTTTTAAATGAAGAAATCCAAAGTAACAGAATTATCTGACCATGCCCTTCCTGGCATGGTCACCCCCAACTGCCCCCCCACGTGCCAGCCTAGTCACCCCTCATGCCTCTCCCCCCTCCCCCCACTGGCCTGGTTGCCCCACATAGCCTGCTTGTTCAGTCATTTGGTCATCCCTCCCTAACCCCCCTGCCATCCTCTTTGCCCCACACAGCCTGCTTGTTCAGTAGTTTTGTCATCCCTCAGGCCGGCCCTGGGCAGCTGGGCAGCTGCCATCCAAGGCTTGCCTGCGCCTCAGGCCAACTCTGGGTGGCTAGGGGGTGAGGGGACTCCGAAGGCAGGTATGCAGAGTGTCCAAACCCACCTGGGGGTGGGCCTGGCCATGCTGCACGCCTGCCCCCAGTGGGGCTGAGGGGACTGAGCGCTACCATTTTTGTGGTTGTGGATGCTGCTATCTTTGAGGGTGTGGCTGTCAATTAGCATAGTCCCTCCTTATTGGCTGTGGGTGCTGCCACCTTTGTAAGGTCAATTAGCATATTTCCTCTTTTTATAAAGGATTTTACATTCATTTATTCAAAAGGTATTTTTTTAATATATTTTATTGATTTTTTACAGAGAGGAAGGGAGAAGGAGAAAGAGTTAGAAACGTCGATGAGAGAGAAACATCGACCAGTTGCCTCTTGCACACCCCCTACCAAGGATGTGCCCACAACCAATGTGCATGCCCTTGACCGGAATCGAACCTGGGACCTTTCAGTCCACATACCGATGCTCTACCACTGAGCCAAACCGGTTTCGGCTCAAAAGGTATTTTTGACTATCTGGTATGAAATACTGCAATAATCTGAGTGTGTAGCAATGAATATAACAGACAAGGTCCCTACCCTCATATAACTTACAGTGTAGTGGAAGAGATTGATGTTAAGCAGGTAGATAATTGCAATTGGGGATAAGGTATTAGTTAGGAAGGAATTAAATAGAGAAATTACTACAGAATATTGTGGTGGTGGGGATGGCAGTAGAAAAAACATACTTTAGAAAGTTTAGAAAGGGCATGACCCTCTAAGGAAGTGACATCTAAGTGGAGATCTTTAGGGTAAAGTTAAAATTGGCGATTGGGATTTCAAGGATTGAGACCAATGCTTAGAGATCTTTAGGAAAACAGCCCTATGTAAAGACATCAAAGTGGTAGGGAACTTGGTCTGTTCCCACAAGCTGAAAAGGGGCCAGTAGGTTTGTGGCAGAGTCACCTAGGTGTAGAAAAGGAGGGCATGTTGTTTGGGCAGTTAGATGGGGCTCAGATGCAGGTCGGTATTATAAAGCTTTCATTTGTTGTGGGCATTAGTGATTTGGGTACTTGTCAGAGCAGTATATTATAAAAATAAACTATTTTTACCTGCTATAAGAAAATTTTCTGTCAATTTGTTGAGGCAAACCAAAATCTTACCTATTGTTATTTCACTAATTTGATTGTCAGAGAATCACAAGGGCTATTTTCTCTCCATAACTTCCCTCTGCAGCCCCTATAACATTTTTCTTCTCCTGTAGGCAAATTCTTGATATTAAATGTAGATTGCTACATGAAGATAGGCATCTTTAAATCAGTTTCCTCTTGAACACTACCTGGTGGCCTTTTATACCTTATCAGAGAAAAACTTTCTTTATAACCAGCATGTGCACTTTTAAGGACATCCATTTTCCAGGTGACATATAGCATTATCTTACAATCTTCCTCCTTGTTGGAACTCTGATTTTTTCCCCCCATTTTTTTATTAAGGTATTATATGTGTGCATATTTCACCATTGCCCCCCACCCCCAGCCTCCCAGAACTCTGATTTTTTTTTTTTTAGTTTCTGTCATTATGCAGTATTAGTAGATCATATATTTATTTCTTACTAATTACCTAAGTTCCCTTAGAGGAGATACTAAAACCTTAATACTGCAAATACAGTACCTTACATTGAATAAGCTCTCAGATATTAGGTAGTTTACACAGATGTGCTAGAGAATTCAGCCATGTTTTTAGGTCATGTACATTGTGATCACTCATTCACTTCCTTTGCAGACTTCTGTTTTTGGTGAGTAAGAAATTGGAACAAAAGTGATGACAAAGAGGTCCTTTTGGCATTTAGAAAACTTTGTTAAATTCTATTGAAATGTTATACTATATGTATTCCCCAACAAATTTTAAGCTGTGGTGAGGGCAGACACCATGATATCTTGTTCACTGTTGTGACTTCCACCCCAGCCCACGCCCCTTCTGCCTATGTGCTCATTTGACTAATTACCAGGAATGGTGTTGGTTTGAAAGGGGATGGGCTTAGCTTGGGCACAGCTTTTCTAACTGAAGCTTTGACCAATACCAGGACACCAAGGGGTAAGATTCAGATATTTGAGAAACAACAAAATCAAGTACATAGGATATAAAAACGACAATTTACTTAAGAATAAAAAAACTTAGAGTAAAAGCCCAATGCAAATGGAATCAGAGTACAGACAGGTTTACAATAAGCAAGGAAGGTGGAAGATAATTGTGGGTGAATGTTTCAAATACTTCTTAACAGAAGGTGGAGAGACTGACCAAAATCCCATAGCCAGAATGGACAGTCATTAACTTTTCTGAGCAATATTGAAATTCAGTTTAGAAGTGCAGGCTTTGTATTTTGAAGTATTGGGATTCACTTCTTTTATTATATAACACTTGCATCTGTGCAATGTTTGTGAATTCCCCAAGGTAATTGGTTTTGTGTAGCATTTCCAAGTGGCATAGTTCTCTTGCTATGGCTCCTAGGAATATACACTGAGTGACCAGATTATTATGATCTCTGAACGCATAATAATCTGGCCAGTATATGAGGCCTGGTGCATGAATTCATGAATTCATGCATGGGTGGGGTCTAGCCAGCCTGGCCAGGGGAAGGGGACATGGGTGGTTGGCCTGCCTGCCTTCTGGTCGAACTCCTGATTGAGGGAACAATTTGCATATTAGCCTTTTATTATATAGAATATACACTGAGTGGCCAGATTGTTATGTGTTCAGAGATCATAATAATCTGGCCACTCAGTGTATAAAACACAGGACAAACATCTTTGCCATTGAGTTATATTAGGAAATTAGCAGCAACTGCTATTACAGATGTATAGTTTATTCGTGAACACATTTGCTTTATAAATAAAAAGAGGATAAATGAGCCTTACTTAGTAAGGGTTACAGTTCCTTTTATTATACATTCCCTTGAGGTACTTTGACTGGTTGAAGTGGTGGTGGTGGTGGTGGGTGTGTTATTTTACTTACTATGGTTATATCTGCCTGTATCCAAGCTTTGATATGGTTGGTGTCTTTCCAGACTCACTCTTGTTATGGCTCTGTGCCTTTCTTTTGCTGGGAGGACATTACCAAGGTTAATGCAAACAGATACTTCATTTTTTTTTTATTATGTTGCACTTATTATTAGAACCAACAGTCAACGGTGAATGACAGACTAACTGCTCTTCTTTTTTCACTTTAGACATTAATAACTGGAATAAATACACAGGATCTATTACACTACAGAAGGTACTTTGACCTCTGACTTCCAGCAGCAGGTAGATTCGCAGAAACATTAAGAGAGTTCTTGCATATTTGTTTTCTCTCTTTGACTTCTACCAACATCATGGTAAGGAGCCTGGGATACATTGCTGGAAAGATGTGAGACACATATGGAGGAGAGCTGACTTATTTGGAAAGATTCCATGCTGTATAAGTTAGTCCCCAATTGACTCATTAGCTGACTGCAGAGACAAGAATGATCCTAGTGCAATAGCTGAACATGGTCTAGCTCAGCAGAAGCATCCAGTGACCCACAGACTGATAAACAGTTTCTCTTTATTTATGGGGTAGTCAGTAACAACTGACTAATATATAAACTATATTTGGAACCATATTCCTGTCTTTATGTTAAAGAACTTTCATCTCTTCAAACTTTGCATAGTTCCTTAAAATTATTGTGTTATTCTGACCTGTAAGAACGTCTGCTGTCTCAGATGCCTGGACTCCTAAACTGTCCTCTGAGCTATCTACCAATAGGTTTGTTTGAATTTTCAGATTTTCTGTCTTAAACCTCTCTGAAGATTTGGCTGTCCTTTTCCCAAGATATTATTTTGGCTAGTGATCTGTGGAGACAGAGTGGAATTCCTTTAAAAGTGGAGGGAGCCTATGTCTTTGATGTGAAGGTCATAGGGTTCTTGAGTAGTGCCATGACAAAATGGTTATTGAAGTTAAATCTGTCATGAAGTTGTAAGCCTAATGAATTTTAGTGGGAAGAGCAAATAGATATTAACTCTAGTTGGTAGTTGAGTTCAGGTAGAAGATGGAATGTTTTTATATACACCTGTGCCCTGGAGAGCAAGTTGGGGAGGCAGATTTGAACATGCAGATCTGTACTGGGGAGGCAGATGAGCACACTCTTTTGTTTGTATTCTGTTTTTTTTCTGTGTGTTTTTTAAACCCTTACCCGAGGATATGTTTATTTATTTTTGAGAGAGATTGGGGTGGGGGGAGAGAAACATCAATGTGAGAGAGAACATAAATTGGTTATCTCCAGTATGAGCCCTTACTGGGAATTGAGCCCACAACTTTTTTGGTGTACCAACCAACAGAGTTGCACTGGCCAGGGCTTGTTCATATTCTAATATGAAGAATTGTTTAATAACTGTTACTGCAAGTTTCCAGAACAATACAATGCAATATATGCTGTTTGTTGTTTCCTAAGTAGATCCTAGCCCTGGGTTCACATTATAATATTTGAAGTAATCTGGATTGAAATTATACAAGTTTAAAATAGCACCAGTCAGATGTGTAATGAATGCCTAGCATGGACCTTCAAAATAAAATTATTGTGATGATTTAAAAATCAATTCAACCATCATTCTAAGATATAGATGTAGCACTGAGTCCTTCCAAAACAGGAATTTGCTCTACATTTGGTATTGAAGTTTCACATATTTTGAAATCGGTGCAACCTAAAAGTATTAAGGTTTTGGCAGTGTAGGTTCAAGATTATCTAAACATGATAATAATGATGGCAACTTCTAAATTTATTCTACTGTGACTAACAGCCTCTCTCAGAAATAGCAAATAATAATGAAAAAGAAGTTATGGTAAGATATCTGATCTGTCATTCACCAACTTTTACAGATTTAGAAATGAAATAATAGGTTTATTTCCATAGTGATGATCTCCTCCCCTTTTCTATAAATAACCTTTTTCCTTCCTTTAGTAACCTTGCCAATAGAATAAATTACTTCTAGAGACATATAGTCCAGTATTCCTGACCAGAGATCTATTTTATGCCTGATAATTTATAGGCAAGTCACTCCAATGAATTATTTTTTTTTCACTTGCTTGTTTGTTTTCCTAGGGAGGAGGTTGAATTCAAGACCTCTCTCTTGGAAAAAGGAGACTAGTACACACGCTTTTACAAGTGGATATACACGCATTGTTGAAATCTTTCTAAACAACACCAGCAAAAATCCGAATGTAATACAAGCATGGGATGCCTTAATAGGTCATCTCTGCTATTAAAACATCTTTGTATGAGATATTGTACTTTTGTCATCCCTTCTAATGGCCAGTCTATTTGACAATGAGTGAAGATAGTGGTAGATTTTAGAGATGCATTTTTTACTCTAATATACTACAGTGAGATTTTCATTATTCAATAGGCATGGAATGAATATTATAACTATATAAATGTAATCAGAAAATAGAAGAGTTAACATAGGCTAATATTGCCAAGTATAAATAGATATGATCCCCAAATCCTCCAGGATTGATTTGGTCCATTTGGATGGATGTCCTTAAAATGAATGTTTAAGACCTGACCAAGTGTTGTGGGGTTTTGTGTGTGTTTTGGTTTTGTTATATTTTGTAGATTGAGTCCAAATGATAAGTGAGGAGCAAATGAAGGACATTTTAATTTTATTAATCTCCTTTATTTTTAAATACATAATCATTTCCCATCTGATTTTCTATTTGGCTAGGAATTGAATGCTATGAAAATTTACAATTCAATATAAGGTTTAGAAACAGTATGATAGAGATTCAAGTGAGTGAGAAAAGAAATTGGGCATATGGAAAAGAACCGTGCTTTCTAAGGATGACCATATAAGTATATAAATATGTATCAATAAAAATATTTGTAAAAAATAGGTACATATAAACAATTAAAAGTAACTCACAAATAATTTACATGCATTTTGAGCGAGCTTGAAAGTTTCTAATTTCCAAGTCATTTTTGTAATGTTTTCTAATACTGGTTAGCAGTATGTATGTATGTATGTATGTATGTATGTATGTATTTAAAAACTAGAGGCCCAATGCATGAAATTCGTGCAATAGTAGGCCTTCCATACACTGGCTGCTGGCACCAGCTTCCCTCTGGCAACCGGGGCTTCCCTTGTGGCCCTGGCTTCATCTGGAACATTGTCCAGAAGGATGTCCGGTCTAATTAGCATAGACTGGAAGCCTGATACATGAAATTGATGCAAGAGAAGATCTTCCTTCCCCTGGCTGCCAGCACTGGCTTCCCTCTGGCACCAAGAACCTGGGCTTCCCTCCAGCTGCTGGCAGACACCTGGGACCCTGGCTTACCTGAGGCCCTGACTTTGTCTGGAAGGAAGTCTGCAATGATGTCTGATTTAATTAGCATATTGCCCTTTTATTATTATAGATACTATTGAATGCCTACTGTTTTCAAAATTTATAATTATTTTGTACATTAAACTTTTCAGTAATACTTTTTTAAAAACACCAAAAATCCTTTATAAAGAGTGCTTCCTCACTATTTGTTGTAAAATACCACATGATATTGAGGATCTCATTTAATTCAGAACTAGAGAACATCATGCTGAGTGAAATAAGCCAGTCAATGAAAGAGAAATACCACATGACCTCACTCATTTATGGATATTAAAGAACATTATAAACTGATGAACCAAAAGTCAGATATAAAGACAGTAAAGCAACAAGCAGACTGTCAAATTACAGCCGGGAGGGTAGGGAGATCTGGGGGAGATAAGAGATCAACCGAAGGACTTGTATACATGCATATAAGTACAACCAATGGACACAAAGCTCTGGGGAGGGAGGGTATGTATGGGAGGGGGGGCAATGTTAAAATATGCACACAGATAATAAGTTAATAAAAATATTTTAAAACATTAAAAAAACAACAAATATTTATTGACTGCCAGCAATTGTGCCAGGCACCTGGGATACGATGGTGAATAGGACAACACTCTATCTCAAGAAGTTGCAGTTTAGTTGGTACATAAACCAAGAAAGCAGTTATATTAAAATTATATTTGGCCATTATTAATAAATAGTTCAAAATCCTGGTGAATATCTCTTCTTAAATGGCCAAGTACATAAAATTCATAGTTCCCCAGACATAAGTTAAACTGTTTCAAAAGCTTCTTGTTAGCTAGGGTGTAGGAGTTGTAGAAAGTATTATTCTGAATTCATTTAATCTAATCATATTCAATCCAGTAGCTGTTCAGATCTCCAAGATTATTGCAACTCCCAGCTTGACTGAAACAAATAAATGAAAAATAAATTACCTGCCTGGTTATTGTTCTGAAATTGATAATAGAAATATGGCAGAATATGAAAGCTATAATTTAGGCACATTAATACAGATAGGCTGTGTTACCTTGTTTTACTTCTTAATAGTCCACTCTGTGTTCTTTCAATTTGGGGGGGAAAATAGCTAACCCCTAAATAATGTGGAGGAAGTTTCATTAATATTGTGGCAGAGTAAGCTACTTGATGAATCTGTTGTGACCACTTGGATTAGAAGCCAACTCTAAAGGTTAGAATGTGAAAACCATAAGTTGCAGTTGTATTTCAAGGATGAATAAAACTGCCAGCATACATAGGGTTATCAATCATTACAATTAGAAAATCTATATCGTGGGTACTTCAAAAATGCTTTAATATCTGGATTCACCTCAATCCCTACCCAGTCACTTAACACTGCTAAACAAAGGACCATTTAACCAGCTTTGCATTTGACTGGACTGGGATTGAATAGCTTGGATGTAATTTTCAGTTTGGCTGAACACCAATAGAAATTCATTCATTATAGCTCAATATATATATATATTGCCCTGTGCATTCAACTTCTTTACTGTTCAGTCAAAGAAAAGAATGGAGAGAGCAGATATCCATTTCTCAGCAGGTTTTGTGGTGGTATTGGTGGTGGTTATTATTTTACCCTCAAGTGGCAGCTGTGTTCTCATTTAAGGCAAATACTACTAACATGCTTTTGGGAGATATAAAAGGCCTTTGTGAACCCTGGCAGAAATTCCTTGCAAAAAATGAATTGTTTAAGTTCCTTTAAGAAGATACACATCCTAGTGTATTTGTAAAAATCCATTAATTCCTGGCCATTCGCTGTAGATATGTGTACAGGAAAAATGAACCCGAACTCCCTGAAGGTCTTTGCAAGAAAGCCAGATAAGTAAGAGTTTAAAACCCAAACTGCAGATTTGTTTAGGAATTGTAGCATTTCCCCCCCCGGGCTATCTGGTGCCAGCTTTAAAAATTCGTAGAGATTTATTCGGCTCTTAAAATAACAATTTAATTCACACCAGGTTTCCTTCCAGTTTCCATATTTAAAATAATTCACACACAGGTATATACAAATAATTTATATATATATGAAATCACCAAAATGGCTTGAATAACATTTAAACAAACAAAGAAAATGAAAATATAAATGATGAGTATCACCTGATTTTTTCCAGAGAAGTATTGATACAACTTATGAAGCATTCTTAGATGCATACAGAATTTAGCAATCTTTGAAGGCAATACAACAGATGTGACCTAAATGTCCCTGAATATTGCTTCCTCAGCACAAGGTTCCTCAGCAGTTTCCCAGTATTGTATCAATGGGGTAGGCACTGAGAATATCAAGGAAGAGCACACATACATTGGTAAGAACAAGGGATTGGAACTCAAGAGATCTGAAATCTATTTTTGTTATAGTCTCTGTATCTCAATTGTCTCAACATCTATAAAATTAGTAAAGGTCACGGGATGTCCTTGGGATTTTTGTAGGCCTATGGTCCTGTGATTCCAACACAAAAGAAATAAGACTTTGATTTCTAATCCAGACATATTAAGCTACTGTGGAAAATTAAGACTGGCAAACATGAAGCTATTAGCAAAATGTTTCAATAACATGAAAAAGTGCTAAATAATATAGAAGGAGGAGATCAAGTAAATTTGATAATCTATGCTGTGGTAGGAAGGCTTTTGGGTGATTTTGTCTATATTTTGGTCTTGTGTGTTGAGTAGAGAAGAACAGAAAATCTTATTGGCTAAAACAAACCATGGAACAACATAGTTGAACTTACACTTTCATGTTTAAACTATAATTCGAGTAATCTAGTCAATTAATTTGGTCTGCAATAAAGGAAGGCAATTTTCAGAATTTTGAAAGTGAACTAAAATGTTTTAGTGCTTTGGATTTGTGTGTAACATTCCTCTCATTACCTTGTAAAATTATCTATTTAATACAAATAATTATTTTAGCCTTCCTAACATATTTTGTAGCTATTCTTTTTTTTCATATATTTTATTGATTTTATACAGAGAGCAAGGGAGAGAGATAGAGAGTTAGAAACATCGATGAGAGAGAGTCATCCATCAGCTGCCTCTTGCATACCCCCTACTGGGGATATGCCCGCAACCAAGGTACATGCCCCTGACAGGGATCGAACCTGGGACCTTTCAGTCCCCAAGCCGATGCTCTATCCATTGAGCCAAACCAGTTTCGGCTTTTGTAGCTATTCTTGATGTTGTAATTTTCCTTTTGGAGAAAATAGAACAAAAAATGGACTTACTACATTATAGATACAAAAAAGATGACACTAAGTATGCACATAAGAATATTCTTAGGTGTTGCTTTCTTATATTTTTGCATGAAGGAATTTTATAAAATTAGTAATATTCAAAGAGACCAATAAAAGCATGGCAAATAACAGGGAAAAATTTCTTTAAAAAAATAAATAAATAAGCTTTTATTTTTCAACTAGAGGCTCAGTGCACAAAATTCCTGCATGGGTGGGGTCTCTAGGCCTGGCTGGCAATCAGGTTCCCTGCCTTTCCCCTTCCTTCCCTCTCTACCTTCTCCACCTGTATCTATCACAAACCCCTCCAGATTCTGTTCCCCTTCTCAGCCTGTGGCCCAGCCCTAATCAGGCGATCCTGACCTGCTGGCCATGGGAAAGGACTGGGAGGTTGGCCAACAGGTCCCATCTGCAATCTAGGTCTGAGGTCTGGAGGCAGCTGCTACATTGAGTGTCTGCCCCCTGGTAGTCAGTTTGTATAATACTGACCGATCGTTCCATCGCAATGGTCACTTAGGCATATATATTATAGTTTACATACAACATTATATTAGTTTCAGGTGTACAACATAGTGATTTGACATTTCTATAACTTATGATGTAATGAATCTAGTACCCATCTCATTATATACATGGTTGCTACATTATTTTTTTAAATAAATCTTTATTGTTCAGATTATTACAAATTTGATCCTCTTCCCCCCCTCAATTGCTCCCCTCCACCAGGTTCCCACCCCACCCTCTGTCCTTTCCCCATCCCCCATTGTCCTCATCCATAGGTGCACAGTTTTTGTTCAGTCTCTTCCCGCACCCTCACTCCCCTTTTCCCCGAGAATCGTCAGTCCACTCCCCTTCCATACCTCTGATTCTACTATATTCACCAGTTAATATTGTTCATCAGATTTTTTTTAATTCCCTTGGTTTTTAGATTCACTTGTTGATAGTTACGTATTTGTTGATCATAATTTTTATCTTTATCTTCTTCCCCTTCCTAAATAGCCCCCTTCAGCAATTCATATAATTCTGGTTCTGCAGTGATGAACTCTTTTAGCTTTATTTTATTTGTGAAGCTCTTTAACTGTCCTTTGGTAAAGCCTAGGAAATATAATGAATAATAATGTAATGAAGGAGACATTATTATTCATTATATTTCCTAGGCTTTACTTTGCATACCCATGACTATTCTGTAACTACCAATTTGTACTTCTTATTCCCTTCACCTTTCTCCCACATTCCCACCAACCCCATTCTCATCTGGAAAACAAATGCTCTTTGTATCTCTGAACCTCCCTGTTTGTCATCCATGCCAGGCACTTCAGGTGTGCCCCCATGTGGGCTCTGTGCAGTCTCCTGTTGTAATTGAGCCTTACTTGCTATTTTTGGCACATCAGCAGTCAGATTCACCCCTGTCTGATTGGTGTAGAAAACCAGCTGCGACTATAGTACAGGAGCTTGTATGCAGGGACTGACCAGATGGAGCAGAACTTGCTTCTGCAGAACTCTAGTGCCTGAGTCCAGCCCTTGAGTATTGCCTTTTGAGATGGTAGGCAGTACCCTGGTGTGTTCTGAAGGTGTCCACTGAGTGTGCTGGCCCCGGGGCCTTTCAGGAGTTGCAAACCAAGGTCAGTTGTTGCCTGTGTCCTGCCCTCAGCTACCTGTCATGAGCAACAAAGTGATCTACAGATGGCACCACTTGCTCTTGCCATGGAGGTGCTCAGGAGAAGTCATGCTGAGAACAGAGGCCTGAGTCGCTGAAAGATGTACGCAGCACATGGAGGCCTGGTGCTGCTTGTTTGGGATTTGTGGACCTTTGAAAGATTTTAGGGAAGTCCACAGAATGAAGGCAGTTTGTATGGAAAAGCCACTGGAAGCTACTTGGGTGCACCTGAAATTTGGGTGGGGTCTTAGGAAATCAATTGGGTGAGACAAACTGTATTAAGTGGGTTGATGAATGCTCAGATATGGTACCTCCACTCCCTGTGCCTGCAGAGGAACAATGGCCTCTGCCAGCACTTTTGTCTGTGAGAAAGCTGCTTTGCCAGCACTGTGATGCCATACCGTACAGTTCCTCCCCCTATACCCCTGGTGGCTTTCAAGCTACTCTCTAGGCTTTGGAGCTCAGAGTGAGCGAGCCCAAGTAAGTCTGGCAGCTGCCCCTATAAGAGGGATTCCTGGGATTCCAACAGCCCTCCATGTCACTCAGCCACAATCCCTACTGGTTTTTACAGCCAGAAGTTATGGGGACTTTTCTTCCTGGCATCTGAATCCTGGACTTGGGGGCTATCATGTGAGGCTGGGACCCATCACTCCTCAGGGGATGGAGGGAGACTTCTGCAGCTGAGATATTCCTCTAGATTTTTAGATAATTTTACATCCTCATCCCTTCTACCAGTCTCAGAGTGACTTCTTCTTTATATCCTTAGTTATTGGACTTTTGTTCACCTAGAATTCAAGTGGTTCTCAATAATGGTTTATCTGTAGTTTAGTTGTTATTTCAATGTGGCCATTGGGGAGATGCCACTATTGCATTTTCTTACTCCACTGTCTTGACTGGAAGCCCCCATATATAATTCTTAGAGGCGTAAAACATTTAAACCAGGGATGAAGTATGAAGTGGTGGTCTTTAGTTTATTATTTTCACTTATGTGAAACAACATTCAGGTAACCTTCCTTTGTTTAAAACACACACACACACACACAGACTCACACAGAACAAACAAACAAACAAACAAACAAACACCCTGTCATTCTTTGGAGCCTTTAAGATCTTGCTGCTTAGTAGTGTCATGTCGCCAGTTTGACTCAAATAAATTATTATAAAACTTCTCTACAGGTATGGATGGATGTTCTTACATTGACTGTTGAAGGCTGGAAGGAACAGATTGAAGAGAAGCACCAGACAAGGTATGGAAAAAGGGTGTGGAGCTTGCATGCCCTCTCCTGATGCACCATTCTCCTAGCACCTCCAAGTGTTGAGCCCAGACACTCTCCAAATCCAGTGAAACTTTCTATCTTAGGTGTCATTTAAGAGTATGCTTAACTTCCATTTGGTCATCATTTTAAAATGTTTTGTTGTTACTTCCAGCTAAAAAGACATCCATTGCCTTATTACATGGCTTCATGGTTTGAAGGCTTGTTAGTATTTTATCATAGATGTTTCTTAAACTTTTGAATAGAGAATTGCTTTTTTGTTTTAGTGAAATATGTTTCCTAATATAATATGTTAGTGAATTATATGTAAATATTGTGACTTCTTTGTATAATTACAACCAGGACAGATATAACTAACACAGAGAAGATTGATTTTGTGATATATGGTCCTGTGAAACAATTGAGTTTTGCTGACTTATCATAAATTTCTTCATAAAGATACCCATTGATTTAGCTACTAAGGAAGGAAAGGGAAAACTAAGAGACAATTTTGATACCCATTTCATTTTGCCCTGTTCAGTAGATGTTGAAATTGTTAGATCTTAAGATAAGAATTTCTAGCTCTAAGTCATTTTTTAAAAATGAATTTTGTTACATACAGTTCTTTATAAAGCTTTAGGAATAAATATTTCAGTTTTCAGAGAAATTGTGGAAGTATGTGTACCATTGAACCACAAACTACATGGCTATGTGTTAATGCTGTTGTTGTAATTTAATTCTGAACTAATGTTATAAAAAGACCCATTGTGGCAGTGAGGAATTAGTATATTTTTAGAACCTGTGGATCATGTTCCTAGAGCACACTCCTCAGGGACTTTTCACAGTTCAAGCCTAAGAAAATAGGGTTAATCTTTTTTACGGGCAGAAAGAGGTATCTTCCTGTTGACTTAGTGCTTCACCTTAAACCTTATGTCAAGAAAAGTCTGCAAGTCCCTATAATGACTTGCTTTCCATAGTACTTATTAGTCAACACCAACTGCAAATTATATAGCATTTTGGCCTTTAGTAGTTTGAATTTTTTTTATAAAGTGAAGTTGACATTTAATATTCTGTAAGTTTAAGGCATTCAGTGTGAGACTTTGATAATTATATATTATAATATGATTGTTATTGTAGCAATAGTTACCAAATTACATAATTATAATAAGATAGTATTGTCTAGATTAATTATACTGTGCATTAGATCTCTGTAGCTTATTTACTACTTGTTACAAGTTTATATCCTTAAACCCCTTCACTATTATCTCCCATTCCCAGTACCAGTTAACCACAATTTTATTCTCTGTTATTTTGTTTTTTAGAGGTTAGACTTTTTAAGATTATATACTTAAGTGATATCATAACAATATTAGTCTTTATGTTTGAGTGAATATTACTTAGCATAATGTGCTCAAGCTCTACCCATGTTGTTGCAAATGGCATAATATCCTCCTTTCTAATAGCTGCATAAATTCCATTGTGAATATGTACAATATCTTTCTTATCCATTCATCTGTTGATGAGGATTTGGGGTTGTTTTTGTACCTTGGCTAATACTGCAATAAACATGGGAATTCATGTATCAGATTGAAATTTTGTTTTCATTTCTTTTGGATATGTACTCAGAAGTGGAACTACTGGATCACATGGTAGATTCATTTTTAATTTGAGGTACCTCCATATTGTTTGTCATAGTGATTGAACGAATTTACATTCCCACAAACAATGTATAATGGTTTTCTTGTCACCATTTCCTCACAACACTTATTAATTCTGACACGTGTGAAGTGATATTCTCACTGTGGTTTTGATTTGTATTTCCCTAATGATTTAATGATGTTGAGCATCTTTTCATGTACGTGTTGGTCATTTTGATGTCCTCTTTGGAAAAATGTCCCTTTAATTCTTCTGCCTATTTTTTAATTGAATTGGTTGGTTTTTTGTCATTGTCATTAAGTTATATGAGTTCTTTACATTTACATTTTGACTGATATATAGTTTTTAAGAAATTCCTTTCCATCCTATAGGTTGTCTTTTCATTTTGTTGTTTCTTTTGTTTTGCAGAAGGTTTTGAGTTTAATATAGTCCCATTTATTGTTGATTTTTGCCAGTTCTTGCTTTGGAAGAATTAAGGTAATATGTGATTTTTCCTTTAAAGCTTTGTTTGTCAAGAATAAAAAATAAAATGAATTTGCAAAAATCTACATAAGCTGAGATGCAGACTTTGAATAACATGTATTTGAATCAGTGGTCAATAGTTTAATTTATGAATGTATTAACCAATTTCAAATTTTTATTAAAAGTTCTTCTTATACCACAAAATCTCTAATAGAATTCCTGTTCAGTTTCCAAAATAACCCAAAAGGTGTGTGTTTCTTTGTTAAGAAATGTGTTTACCTTTTCAGGGGTCCTCAAACTTTTTAAAGTGGGGGCCAGATCATGGTCCCTCAGAGAGCTGGAGGGCCGGACTATATGAACTACTAATTCCTACTGTAACACCTCGGCTGCGCTCACTGCCCAAAAAACCTGGCGGGCAGGATCAGACTCCTCTGCGGGCCGCATGTGGCCTGCGGGCCGTAGTTTGAAGACCCCTGCCTTAGGGTCTAAGCTGGAATTATAGAATGTTATAACATGTCGGAAATCAAGAAAACCAGAAAGTAATATTTTGAAATTTTGAGTATGGCATTAATCTCAAATGAGAACTTTTGTTTTCCCTAATACATTTCTTTACACAAGAATAACTGGACTTAGGAGTGGATAAAATAGGAATGGGCTCTCAGGGGGTGCTGACCTCAAATAAGCTATTCTATCCTTAGGTCATCCCTAGAGTCTGCCATCCTTAAGGCATTAGCTATTTAAAAGCAAATATTTCAATATAGAGGTCATGCCTTAATTGGCTATCAATGAGTTTTTAGCCAAATTGATAGAAACATCATATTGCATAGGAACGTATAATAGGGAAAACAAGAGAGAGAAACAATATTGGGAATGGAGAAGTGTGGTGCCACACTGGCCCCCTCAGGTCTTCCTAGAGTTAACTACACATGTGCAGCAATTATTCACTGCATCTGGGATGGAGGGCTTTGTGGTCTGCTTAGTTACAGAATTCCCTTTAGAATCTATAAAGTATTATCTCCATGTCATCCCAACTTGCAGTTGGAGTTAAAAAGGAAAGTATCCTTCTGCCAACATTTTTTTTCCAACTAGCTGCAATTCAGAATAGTGTTAAGTTTAGCAGGTCCTTGTGACACCTGCTCTGCCTTGCGAAATTTTAATTACACCCAGCTCTGCTCAGGAAAATACAAGCATTTTTCTGCATTAAATATTGGGAGAGATGCTGATTACCTGGGGACTAGAGTGAGATTAGCAAACACAAATCTTTCTCCTTAAGGAATGCCAGCAGAAATATCACAGTACAGAGCAGCAAAGAAAACAAAAATACAACAAAACAAAACACATTGTCTTCAAGAAGTGTGGCATGAGCATTTCTTACTGGAATTCATATATCCAACTTCTTTTTATTTTATTTTTAAAGATTATTTTATTGATTTTTTTTGAGAGAGAGAGAGGAAGGCAGAGGGAGAGTGAGAAACATCCATCATCCATGTGAGAGCAAACATCAGTCAGCTAGCTACCTCCTGCATGCTTCCCACCAGGGATCTAGGTACAACCCAGGCATGTGCCCTGACTGGGAACTGAACCAGCAACTTTCGCTGCACTAGGCGATGCCCAACTAACTGAGCAACACGGGCCAGAGCTAAATACTTCACTTCTTACTTAATCTGCACTGGATTAAACTCCTTTGAGGAGAAAGGGTGCTACTGTGTTAGTGAAATACAAGGTGTCACAAAAAATGTATACACAACTAATGGCTTAATTTTTAAAATGAAATGTATTTTAATAAAGACTGCCTTTATAATTATTCAAAATGTGTGCATATATTTTTGGGATACCCTTTATATTTAATGTCATTTCACCTTTTTGGGGACAGCAGGAAAGGGAATAAAAACATTCTTAGACCATTAACATGGTGTGTGCAGATCCTGAAACTCTGACAGAGTGTGAGAATGAGTCCCAAATAGAAACTATAAATAAAGGGTTGTGGGTCAGAGTTTTAATGGAAGGGAAACTGAATCTGAGTACTCAAAGGTTGAGTGACATGTTAATAGTTTATTTTGTTTACTTTTAGTTCAAAAGTCAATTCAGCTGTTACCTTTATTATTCAGTTACTTGTTTATGTGTAGAGATAATAAACTAGAAGATGGAAGGTTGTCTCATTTTAAAAATGCCAGTTAAAATAATGCTTGGGCTTGGCCTGTGTGGCTCAGTAGTTGAGCATGGACCTATGAACCAGGAGGTCACAGTTCGATTTATGGTCAGGGCCCATGCCCGGGTTGTGGGCTCTATCCCCAATATAGGACATACAGGAGGCAGCCGATCAATGGTCTCTGTAATCATTGATGTTTTTATCTCTCTCTCCTCTCCCTTCCTCTCTGCAATCAATAAAAATATTTAAAAATAAAGTAGTGCTTGGATCTGACATAGGTAGGTTAAACAGCATTCCTCCTCCCTTTAGGAAGGCATTAAGTAGTAAACCTTGAGGTTTGAGAGGATGGTGTGGTTTAGAGGATAGAATAGATAATCTCTGTGACCTTTTTGTTGTTTTTGTTACCCTGTCTGTTCCCCTAATATAAATGATAATAAAATCCTTTTAACACAGCGCTCTGAATGTGCATTTAAAATTAGTGAAAACTTCATTTATATTCTACAACCAGAATGGGGGGGTTAGAAGAATCCAAGAAATACTATGGCTGGTGGCAGCCTTAAACAGTAAAAGAACACAGGTTGAGGAATGGCTTTAGAGTCTAGGAAGGTCACATGTACTGTGAGGCTTAAGAAAAGATTAGTATTGAGTCATGGGGCCTATGGCAACCTGGAAAATGATATGCCTGCCTGAAGGCAGTCAAATTCAGATTCTTAAGAGAACAATGTACTGGAAAAACAAGTAAATAAGTTGGGCAGTCCAGGAACAGGTGGTAGGTAGTTCACTCCTACCCCAGGACCTGGCAAATAGATCTACACTAATAAAAGAGAAACATGCAAATCACATCACTCTGCTAAGCCCAACAGCCAATCAGAGTGAGTATGCAAATTGAACCAAAAAACATGGCAGCAGTCCTGCCCCACAGCTGCTGGAAGCCTGTGGGAGTGGGAGAAGTCAGGCACCAGTGCCTGAGGCTGGCTGCAGCCACTGAGACTAAGGAGCCGCTTGCCCTGTGATCCCAGGCCACAGCCAGCTGGAGAAGCCCCCAACCCCATGTCCTGGGGGAGACAAGAAACCTGGTGCCAGAGCCTGAGGGTCATCCCAGAGATGAAGAAGCCACCTGCCCTGTGTTTAGGATCACAGCCAGCTGGAGAAGTTGCCCCATCTGCATCCGAGGGAAGATGGAGAAACTGCCTACTTGTGGTCCAGGTGCCAGCACCTACAGCTGGCTACAGCCTGGTAGACAGAGAAGCCGCCCACCCTGTGGTCCCAGGTGCCAGCACTTGTGGCTGCAGCACAGGCAAAGCCACCTGCCCACCATCCCCTGAGTCTGCACCCAGCATGGGCACCTATGGCTGACCAGAGGGAGGGAAGCCCGGATCCCGGGTGCCTGTAGTTGGCTGGAGGAGGGAATCCTGGGTACCCGGTGCAGGGCCAAGGCAGAGGTGGTTAGGGGCAATCAAGTCAGCAGGGGAGCAATTAGAGATGATCAGGCTGGCAGGCAGAAGCAGTTAGGGGCAATCAAGCAGGCAGAGTAGCGGTTAAGAGCCAGGAGTGCTTGATTGTGAGAGGGATGTCCAACTGCCAGTTATCTCATGAGGGGTTCCAGATTGGAGAGGGTGCAGGCCAGGCTGAGGGACACCCTCCCCACCACCACCCCATGAACGAATTTCATGTACTGGGCTTCTAGTGAATAAATAAATGTTTAATTTATAAAAGGGACCTTGAACATTATGCCTGGACCTAAAGTGGCCCTAAACTTTAACTTTAGAAACCTCCTGCTAAATGGTTCTCTGTTGGGAGTTGGGAAAGTTTTCATAAAGGAGGTAATATTGGACTGACAAACAGAGGGATGTGTAAAATTTTGCTTATAATGAATTGAATTTTGTGTAAGGGCATGGTTGAATACATAGAGGCAAAGAGTATATAGAAAACAGCAAATAATCTGCAGTAACAAGTGGTGATAAGTGAGGCTTTGAATATAGGTTGGATCCTTGTGAAGGACATTGAATACCATTTCGAGAAGTTGTGTCAAATAATGATATGTAGCAGCTGGGAAAATTTCTCAGATGGATTATATATTGCCCTTTGAGAATGACTATCTGTTGGGGGAAATGTCTTGTACTATTGCTGGGCAGTGGATTTTAAGGTCCACTGTCATTCCACAGTGACATTAATTAATATCAGAGGTGAAGGGAACATTTTTATATTATCTACTTCAACCTTACTTCACTGATGCATAAACAGGAGTCTAGGGACTTGAAATAGCTTGTTGAACATTACACACGTACAAGAACTAGAATATTCTTTCTATTACCCTACTCAGGGGTCTTCAAACTATGGCCCGCGGGCCACATGCAGCCCCCAGGGGAGTCTGATCCTGCCCGCCAGGTTTTTTGGGCAGTGAGCGCAGTCAAGGTGTTACAGTAGGAATTAGTAGTTCATATAGTCCGGCCCTCCAGCTCTCTGAGGGACCGTGATCTGGCCCCCACTTTAAAAAGTTTGAGGACCCCTGCTTATCTATCCATCTCATCAGGTTTAGTCCAATTTCTCTTCCCATGAATGTTACATTTTACTTTCAGTTTTGCTGATTTTAAAATTCTTGGAGCTAGGCAGAGCTGCATATTACTTCTAAAGACCTTAGTTCCTGTCAATGAAATCAGTAGTTCTTGATGCTTTGCAGTATCCTGGTGTGAAGAAAGATTCTTTCATGGGATTCTGGCTAGCCTCTGCTGTTCTAGGTGAGATGGAAAAATTATTTGAAATTCATTGTAAGTTAACTGTGGCATATCTGTTACTACAACGTTGGGCATGTTGATTTACAGGTAGTCATTCCTTTTTTCAGTGATGATTCATTTTCTAATCATGTGCTGTCTCTCCTCTTTGCATCTAGGCAAGATTGAACTTATTCAAAGGTAGAAAAGATAGATGCCTATGTGATGTGATTTGAAGTCCAATCCCTGTGTGAAGTTTTTATTCATATGTCTAGGCTCATTTTTCAGGAGGCTGTTATGTGCATATACATTTTAATAATGTCATATCTTCATTATTGATTATAGCTCATATCACTAGAAAATGACCCTCCTTATCTCCTTTTAATACATTTTGCTATGAATTTTACTTTTATTATATTCATATTGCCATCTTTGACAGTTTGCTTTTGAGTTTGATTAATGTAGCTTTGCAACATATGAATTTTAAGTGCATTTAGACATTGTGTTTCTGAGAGAGATCACATATAAACCAGGTAACATACTTCTGGGGTTTAGTTTATCTGATTCACCCACTGTATTAATTTTTATTGCTATTATTACAAATATAGTGGCTTAAAGCAGCACACAAAATTCTGTAGGTCAGAAGTCCAGCAAGGTGCAACTTTTTTTTTGTCCAGGGTGCCACAAGACTGAAATCAGGTGTCTGTTGGGTTGAGCTCTTATCCAGAGGTTCTCAATAAGAACTGTCTGCCTCCGAGCTCATTTAGATCACTGGTCACATTCATTTCCTTGCATTTGTAGGACTGAAGTTACAATTCTCTTGCTGGTGTTTAGTTGTGACCCTCTTAGTTTCTAAAGGGTTCCTGCATTTCCTCTCCATAGTCTGATTTCCATATAGGAACCAGAAATGTCCAAGGTCTTGAATCTCTCACTTGCTCTTTTGTTCTCCTGCTATCAGCTGGAGAAAGTTTTCAGCTTTTAAGAGCTCCTGTCATTAGAGTAGGCCCACCCAGAAAATCTCAACTTTTTTCAGAAGCAAGTCCCTATTAAGACAACATGGAACTCTCAATGATTTTAGGAGAAAAGGAAACATGAACATTCCTATGATATGAGATTTTTCTCAGCTTTTGTTATAGTACAACTTTCAGGGATGGTGGTGATGGGTAGAGAACAAGAAAAAGACACAGGCAATGAAAGGTAGAGGAAGCATATTGGAAGGTGTCTAGGGGAAGACCACGTAAAAACTTTCTGCTTTCTTCTCTTGCCTTGGACTGGCCTAGGGGACAGTGTACACCTGCCTCAAAACAAGGATATCTGATAAGGCTGACCCCTTCTTGAGATGTGCATTGTAATTGCAATGGGGAAAGTGCAAGAATATTAACTGCTAATAGGAAGTGGTGGAAGCAATGCTCATTCTTCCAGCCTTGTATTACCATAGAGTTAGGTGTGCAATATAAAGTGATAATTGCATCATTTTCTTATCGTGACACAATTCAATTAGGCAAAATATATGTGACTATAGATAGTATCAAAGATCCCTAAGTGCTTTGGTGTCATGAGCTTAAGTAGGGTAACTGCAACAAGAGTACTCCCAAAACTTCCTGACTATAATTTCAAAGTATTA
Organism: Pipistrellus hanaki; assembly: GCF_964339955.1. Lineage (NCBI taxonomy): Eukaryota > Metazoa > Chordata > Mammalia > Chiroptera > Vespertilionidae > Pipistrellus > Pipistrellus hanaki. Next base: position 58,179,105 of record NC_140524.1, on the reverse strand, counting down.
GGGCCATTTTAGACATCAGAAGGCTTATTGGTTTAGTGTACATTGATCAAGGATGGGCCAGCCATCTTTAAAACAGAACCAGGATCCCCAAAACAGAAACTTGGAGTAGTAATCAAATGGCAAATTTATATGCATCTTTCAAAATAGAGTGGTGCATCAGTCTCCTTAGCCCTATCATTTAATAGATAGTAAAGGCATCATATTTGAATTATAAAAATTCATAGAAACAGTTGAGGAAAGAGGACAGTGGTTGTTGTTTTTTTGGGTGTTCTTTTGTTTTGTTAGCAAAAATTACTTACATAATACAAGATTAAATTAGACTGTATCCTATGAACTCTGATATCTTCTGTCTTCTCATTTACTAAATTCCTTCAGAGGTAATGGAATAAATTGATGTCTTCATTTGTTAAAGATATTTAAAGAGCCAATCCATGAAGTCATGAAAACAGTCATTTAGTCATAACCCATAGGTATGTTTTAAAGTTCTGAATTTTTCTTTTTGCTTTTGGTTTATATTTGCCTCCAAATAATATATTCCAGTGAATATTGAGGTGATTGTTTTTTTGTTTTGTTTTTCAAATATTTTTTATTGATTTTTTACAGAGAGGAAGGGAGAGAGCTAGAGAGCTAGAAATGCCCATGAGAGAGAAACATCGACCAGCCGCCTCTTGCACACCCTCTACCAGGGATGTGCCCACAACCAATGTACATGCCCTTGACCGGAATCGAAACTGGGACATTTCAGTCCGCAGACCGATGCTCTACCACTGAGCCAAACCGGTTTTGGCTGAGGTGATTGCTTTTACCAGCATTCCTTTTCTGCCAATGGATATGAAAAATTAGAGAGTGCAATAACTATCAAGATGAAGATGTCTTTCTGTGAATAAAAGCAGAAAATATAAATTCGAACTCTGACCTTCAGATTTTGAAACTTTGTTCTGATGCCTTGCTAAATTACTTTTTGTTTTTGAAATGGGAAAAGGGGGTTTAAGTTATAAAATGCTTTACTGTTTAGACCATATTGAAGTGGCATTTTATGACTTTCATGAGTGGCAGTAAACCACATTTCACTGATCTTGTTTTATAAGTCACAATGCATTTTTTAAAGATGAGATACCAATTCATTCTGCTGAATATAGTTGGTTCTATAGATGATAAATATCACACAGGAGAGAGCAGGTTCTCTAAACTATAAAACTGCCCTTCCCTTGTTTCAAGAGAATTGAAGAATAAATAACTCATGAAAAATTAAAAGTAGGGGGTGGTGGTTATATTGCGTGTGTGAGATTAAAGGCATCTAGCATCAGCTATAATATTGAAGTAGCAAGCAATTTACTTATTACCTACTTTTCCATGAGATCAAAATAAATTCTCCAAAATGTACTCACATTTCTGTAAACTTCTTACTTCCCTTTTGACTGGGACTTCTTTGCTGTAAATGTAGAGTGATTCACTGGTATATTGGACTTCTTTTACAAATAAGGAATGTGCTATATGCTTCTTATAGGAGGTCTAAATACCATTTAATCACTGTCAAGAAAAGGCTCAAAATATTATCTAGGCATTCATCCTATTATCAGGCTCATTTTCTATGTTTTCTCATTTACATGATTCTTACCGCCAATGATTCCTAGTGTTCTAAATTCCACACACAAAATCTCAATAGTGACAAATGAAACAGGATCATCTGGGCTTGATCCTTTATTCTGCCTGAAATAAAGGGATAGTGCTCTGAACACTCATGATAACCCACACTTAGGCAAGACACTTACAGACAAGCACAGCTCACAAAGAATGTCATTTTTTTCCTTTGACAAAGCATAGGATATATCATTTCTTTTAGTAGTAAATTGCACTTAACTCCTGGTGATACCTTGCATATCTGGCATATGTAGTCATATATGTAGAATTGTGCTTATTGAGAGTATGGGTCCTCATGCTTTCCCCTAGTCATATGATGGCACTAAGCTATCTGAACAATCTTATATAATAGTTCCTATCCCTGTTATTGAGGACAAGGTAGAGATATATCCCCTTAAGGGAAAATCCCAAAGGATGATACTCTTTTTGATATAATACTTAAGTGGCTAACTCATGTTAAAATTAGTATTCAATTGGAACTGGATTGCAAATCCTAGCCCATCAGAGTACAGGTGGCCCCTCAAATCTATCTTAAAGGATACAAGAAAGGTAAATATTGACTAACTTCAAAAGATTTGCTTCTTCAGTATACTCATTCTACTGTGCAAGAAGACAGAAATAATGTTGAACCACCTAAGGGAATGTAGCTCTTAGTAAGAAATAGAGTTTTGTTTCTCCAGCATCACATCTTGTTTATATAGATGGTTCTCAGAAAAACAGTGAAAATTAGGCAGGCACATTTTAAGGTTTGTACATAAAAGGCATCAAAGCATTATGCAATCTAAGACTATACATTAAGTCTAAGAAAAAAGCAACAGAACATTTCTGCATGAACTGAGACTGGTTTTCAACCAATATAAATTGATAAGTAAATAAGAAGCAATGATCATTGAAAGTATGGCAAGACTTTCATTAAACATAAGAAATAAGGTTATTTCTTGCCAAAACCGGTTTGGCTCAGTGGATAGAGCGTCGGCCTGCGGACTGAAGGGTCCCAGGTTCGATTCTGGTCAAGGGCATGTAGGTTGCGGGCACGTCCCCAGTGGGGGTGGTACAGGAGGCAGCTGGTCGATGTTTCTCTCTCATCGACATTTCTAGCTCTCTATCCCTCTCCCTTCCTCTCTGTAAAAAATCAATAAAATATATTAAAAATAAAATAAAAAGAAATAAGGTTATTTCTCAAGCTATTTCATGTTTATCCATGGAGAATTTGTATGATAGTTACTTACACTACAAAAGTCTTAGGTTTTGGCTGAACTGTCATCTCCTTCTCCTCCAATGATAATTGCCAGGGATTCATTTCCAGGAAGGTGCAAAAAGCACTGGATCCAGACCAGGTCAGGCATGGTGTTTGACTTCAAGCCAGTAGTCATGTCAGTTGTCAAATTAGAACATTGTTATAAAGTAAACACACTAGTTCAAGTGCAGGAGACTGGACTAGAATAAAAAGTTAGCAAAATGATCCTATCTTACAAAGCCATGCTTCCATCAGAGCCAGGAGTTTGCTTAGGTGAATTGCTTTTCAAGCAAAGATGAGGATCAAACTTTTAGGAAACAATGGCAGGCATGATTGATATTTTAGCAACAGCAAGATATAATAAAATGATTTAGAAGTTGAGGAAAATCTATGCAGATGTGTGGAGTTCATATTGAACCACTTAGCTGAATGCCAGTTTCTTCTTTGTGCAATTAACTATTACAAATCTTGAGAGAGAGAAAAGTAGAGAGAGAGAGAGAGAGAGAGGGAATGAGAAAATGAATCCTATTATTCACAAGTAAAATCTTTAGGACAAAGAAAGATAAGGCATCCGAGGTAGAGTTTAATAGAAAAATCATCTTTAAAAAACATGTAAAAGTCTATATTGACATGGATCTTATTGAATACTTAGGGTCTTACCTAAGGTTTAGGAGCCAGATTTCGCCCCAGTGGCCTAATGGATAAGGCACTGGCCTCCTAGGAGCCAGATTTCAAGCAACTTCTGCAAGACAATACCATGAGCATACCAACAAGTAAATATAAATTGTATGCACATAGGTATTTAGCTTTTTTACCATCCATAGTAGGAGTGCATCTTATTTCTCACACTCCTATTACTCTGTGGCTCATTCCCAACAGTTTACCTTTGTTAGATCACCCAGCGTGCCCCTTACAGTATGACTATGCCACCCCCCCACACATAACACATAAGAAAAAAATCACCTTGAACAGAAAGTACATAATGTAAATAGCCTAATAAAAATTAAATGACTTTATAACATGAAATGGACACAAATAACCTTTGAGGAAGAACTACAACTAACCTGATAATAGAGTAATAATCAAATTAATCATCACTCTGCTACACCAGCCATGCCCACCAGCCAATCTGAGAGAGTATGCAAATTAACCAAACAAAGATGGTGGTTAATTTATATATGTGGAAGGAGGGAGGAGTGAAAACTGAAGACAGCATAGAAGGAAGAGGGAGGGAAAGTGGAAAGCAAGGCAGCTACTGGAGGGAAAGCACTGGCAGTGAGTGCAGGGCTGGGCGGAGCAGGGCTTGCAGGAGAGGTGTGCTGGCAGCCCCAGAAGGCAGCAACAGCAGCCTGGGTGGCAGTGGGAGCAGCCCTGGTGGCAGTGTGTGTGGCCAGGAAGACAGTGGAGGTGGTGGCCGAGGGTGGGGCAGGCAGGATGGGCAGGTCACACCCTGCCCATCCCACCCATCCCACCCGCCCCCCCACCCGCTCTGCCCCGCCCACCACAGTGGGAGAAGTGGGGGAGCAGGAGAGGTGGCATGGCAGGAAGCCTGCTGGAAGTCTTGCGGGAATATTCCTGCAACAGGTGCCTAGTACACTAATAAAAGGGTAAAATCCTAATTAGACTGGATAGACTGGACATCTTCTGGACGTCCTTCAGGCAGGGCTGAGGCAGACGTGGTTAGGGGTGATCAGGCAGGAAGGGGAGAAGCAGTTAGGGGTATCAGGCAGGCAGGCAGATTAAGAGCCAGCTGTCCCAGATTGCAAGAAATCCTGCATTAATGCTCTTATCTGTTTCACATGCTCTCAAAGCTCTAGTTTTCACTACTGGTACCCGAAATTTCACTGTAAAATAAATGTAATCCATAAGCCACACTGAAAAGTCTTGTCTCATTCTCATGTCTGAGTAAATGAATGTTGTGATGTCTTAGGTGTTGAACACTTAAAACTTGGTGAATTTTCTACCCATGTTCCTGATATTTAATGAAAATGTTCTTACAAATGAGATTTCATTAATTGGAAGAATGACAATTTTTCAGAAGTGAGAATACAATGACTATGGTAGATTTCTATCACTACTTATCAAATTACCACACATTTAATGGCTTAAAAACAACATATTTTGTCACAGTTTTCAAGGCTCAGGCATCTTGATATGACCCTAACTGGATCAGATCTCTGATTTGAGTCAAAGAATCAGAGATATCATGATCTCACAAGATTTCACTCTAGTTGTTGGCAAGGCTGTGTTAATTTATGGAGGAAACCAGCTCGGATATTGTGATTTATGTTAAGAAATATATATTTGATCTCTGTCCACTGTTCCTGGCATAAAACTTCCCAAATCCTTGGAATTTCCTAAGTCATGTCTTTGTTATGTTAATAAGGCAAATTTTGTGTGTTTTTAAAATTTTTTTAATATATTTTTATTGATTTTGTACAGAGAGGAAGGGAGAGAGATAGAGAGTTAGAAACATCGATGAGAAGGAGTCATCGATCAGCTGCCTCTTGCACACCCGCTACTGGGGATATGCTGGCAACCTAGGTACATGCCCTTGACCGGAATCGAACCCGGGACCCTTCAGTCCCCAAGCCGACGCTCTATCCATTGAGCCAAATCGGTCTCGGCAATAAGGCAAATTTTGTAAGTAAAATGTTCCTCTGAGTTCTGTGAGCCATCTTAGCAATTATTCAAACTTAGGGAGGGGTTCATGAGAACCTCTAATTTATAGCCAGTCAGTCAGAAGCACAGGTGACATGACTTGTGATTGGTATCTGACGTAGCAGTCTTGTGGGACTGAGCACTTACCCTGTGGGATCTGATCTTTCCCAGGGTAGATAGTGTCAGAATTGAGTTGAATTGTAGAACACCCAGCTGGTGTGTTGGAGAGTTGTTTGGTAGTGTGGGCAATCCCCACCATACATTGGAATGGTAATAGAATCATTTTTAAGCTCTTGTGGTTGTAGGCAGAAATCTGTTGCTTGCAGTTGTAGGACTGGAGTTCTAACTTTCTTGCTGCCCATCTGTCAGCTCCTAGAGGACCTTGCAGTAGTTCTTGTCACATTGCCTTTTCAGAGGTTCCCTCACAACATGTAAGCTTATTTTTTCAAAGTCAGCAGTAAAATACCTCATTCTGGTCAGTTAAGGCACAGTCTTCTCTAAAGTCATGTCACATTTTTTGCCATATAGCAGAACCTAATGAAGGGAGTCTGTTGACATAATCCATTGGTTAAAAGAAAGTCATAAGTTCTGCTGGCTCTCAAGGGGATGATATTATACAAAGGCTTGATTCATTGGAGGGCATCTTAAAATTTTGCATATGACAATAAGAGATATCCTAAATATCTGCTATGTCTTAGAAGGAAACATGGTAAGTAGAAAACAAAATCAAGATAATTTGAGCAATTTCATCGCTAAGGAACAACCAAGCAATAGGAGGAAAAAATTCCTCAAAGTAAACTTCAAAAATTGTTATCCAAAAGGCCAACTAAGTTGTAGTTGGATGAAAATATTGAAAATATCTAAGGCTGTGGGACAATTATTGTTCTTGAGCATTTCTTTTATTATACGTAAGGAAAAGATGTTACTATACTCTATTTAAATTTGGAATATGAACACTTGGATGAGAACCAACAAGTTTCCCTTTGATTTTTATTGGTGATGTTTCTTTTATTTATTTCATGAGTACATTAGTTTGGGGGAAACAAAATTTATATAAAAGTATAACTATAGATCATGATTTAAGCAGTAAGTATTAAAAACCACTTGAATTCTGAGGAATGTTTTTCTGTTTCACTGACTTTCAGATGATGGAGTTACCAATAATTATGACTGGTCATAGAATGGACCCAGCCTAGAGTCTTTTCCCACTCAGCAAAACCAGTGTATTTCATATCTGTCTCCAGATTTTATGGAATGAGATGACTGAATCAGTGACTCTCTGCTATTGTGAAGATAGTGCACATATTGGAAAGGCAATATTAAGCTTGAAATTATATTACGTAAAAATTTAATCCCCATGTTCTTGGAAGAAATACAGAATATCAACAACCCATGTCATAGTGGTAGGGTGGCTGACACCTTTGCAATTGATTAGGCTTTGACAAATCCTAAACAACTTAAGGTAAGTCATATAATTAAGGTTTCTAAGATTTTCAACTTCTATGCCCTAGGCTCTTCATTATATTCTGTGTCTATTCTCTTTAACGTGAAGTATCTCCTATAAATAAGTAACTGTTGGAGAAAGAAATAAACTCTTACATATACATGACATGATATATAGTACAATCAATTTAAGTAGCCTGTTGGCTGTCAGGTCTTTTCTGCATGTAAATGTATCATGGATGTCTTACAGGGCAATGGGCATTCAAGGGTTCCTAAGCATTAGACTTGTAATTTTTAATGTGATTCAGTTAAGAATTTTATATTCCACTAGAGGCTCAGTGCATGAAATTTGTACACAGGGGCGGGGGTGTCCCTCAACCCAGCCTGCATCCTCTCCAATCTGGGATCCTGCGGGATCGGGCCTGAACCAGCAGTCCGACTTCCCACTCACAATCAAGGATCGATGGCTCTTAACTGTTGGCCTGCCTGCCTGGTTACCCCTAACCACACCCCTGCCAGCCTGATTGACATCTAGCTGCTCCCCTTCTGGCCCATTCACCCCCAACTGTCCTCCCCTGCCACAACCCATTTCCTCTGCGTGAGACTCTGTAGATGCTGGGACTGGCCTCATGCGAAGCGGCCAACTGGCCCCATCACCACTGTGCATGCAGCCATCTTGCGGCAGCGTTGCACGAGGGTGTGACGCCACCTAGGCTTTTATTATATAGGATATAATGCAATTAAAGGTTCCTTCCTTCTGCCTCATGGAAGGTAAAATCAAAGTTAGATTTCTTCATATGGCTCTTTGAATAGAATATATTTAAACAAACAATCAGATGATGCTCTTTGCAATATGACCCTAGATGTTTAGCCATATAATTTTGTTTATACCTAAACACATTGAAAGAGTTGGCTACTGTCTCACTCTGGCACAATTGCAATTCAGTGACTGAACTAAATGATTCATTTCTTTTTACATTTAATTATTTAATTTTGTGAATAGATTCACATGGCTCACAAATGAGTAAGTATAAACAGGTATGTGTTGGAAAGTTTGCATTCTATCCCTGTACCTAGTTCCTCCCTCACATTTCACATTTAACCAATATTAATATTTTTATTCTCTATATTTCCATGTCACTATGCATTGGTTCAATTACTATATTTATATTCTGTTCCATTGATCTATCTGTCAATTCATACCACAATATGACTGTTATATTTGAGACTTTATATTAAATTTTAATACCTAGCAGGCAGATTTCTCATGCTTGGTTTTCTTTTATCAATTTTTTATGATGATGATTTGCTTATTTTTATATGAACTCTAGAATCAGCTTGTCTATTTTAAAAAATTATTGGTTTTTAAAACAAATTACATATTTATAAATTGATTTAAGGAACACTGATATTTTCATGATATTGTCATTGTCTACAGAAGCATAGTACAGTCCTTGGATGATTGATTTGCTGATAGTGCTAAAGGACAAGTGAAATAAAAGTTCTCAGTTTCTGGCTTAGGTTTCTGGATAGATGTGCACTGCAGCCAAATTAGGTCAAATGAGGTATAAGTACATAGACAAGGTAACCAAACAAAGTCAATCCTGTGTGTGTGTGTGTGTGTGTGTGTGTGTGTGTATTGGGGAGGGTGAGAAGAGAAATAATCAATTCACTTGACTTTTACTTTTATTTGGGAGTAATTTCAAACATTGAAAAAGTTGCAAGGATAGTAAAGAACACCTGAATACCCTTTACCAGGTTCAGTTATTGAAACTGAACCTGGTAAAGGTGTTGCCTCACCTGCTTCCTTCCCTACACTTACACACGCACAGGCACATACACATGGACAGTTTTTTCTGAACCAAAGTAAGTTGCAAACATCAAACCTGTCTGCATTTGCTAGGAATAAGGACATTTCTTTCCTAATCCACCAATCAGATTCTGAATTTTTTTTTTAATTTTTATTTGAGTTTACTGAGTTTTAGTTGGGAACAATTCCTCAGCATTTAAAACTTTGAAGAACATAAGGCTTTAAAAATAAAAATGTTCTCCAATTTAAATTTGTTTCATTTTCCTTATACTTAGATTTGGGTTATGCAAAATGGGATGAAATACCAGATACATGATGTGTCCTTCTGAGAATGTCACATTCATAGACACAGGATGTACATCTGCATCTTTGTGGTGATGTTAATTTTATCTATTAGACAATGTGCTGCTAATTTCTCCATAGCATAGTTACTATTTTTCTTTTGCAATTAATAAGTATTCTGTGGGAGATATTCTCAGACCACGAGAACATCCTACTCCTTCCTGATCAAACCAGCCCCTCTACATTTTGTGCCCATTGATCATTTTGCCTGCATCTTTATTATGATGGCTGCAAATAATTTTTCTAACTGCAGCAGTCCCTGAAACTTGGTCAGGGGTTATCTCACTTTATCGATTTATTTATATAGTTATTTAGCTAATACTGGTATGATAATGGATACTTATTTCTTCAGTGGATTTTAATCTGGCAATTAATTCATTTTGGACATGTTGTTGGGGTGTGGCTGTGTTTTCTCTTCAGCTAAGGTGTACTCTTCCCAACAGTGAGGACTGTGCTTTTCTTTCCTTCCTACTAAACATCCTTCTCTCTCTCACACACACACCACACATGTCCAGAGCTCTGTTAAGAAAAGTCATTTTTTAAGACTGAACAAATGACCAAATGTCTTGAGGTTGCTAGCAATGACATTTGTAATTTCAAGTTATAAACATTGTGTGATCACCTTCTATGGATCATTGTAGTCAATGATTGGAAGTTTAATATGTATCTCTGTGATAACGGTTTAGGATATGGTTAATAGAGAATCAACATCTGTATTTTAAGTATTCCTCAAAGGATATCTTCATTAAAGACCCATGTAATTTATTTGCACATTTCCCTGAAACCTTAAACCAGACACTTTGCTTGTATTGTATATGAGATATTACATAGCTTAGTTGGGTTTCAATTTCTTTCACCACTCTGGAGTGCCTAATGCTACTTCTAATGCAATTTATTTATTTTTTTATTTTAGTGGAAAACTTGCTCTGATTCTCATTTCCCACTTGAGTCTCCTTGGTTTGTTTCTCCCCTAATACCCTGTAAAAGAATAGAAAACAGATAATGCTTTTCCTGATAACCACAAAGTCTATATATAAGAAATTGACTTTGGAGACAGATTGCTATTTGTGGATTAAAAGTAAGTCTCTTTTTTCAGTTACTTTTCAAGAATATATCAATAAGATTTTCCTCTGTTGTAGAAATTACTTTCACAGGCTTTTAAAAATTCAGAAGTCCTTTAGAAGAATTTGTGTTTGTGATGTGTATGTACAAACACGCATCTTTCAGTGCCCTGTCATATATCTGTTCACATAGGATACACACAAATGTGTTATTTCCCCTCTACTTCATTTGTTATTTCCAAGGTGACTTAGTGGCAGGCATATCTTAGCTTCAATAACTTTATTTTTTATTATAGCATTTCTCCTATTCTATCCTAGCACAGTTTGTGGTGGAAGGTGTTCTATAAAAACATTAGGTATTAGAAGTTGTTGTCTTTAGAGACTCCTGAGTTCCTGTTTATGGATTTTAATTCACTCTGTCTCAAGGTTCTAAAACTAGCCTCTTCTTATATTGCTGTAGCTTTGTATTTCACTCAAGAAAGTTCATCTAATCCAATTTCTGCTGCAACCTTGAGATTTGGAATAAAGCTTTTTAATACATGTATGCACACATACATGCACACATGTGCAAATGGAGGTACTGTTTTAAAGGAAATAACTGGCAACCTCTCAACAAAATCTTAGCTTTGGGTCCAGCTTAATGTTAACACAGATTGATGTAGCATAAAGAGTCACCTCTTTATAAACAGGTAGGGATAGCAGTTAGAAATAATGCACAGGGTGGGACAAAAGTAGAGTTACAATTGTAAGTATGCAAAACACAGAGTTTAAGGGGACAGGGTTGGCTCTTGTTTTGTTAGTCTACACTTCATCTGCCCTCACAGACCTTAACACAAAATACAAGGTTTCTTCAAGAGAGCCGTTAATATCTTTAGTTTTAGGGAAGAACAGTGACATTAATAGGTATCTGTCTCTCTAACAGTTTTATCTAGTATTCTTGTATTATTAATTACTAGAGGCCTGGTGCATGAAAATTCATGCACTGGAGAGGGGGTCCCTCAGCCCAGCCTGTCCCCTCTCACAGTCCAGGACCCTCAGGGGTTGGAGGTGACCCAGAAACCAGGGGAAGGCGACGTCCCCATCACACCTCTGCTGCTACCACTGCAGGCAGCACAAGCCTCAACTGGCCCTGGCTACCTGAGCCTCAGGTGGCCCTGGGCAGCTAGACAGCCACCATCCGAGGCTTGCCTGCACCTCAGGCCAGCACTGGACAGATGGGCAGCTACCATCAGAGGCTTTCTTGTGCCTTGGGCTGGCCCTGGGTGGCTGGGTGGGGGGGCTGAGGGGCTGGGGGACTCAGGAGGCAGCTGCTGAGGGGACTGGGTGCCTCCATCTTGTGGCTGAGGGCACTGCTATCTTTGAGGGTGGGACAGTCAATTAGCATATTCCCTCCTTATTAGCTGTGGGTGCAGCCATCTTTTCGACAGTGTGAGGATCAATTAGCATATTCCCTCTTTATTAGATAAGATTATATTATTTCCCATATAAACAAATGTAAACCTACTTTTGTCCCTCCATGTATAAACTGATATAAATGATTATGTCATTATACTAGAAAGTGTTTAACCATCATTATTTTAAGAGATATCTAGAAAGAAAAGATAATTCAATAAACAGGCTAACATATCAAAATTAAGAATGTTTCCTAAATGAAATGTTGTGAATTGAAGAGTTAAATTTGCTTGTTCTCTCCAACTTTTCACAAACTCTTCCAATTTCGATTTATAGTTTGGGAATATGGAAAAATAATACTTGGCAAAGTTTAAAGACAATGGTTCATACTACAAGACAAAATGATTACTTTCATCTCTTTAAACCTAATTTTGGCATCATGTCCTTTTTTATTTTAGTTTTCGGGAGACTAATATAGTATATTTTTCTATAGTATAGTTCTGGTCAATTGAGCATTCAGGATCAAACATCAAAAGTATTGTATCATCTTTTTTTCTTGGAACTTAATTCTTTTTCATAGAAAAACTGTGTCATGGCAGTTCCGCAATTTGAAAATGTGTCCTTTATTTACATTTTTAAGTAGACTCTTTTGTTCTCTACTGTATTTCTACTCTTGTTATCATTACCTTCTCATCTCACCTCCTAACCACTTTATGTTGAATATATATGTCTCTGGACTGTATTATTTAATCTTTATTTTCAACACTTTTTTCTTAGAAGAACAAAAAAGTGTTTGTCTGACTTAGTTTGTTCATGATGCTATGCTAAGAGGCGGTGCCATGTAGTAAAAAGCATACCTGTCCCAGAGAATTCAAACGAGCTGCCTTCATACACAGCCTGAGTCTGCTACTGAATAGCTGTGTTTTTATACACAAACTAGAGGCCCAGTGCATAAAATTTGTGCCTGGATAGGGTCCTTAGTGACTTCCAACTGCTGACCACTGGCCGAGGCCTCCCTTGGCATCTGCCTTGGCCTGGCACCACCTGCTCACCTGCTCCACCATCCTGCCACTCTCCTCGGGGCCCATCGGGCTGGCAGTGCCTCCACTGCCACCCGCTGCCAGCACCACATTGCCAACACCCATCATGTTCCATGCTGATCCCTGATGGTCAGCACATGTCTGACTCCTAATCAGTCCAACACCTCCCTGTGGGGATAATTTGCATATTAACCTTTTATTATATAGGATAAGTTAACTATGAATTCCTTGTTTAGATGATATAAACAATTATCAGTTTCTTCAGTCATTGTGAGGGTTAAGCTAGTAACACACATAAACCTCTAGTTCAGGTCTGGCAAATAGGCAGTAATTGGAATACGTTAACTACTATTATTTTTATTATTATGGTTGTTTCTTAAAATTTTAAATTGTGAGACTGGGGAAAACTAATTGGCCTACTCCTCTGCTTGATATAAGGAGTTACAAACAGATTTCAGTAGCATCCCTGACTGCCTCTGAGGGCAAGAAATATTACTCAAATCTTTCTCTCTGTATGGCAAAATAAATCATCTACCTAGGTAGTAGTGATGGCTATTAGCTGATTAGTTTTCTCCAAAGATGTTGATCTTACAGTAAACTATAAATACTGGGTGGCAGTTGATATTTATTTGCAGAATATATTTATTTATTGGGTTTTGCCTTAAAACATCTTATTAAACTTATTGTCATTGAAAATAAAATAAAAATGCTTATAACATAAATCATAGACAGATGGCTAAAATGTGAACTATGACCTCTGTCTTTTAGGATAAACTGTACAGTAGTGTTCTTCTCCCACCTAAACTGGCTTATGGGTTTCGAGCAATTCATTCTGATACTACCTCATCATGGGAACCTGTATTTCTAGGATTTTCACAGTCTGTTATTATGTTCACCTTCTTCGTCTTTTTCAGGAGGAGATGCCCTCTCCTTTTTCTCTGTGGAATGTTTTCTGGTTGAGAGTTGGAATTTTCGGCATTACTATCCTTCTCTGCATTCCCAGGCCTGGTGGCTTCACTGCTGGGCTCTGTGCCTGGCTGGGCTGTCTCTTCTCCAGGCTCTCCAAGTGCCACCTTTTTTCCTTCAGTTATTTTGCTATTTACATGAGCAGCCAAGGAGGAAGTTTTGGAGTCCTCATATATTTCGTGTGTGGAAGTTTGATTATTAGGACCAGGGGTGGGAGGTGTGGGCATTTTCTGTGCTTTGTTTTCTTCTGACTCTTTTTTCCTAGGCGGTCCCCAGATAAAACCCTCTGAAGGCCCATAATGTTACTAGTAAGAACTTCCTCCTTTCCCTTCTGCCTCTAATTGTTCAAACAAAATACTCCAGAGCACTCTGTTTAATACTGGGAATAGTATTTTCCACAAGAGCTTCATGAAGAATATATTTTACACAAGATTTATAACTTTCATATCGAAGTTCACCAAGCCTTTTAAGAGATGGGTGATTCTTTTTAAATATTATAGTTGTGCTGGGACTCATTCAGATGCTGAAATCTTTCTTGCCAGTTAACAGACCCAGCAAAATTCCCAGTTTTATCAATCAGCCCCCAACCCCAAAAAAATTCTAATATAATTTAATAAGCCAGTGGGAATCTTCTAATTGTTTATTTTGATTTTTTGAATTCCTCAATTTCATCTGCAGTTAGATCTTTAGCATAAAAGTTCAAGCCTTGTTCTCTCTGGGGTGAAAAGCCATTGAATGCAAGTGTGGTTGTGCTCCAGTTTTTCACAATCCTCTCTCCACTTATTTAGAACTTATTCAGTGTAAACACCATCTGCCTTAAATGGAATTTTGTTCTTATAAGACTGAGGATTACTCAAGTCATTTTGCTATTGGATATCTTTGAAGTTTGGGTATAGTGTGGACATTTGCACAAACCCCTCACAGCGTAAAAATGTCTCTGGTTTAACAGTTGCTTCAGTGGAATCAGCACCTTGCTCAGTGCACACTGCCTCCATGTTCTTGTCCTGGGGCCTCAACTGCTCTGGCTCCTGCCCTCATCTGCTGGGTGAACTCGCAGTTCTCCAAGGTGGTGGACTTGTGGAAGCTAACCCTGCTGAGCACGCTTCCCATTGAAGAGGCTGGGGCAGGCGTGTGGCCCAGGCATGGCCTTGGCAAGGGCACTGGGCACCCAGGGCCAAACTGTCTCAGAGCAGCAAGTAGCAGACAGGCACACTCTGCTATTTCCTTTTTCAAATAAAACTATTATTATGATTTTAATGGATCAGTTTGAAGTCCTGTGTGTTCATGTGACTATATAAATGGAATTACAAAAGTGAATTTCAGCAGAAAAGTTTTGGAGACAGCCATCATGTATCTTTTTCCCTTTAAGAGTTATCTTCTTATGGTTTTATTTCTTAGGAGTCTTTTTAGCACTTCTATGACACCCCTTCCCCCAAGCAAATCAGGGAGTATCATAGAACAGTGGGGGCTGTTAAAAATGGTATTCTGGAACATCATTCTGATTTCCCTTAGGGAACCATTTTGACATTTTATCAGACTGTGTCTAGCAGTCTATGGAGCTTTTACTTATATTTAAGACTTAAAATCCATAAAAATCAATTGTATTTTTGTTGTATTTGCATTTATATAGATCCTTTAATATATTTTATATTATAGCTCTTTTATAGACCAATGAATTATATAGTTTTATGGCAAGGACTAAAGCTAGCAAAATTGACAGGATTATTTACAGAAGTCCTCCTTTTATACACTTCTGCATGTAAGAAGGAATATTGCAGATTATATAAAAGTGTAAATGGAAGGGAATTAACACCTATCAGTTATTGCCTTTCAGTGTCAACAGTTATCAATAAAGCATCCTAAGTAATAGATATTAAGGTATTTTTATCAGTGCAGGCAACCAACCACATCACCCCAAATATCATTACATAAGTGCCCCCTTACATAGTAGGAGGATGGACTTTTGGCTAGGACTTATTTATAGAGGTGGAAAACATTTATTCATAACTTGGACTTGTACTCTTGGCTATAAACAGGTATGCTTGAAAACTATGTATCACTAAAAAGGATTGTAGCAATCATTAATATAAATTACAGAAACCTGTCTAAACTTCAGGCCTATTTTCACAGCAGACAATTGGGAAGATTTACCATATATTTTTATGAGTACTCAGATTGTGGAATGAACAAGTGAGACATCTAATGGATTGGGGAACAAAAAATACAATTTATAGAAATTTTAATTAATTACATAAACTAGGAGTTTTACTACTTTTTAAATTAAATTCCATCTCAATGTTCAGCTTTTTAAAAAATATTGCATGCTTACAAATATGAATATATCAATGTATTACGTAGATGGCACCCTTCTGCTCCACACAATGGGGGTTCTCTGCTTTGAAAAAATACGTTTAATCTTCTACAAAGTTTGCCCTAACTGCTTTGGCTCAGAGCGTCAGCCTGCGGACTAAAAAGTCCCAGGTTCAATTCCAGTCAAGGGCATGTATCTTGATTTCGTGCACATCCCCATTAGGGAGTGTGCATGAGGCAGCTAATCAATGTTTCTCTCTCATCGATGTTTCCAGCTCTCTATCATTTTCCCTTCCTCTCTGTAAAAGGTCAATAAAATATATTTTTTAAAAAGACTACAAATTTTAAATGATACTGTATCTTAAAAAGTAGAGGATCTTTGGGGTATATATGAAGTGAAAATTTACTGGTTCATGTGTCTATATTAACCCTTTACAAAAAAAAATCAGAAAACCCTAGAGTTGAATGAGTTCTTTATATAACACTTATGAAATTAAGATTCTGAAGGTTAAGAGGTTCTTTCTATAGATTATGTCCCCCCAAAATTTATTTGTTGAATCCTAATTCCCAGTGTACCTAAATTTGGAGGTGGGGCCTTTGGTTAATGATTAAGTCCTCAGGGCAGAACCTTCACTAGTAGGATCAGTGCCCTTATAAAAGAGACCACCTGTAAACCAGGAAGCTGGTGCCAGACATCAAATCTGCCAGCTCCTTTATCTTGAACTTCCATTTACATATGTCCACAGTTTTCATACCTGGCTCATCATTAGAATCCATCCAAGGAGCTTTACAAAATAGAGTCCTGGTCCTAAACCAGACCTAATGAATCAAATTTTCCAGAAGCAGTGGAGTGCAGGAAATTTTTCCCAGCACTTCTAGGGGATTCTATGATAAATCAGGTTTGAGAATCATGGATTTGGATCACAGCCAACCAAATTTGGTGGAGTTTTATCTCATGGTATCTTGTGCACTTGGGGGGGGTGTCACTCAGCCCAGCTTGCACCCTCTCCCAGACATGGAGCCCTTGGGGGATGTCCTACTGACGACTTCAGTCAGAAATCCTTAGTGATGCCAGGAAGGAGGGAGAGGCTCCTACCACCACCTCAGCACTGGCCAGCTGTGAGCGCACTGACCACGACGTGGCAGCTTCTGCATTGAACATCAGTGAGTGTCATTGGGACCAGTCATTAGGCTGTGTTTGGTTGATTTGCACATTAGCCTTTTATTATATAGGAAGTTCAGAAATGAGGATTACACTAGGTTCATAGGTAATCTGTATTTTGAATTAATGATGCTGTCATGATGTAACTTTAAATATGTTTTCTTGTAAAACAAATATAGGCTGTAGTTTGACTCACCTTGGAAACTGCCATCCAGCCTTGCCCTATTTTTAAATTATGCTATCCAAAATGTTAATGGGTTATATTTAATTATCCACTAGGCACTTCGCTGTTTAATAACCAACCCCTTAAAATATTTTCTTATAGGCCTTAACTTCTAACTCTTTAATGGCTTTTGCTCTTCTCAAGAATCTAGTTTCTCTAGAATATGGAAATGTAGATACCAATAGCATGCAAACTCTGAGAAATATAAAGTTGACTAATAACTAATCTTGCTATAATATCCATTTATAATGTCAGAAAATTAAACTTAGGTATTTCAATTTTAATCAACCATTAGTGAAGATAATTATTACTACACTAGGGGCCTGGTGCATGAAATTTGTGCACTGGGGAAGGGTCCCTCAGCCCAGCCTGTCCGGTCTCACATACTGGGAGACCTCAGGGGATGTCCTAGGGATGGCTTAAGCCTGCTCCCCATTGGGAGCAGACCTAAGTTGCAGTCTGGCTTCTCATTGCTTGAGGTGACCAGGCTAATTAGGGGAAAGTGCCAGCCCCATCACCCAGCTACGGTAGCCACTGCCAGTCACCACAGCTGCCTGATTTTTTACAGAGAGGAAGGGAGAGGGATAGAGAGTTATAAACATTGATGAGAGAGAAACATCAATCAGCTGCCTCCTGCACATTCCCTACTGGGTATGTGCCTACAACCAAGGTGCATGCCCTTGACCAGAATCGAACCTGGGACCCTTGAGTCTGCAGGCCAATACTCTATCCAATGAGCTAAACTAGTTAGGGCATATATGAAATTTCTTTCTTTAGTTTTCTTTTTATCCTCACCTGAGGATATGTTTTCATTGATATTTTCCCCTTTCCTGCAATCCCAAGCTCAGCCCCTTCCCAAGCCAAAAGCCTTCGCCCCAGGTTTTAGGCTAGGGAAGAGGTTCCCCCATCCTCGGCAACTCAGATCGCAGGCTCGGCCTCAGGTTTAGGCTTGGGAAGGGGTTCTTCCCCACACCAGAACCTCTTATCACAGGCTCAGCCCCTTCCCAAGCCTAAAGCCTCCACCCCAGGTTTAGGCTTTGGAAGGGGTCAACACCCTGCTGCCCAGAACCTCTGCCACCACCTCTGCACTCCTTGCTTCTCACACCTGACCTGCTGTGCCCACTGCTGCCATTGACTCTGCAGCTGCTCCCACTGCCACTGAACACCTCGCCCCACCAGGCCCCATTCGTGCTGCCAGTGCTTTCCTTCCAGCAGCAGCAGCTGCCTTGCTTTCCACTCTCCCTCCCTCTTCCTTTTAGGCTGTCTTCAGTCTTCACTCCTCCTTCCCTCTGCATATGCAAATTAACCACCATCTTTGTTGAGTTAATTTGCATACTCTGATTGGCTGGTGGGCATGGTTTGTTTAGCAGAGTGATGGCTAATTTGCATATTACTCTATTAGGTTAGATAAGCATTTCTATAGTCATTCCAGACTTTAGGAAAATATAAATGAAAATATGGCCTACCATTATCTTTGAATTCAGATTTTCACATCTTTTTTTGTTTTGGTTTTAAACTATCATGTAAGCACAAACATATACATAAACACATCCATAGCTGTCTGAATGATAATTGGACCACTGTGATGAGAAATAGTTTATTTGACACAACACTGCCAATATTACATAACCTAATTTCTAACAGCTAAAATAAGATCCTTGAACTAGCCAAAACCGGTTTGCTCAGTGGATAGAGCGTCCGCCTGTGGACTGAAGGGTCCCAGGTTTGATTCTGGTCAAGGGCATGTACCTTGGTTGCGGGCACATCCCCATTAGGGGGCGTGCAAGAGGCAGCTGATCAATGACTCAATCATTGATGTTTCTAACTATCTCTCTTCCTTCTTCTCTGTAAAAAATCAATTATATATATATATATATATATATATATATATATATATATATATATATATATAAAGATCCTTAAACTAATGAACATCATTTCTAAAACTGAAATATCAATATAGAGAAAAAAAAAACGAAGTATCAAAACATCTGCCACACTGATTCTGAATTGGCTAAAATTTCAGTTTAATTCTTTAGTTCAAACAGCCAAATGTGGATATTTCTATATATTTTTTTTTTTCGGTTTAGTAAACAAATTGATTTTCAGGAGGAGCAGGAACAGAAGCTCTTACTCAAAAACCACCTCAATTCATCTAGTTAACTCTAGTAAAAGAAAGCTGATTCCTCCTAAATACTTTCTGTTGGATTAATTTGTACATTTGTCATTTGTTCTGAATACCTATATACAGACAGACATAAACATTATTTCATCTGTATTGACTATAGCATAATACCATTTAATTTATGATTTTTTGTGTTAGTTTATCTGGGGATTCTCTTTTACTTTGTGGCAACACAGCATATCTATTTTGTAGTTGTCGAATAAGAAAACATTATGTGGAATAATATTTAAATTTGCTCAGTTGATCGATCCCTTGATATTTTTTAAAATATATTTTTATTGATTTCAGAGAGGAAGGGAGAGGGGGAGAAAGAGAGGTAGAAACATCAATGAAGAGAGAAAATCATTGGTCAGCTGCCTCCTGCATGCCCCCTACTGGGGATCAACCCCACCACCCGTGCATGTGCTCTTGACCAGAATCTAACCTGGGACCCTTCAGTCCACAGGCTGACACTCTATCCATTGAGCCAAGCCAACTAGGACAATCCCTTGATATTTCTAAAGTGAAGTTCAATATACACTTAATTTACTTTCAGTCTCAAAGGGCAATAAGCATCAAAATATCCATTGCAAGACACTTCTGGTGTGTGTATATGTGTGTGCGTGTGTGTTTAACCCCTGAATTCTGTACAGTTATTTAAACTTTCCAGCAGAGTTTAAATCTAGTATTCTATCTAATCTCTGTATTTTTAATGAAGTATCCTATTTAATAAAGAGTGAATATGCAAATTGACTATCACATCATCACTAAAATGGTGGCACACAGTCACAAGATGGTGGCGCCCAGTCCCCTCAGCCCCGCCAGAGTCCCAGAGTCTTTTCAGCCAAACTGGGGGAGGAGAGCAGGCACATGGTGGTGCAGCCCGAACAGACCTCAGCCACCCAGATGCCCAGGGCTGGCCCAAGGTGCATGCAAGCCTTGGATGGTGGCTGCCTAGCTGCCCAGGGCCACCTGAGGCTCAGGTAGCCAGAACCAGTTGAGGATTGTGCTACCAGCAGTGGCAGCAGCAGAAGTGTGATGGGGGCATTGCCTTCCCCTCATTGCCAGGTTGCCTTCCACCCTTGAGGGCTCCCGGACTGTGAGAGGGGTAGGCCTGGCTGAGAACCCCCTTTCCAGTGCATGAATTTTCATGCACCAAGTCGCTAGTATTCACTATCTAATAAAAGAGTAATATGCAAATTGACCATCACTCAAGGCACAAGATGGCTGCCCCTATGTGGCCAAAGATGGCTGCCCCCATGTAGATACAAGATGGCCACCACAAGAATGCTGTCAGGGGAGGGCAGTTGTGGGCAGTAGGGGGAGGGCAGCAGAGGAGGGCAGTTTGGGGAGACCAGACCAGCAAGGGAGGGCATTTGGGGGGGGACTAGGCCTACAGGGGAGGGCAGTTGTGGGGACCAGGTCTGCAGGGGAGGGCAATTGGGGGTGACCAGGGCAGCAGGGAGAGCAGTTAGGGGCAACCATGCCTGCAGAGGAGGGCAGTTGGATGTGACCAGTCCAGCAAGGGAGAGCCATTAGGGACAACCAGGCCAGTAGGGGAGGGCAGTTGGGGGTGACCAGGGCAGCCAGGGGAGCAGTTAAGGGCAACCAGGCCTGCAGGGAAGGGCAGCTGGGGGAATCAGGCCAGCAAGTGAGGGCACTTGGGGGGACCCAGGCCTGTAGGGGAGGGCAGTTAGGGGTGACCTGCCCAGCCAGGGAGGGCAGTTAGGGGTGACCAGGCCAGTAGGAGAGGGCAGTTAGGGACAATTGGGCCAGTCAGTAGCAGTTAGGCATCGATCAGGCTGGCAGGGGAGTGGTTAGGTGTGATCAGGCTGGCAGGGGAGCAGTTAGACATCAATCAGGCTGGCATGGGAATGGTTAGGGGGTGATCAGGCTGGCAGGGGAGCAGTTAGGAGCAATCAGGCAGAGGCAGGCATGCAGTTTGGAGCCAGCAGTCCTGGATTGTGAGAGGGATGTCCGAACATTGGGATCGGGTCTAAACAGGCGGTCAAACATCACTCAAGGGGTCCCAGATTGGAGAGGGTGTAGGCTGGGCTGAGGGACACCCTTCCCCCTGTGCATGAATTTTGTGTACTGGGCCTCTAATATATTGATAATTCCCCCACCATCAAAGCAATACAACTTACTCATATATAAATAACAAACGTTTGCTATTAAGACTGAATAGATTACCTCTTTTTTTTATGTTACTACATTCTCTTTCTCTTGTTTGTAATGGCAATATAATTGTCAGTTTTGTTCCTGTGTCATCATTTAATATATTTTTACTAATAGTTCCTACTATTTGTAAAAGCCCTTGCTAGATGTTAAGGAAAAAAAAACAAAACAAAACAAAAAAAAACAACACAAAAACAAAAACAAAAAAAAACACAAAAAGGAATGAAATATTTTTTAACCTGAAGATATTTGTATTCTAAAAAGGAAAGTAAATGTATACTATTCTAAATAAAATTGACTTTCCTCACATTTTAAATTTAGTCCCACCAGGATCATGGTTTCATGTCTGTCTTTCCTGCTTGCCGGTGAATTGCCTAAAGGCAGAGATTGAGTATCATTGATTTTCTAATCCAAGCATTGAGATCAGTGCCGGCATGTAGTAGATGTTTGCTGTTTCATTCCAATCCCTATTTTAAATCCTTTAATTTATCCTTATTGCCTTAAAGATAGAATTCAACCCCTAAGCATGTTAGGTAAGCCCTTTGTGATTTAAGCCTGCACTGTCCTGTGTAATAGCTACTACTATGTATTTTGAGCACTTGAAATGTAACTAGTCTGGACTGAGATGTGCTTAAAAGTAAAATACACAGATTTTGATGACTAGTATGAAAGCAATGACAAAAAAGGTACCATTAATAATTATTATCTTGATTACATGTTAAAATGACATTTTGGTTAAATACATTTTATTAAAATAAATTTCATCTTATTTTTACTTTGTAAAAATATGATTACTACTCAATCAGGAAGAATATAAAAATCTCAGTAGACCAGTAACTTGGGAAGAAATTGAAATAGTTATCAAAAAGCTTCCAGCAATCAAAAGCCCAGGGCCAGATGGCTTCACAGGAGAGTTTTACCAAACATTCAAGGAAGAACTAAAACCTATCCTCCTCAGACTTTTCCAAAAAAAATTCAAGAGGAAGGAACACTTCCAAACTCCATCTATGAATCCAGCATCAACCTAATACCAAAACCAGATAAAGACAACTCAATGAAAGAGAATTACAGGCCAATATCCCTCATGAACATAGATGCCAAAATCCTCAACAAAATTCTAGCAAATCGGCTCCAGCAGAACATCACAAAGATCATACACCATGACCAAGTAGGATTTATTCCAGGAATGCAAGGATGGTACAATATCCACAAATCAATAAACGTGATACATCACATAAACAAAGTGAAAGATAAAAATCATATCGTCAAATCAATTGATGCAGAAAAAAACATTTGATAAAATCCAACACCCTTTCCTGATAAAAACTCTCAACAAGGTGGGAGTACAAGGATCATACCTCAACATAATAAAATCAATATATGATAAAACCACAGGCAACATCATACTCAATGGGCAAAAACTAAAACCATTTCCTCTAAGAACAGGAACAAGGCAGGGATGTCCACTATCGCCACTCCTGTTTGACATAGTAATGGAAGTACTAGCCATTGCAATTAGACAAGAGGAGGAAATAAAAGGCATCCAAATTGGAAAAGAAGACGTAAAGTTATCCTTATTTGCAGATGACATGATATTGTACATAAAAAATCCAAAAGACTCCATTAAAAAAATAATTGACTTAATAAATGAATTTGGCCATGTAGCAGGATACAAAATTAATGCCAAGAAATCTATGGCATTTCTATACACCAACAGTGAACTTACAGAAACAGAGACTAAAAAAGCAATCCCCTTTACCATTGCACCAAAAAAAAAAAAACTAAGATACCTAGGAATAAACTTAACTAAGGAAGTAAAGGACCTATATGCGGAAAACTGCAGGACACTGAAAAAAGAGATAGAGGAAGATGTAAACAGATGGAAGAACATACCATGTTCATGGATTGGTAGGATCAACATCATCAAAATGTCCATACTTCCTAAAGCAATCTATAGGTTCAATGCACTCCCCATTAAAGTATCAATGGCATATTTCACTGACCTAAAAAGAACTCTCCAAAAGTTCATTTGGAACAATAAAAGACCCTGAATAGCCACAGCAATCCTGAGAAAGAAGAATAAAGTAGGAGGGATCTCAATACGAGACTTCAAGCTGTATTACAAAGCCACCGTTCTCAAAACAGCCTGGTACTGGCACAATAACAGACACATAGATCAATAGGATAGAATCGAGAACCCAGATATCAACCCAAATCACTGTGCTCAATTAATATTTGACAAAGGAGGTAGGAATATACAATGGAGTCAAGACAGTCTCTTCAATAAATGGTGTTGGGAAAATTGGATAGATACATGCAAAAGAATGAAACTAGATCAGCAACTTACACCATACACAAAAATAAACTCAAAATAGATACAGGACTTAAACATAAGACAGGAAACCATAAAAATACTAGAGGCATCCACAGGCAGCAAAATCTCAGACATATGCCAAAAGAACTTCTTCACTGATACTGACCCTAGGGCAATGGAAGCTAAAGAGAAAATAAACAAATGGGACTACATCAAAATAAAAAGCTTTTTTTACAGCCAAAGAAACCATCAACAAAACAACAAGAAAGCCCACTGTATGGGAGAACATATTTGCAAATGTTAGCACTGATAAAGGTTTAATCTCCAACATCTATAGACAGCTTATACAACTAAATAAAAGGAAAATGAATGATCCAATTAAAAAATGGCCAATGGACCTAAATAGAATATTTTCAAAAGAAGACAGAAGGAAGGCCAAGAGGCACATGAAAACATGCTCAAAGTCACTAATTATCCAAGTGATGCAAATCAAAACAACAATGTGGTACCATCTCACACCTGTCAGAATGGCCAACATCAACAAATCAACAAATGACAAGTGTTGGCGAGGTTGCAGAGAAAAAGGAACCCTCGTGCAATGCTGATGGAAATGCAGACTGGTGAAACCACTGTAGAGAGCAGTGTGGAGTTTCCTCAAAAAACTGAAAATGGAACTCCCATTTGACCCAGTAATCCCACTCCTAGGAATATATCCCAAGAAATAGAAACACCAATCAGAAAGGATATATGCACCCCTATGTTCATAGCAGCACAATCTACAATAGCTAGAATCTGGAAACAGCCTAGGTGGCCCATCAGCAGATGACTGGATCAGAAAACTATGCTACATCTACACAATGGAATACTATGCTGCCATAAAAAAGAGGGAATTCTCATCATTTGCAGCAACCTGGATGGAATTGGAGAACATCATGCTGAGTGAAATAAGCCAGTCAATGAAAGAGAAACACCACATGACCTCACTCATTTATGGATAATAAAGAACATTATAAACTGATGAACCAAAAGATAGATATAGAGACAGTAAAGCAACAAGCAGACTGTCTAATTACAGCAGGGAGGGTAGGGAGATCTGGGGGAGATAAGAGATCAACTGAAGGACTTGTATACATGCATATAACTACAACCAATGGACACAAAACTCTGGGGAGGGAGGGTATGTATGGGAGGGGGCAATGTTAAAATATGTACACAGATAATAATTTAATACAAAATATGATTACTAGAAAAATTTAAATTATATATATGGCTTGCATGTTTTTCTTGATCGTTGCTCAAGCCCCCTGTCTACTTCCTTCCCCTTTACTTTCCACATGTACTTTATTTCCACCCTTTAAAAAGTCTCTTTGCTGTATTCCAAAAGCACACACTAAATTCCTTCTTTAATACCTTCGCAGCTCTACCTGGCATACTGCACTCTCCTTAGCATAGTCCGTTGTTAAAGGCCAACTCACTCCACCGAAGACTACTTTCCTCCCAAGACCTATTTTAGCTAACCTGTGTTTATAATAACACATTATCCTTCACAAAACTTTATGTAGGACAACCCTCCCCCCCCCACCACCCTCCCCCAGCACACACACTGTATTGTATTTGTTAGTTCACTTACACCTCTTTTAAGACTGGGACTGACCTTTTCTGACTTCCTGCATTGAACACAGTTTTGGTTTAGCATAACTCTTACTTTTTGCTGAACAAAGACAAGAAGTACTTGGTGGTTGAATAGCAAATCAAAGAGAAACTAAGATTTATTTCCTCTGAATCTGGATGATAGCTTTGACCCAAACCACCCGAGATTCGCACCCCCATCAAGAAGTCCATAATGGCCCAAATAGGCCTCTAAAACCTCTCACACACCCCAAAACACCCCCCCACACACACACACTAAATAAATAAATAAATAAATAAATAAATAAATAAATAAATAAATAAATAAAAGCACCAACTCAAATTGAAACCACTACAGAGTTTCCTGTAAAACTATTAAATAATAAACATTATTTATTTATTTATTTAATATATTTTATTGATTTTGTACAGAGAGGAAGGGAGAGAGAGAGTTAGAAACATAGATGAGAGAGAGTCATCGATCAGCTGCCTCTTGCACAACCCCTACTGGGGATATGCCCGCAACAAAGGTACATGCCCTTGACAGGAATCGAACCCGGGACCCTTCAGTCCCCAAGCCGACGCTCTATCCATTGAGCCAAACCGGTCTGGGCAGTAAACATTTATTTTTGAGAGGTAAACTTTAATAAAACAAAAAAAACTATTTGTGTTATCACTTCAATGTCAAAAGGCCAAAAGAAAAGATCTGCCTCTTATAAACAACTGGAAAAAGCTATAGAACAGTGAAAGTATCTTTTTAATACAGTCATTAATTCATTTTTTATCAGTAACATAACTTTTCACTGGAGGTTGTCAGGTTAGTTCTAAAATTCTGGCTTCATCCTTTGTCCTCAGAAAGGATGGTAAAGTCCCTGGTAACCAGTACAGAAGGCAGGTGCCTGATTTAGTTGAATGGTGTATTTAGCAAGTGCAGTTCCTATGAGTTGAGTCCTGTAGTCACATCCAACAAAATGCTCTCCGCCGCAGTAGCTATTAAAAATTGGCTGGTTGCTGTAAGCATTGTAGAAGGGGCCATATGCTTGATCAGAATAATTAAAGCCTTGGTTGCAGGATGAGATGTGAACTGGAGCAAGCATCATGGTAGGATTGCCAACATCCCCACTCACCCCGTAAACACTGGGGTTGACTCTGCAGGCTCCATAAACATTTGGGTCTACTGCCATGGCCCCATATAAATTTGGGTTGACTGCCATGGCCCCATAAACATTTGAGTCGACTGCCACGGAACCACAAGCATTAGGGTCAACTCTCACAGCCCCACGAGTATTTGGGTGGACTCTCAGGGGCCCATGAGCGTTCGAGTGGACTCTGATGGCCCAGTGAGCATTTGGAACGACTCCACAGGCCCCACTAACACTCAAGTTGACTCTGCCAGCCCCGTGAGCATTTGGCCCTGTGGGGGGCTCTCCACCCCCCGAGGCATTGTCTAGCTTGGGAAAGGGAACATCTCTTCCTCTCCTCAGTGGCATCTTTGGAATTTCATTCTCAACAGCAATTTTAACTTCACACCGACTGGAACCCAGGAGGTGGTACCTGGTTTCTAACAGCTTCCTCACTGGAACTTCATCAGTATAGGTGATAAAACAGAAAGATCATCTTCCGTTTGTTTTCAGATAAACTGGCAGCTCAATATGCTCAATCGCTCCAAATGTCCCAAAGTATTGTCTAATTTTGCCTTCTGACGTCTTAGGGTTCACCCCACCCACAAAAACCTTTCTCCGAGGAAATTTCAGTTCCCTGGCCTGAGCCTTTCTAAGATCAAACTTCCTGCCCTCCACTTGGTGCTCTTTGACTTGCAGCACCTTCTCCACAGCCTCCTTATCTTCGAAAAGTAAAAACCCAAACCCCCTGGACACTCCAGTTTCTGAATGGGTTTTAATAGTGAAATTGATAATCTTGCCATATTGGGACAAATAGTCAAAAAGAGCTTCCTTACTTGTATTGTGGGAGAGCCCTCCAATGAACATTTTCCCAGCGATGTGCTCAATCTTGCTGGCCTCGATGCGGAAGCCCTCGGGGAGTTTTAAGTTGAGTTTGCTTGTGGCCTTGGCTAGAGCATCCATTTTCGGGGACACTGAGGCGGCTTTTGGACAAAGTACCCCAGAGCCTCAAATGCTGCTGAGGAGTCACAGGGGTCGCAGGACGATGGGCGTGATGATGTGGACGCCCCTGCGTGAGCGAGCGTTTGGACTTCCTTTCAGAGAAGGGTGGCCTTTCCCTCATTTCACCGAAGCCCCGGTCACCGCACACAAGCTGGCATGCTGCAGCTTTTCTCTTTTCTTCAACAAAGGCACTATCTCCTATACACAAGCAACTTGTTCTTTTTGGGAAGTAGTCATTTTAACATTTTGCTAAACTTGTTTCTTCTTTCAGGTGGACCTGAAAATCTGAGTGACCGCTTGTTCATTGCATTCTTTAGGCTATTATCCTATTCCATGAGCAAACTGGAAGGCAAGGATGAAAAAAGAGGTGGAGAGGAGGTAGACTAGTAAGTAGATTACAGGGAAAGCACCTTCCTATGCTGAAGGGGTCTAAAACAGTATTTTTAATAACAGCAATGTTAAAATATAATTTACATACTATACACATTGCCCTTCTGAAGTTTTTCATGTATTTATAGAGTCATGTGATATGCACAATCTAATTACCACCATTTAATTTTAGAAACCATCTGTCCCTCTGAAAAGAAATTTTGTGCCCCATTAATCAGTTGCTCCTCATTTTCCCCTCAACCCTCCCAAATCATGCAGTCTATGGCCTTCTGTGTCTGGCTTCTTACATTTAGCCTGTGTTTCCTATGTTTTCCCATGAAGTGGCCTGTTTCACTATTTCATTAATTTTTTATTGGTCAATAATATTCCATTGCATTGATATAAGATATTTTGCATATCCATTTCTCTAAAATAAAATTTGAAAGCATTGATGATGTTACAGTATTCCACATCTGTTTCATAATTAAAATAAGTATCAAGGATTTTTCTTGCAGTCTTGTGCATTTCTGAATTCTGGTGCCATCAGTCAGTGCAGATAGGATTAGTCACAATTGCCTAGACTGTTGAGATGTTATTTAATATTACCTTAACCACTCCTTCCATCTGAAGATCACAGATCAAATCTTCAATGCTCTATTTGTCTATTTCCAGGTGGGTATCCATAGCCCTTGCATTGTTCAAGGGTTAGCTTTATTAGCTTTTGGGTGAAGTGCTTTTTAATTCCTCCACAGAACCTCCCCATAGGCTCTATATATACTTGCAGCCAAATAGTATTCCATTGCATGAATTTCTGGAATTACTCATCTTAAAACAACAACAACAACAACAAAACCCCCAACCCTACTGATAATAATAACGCATGCCTATTCTGTCTGCAAACGTGTACTCACCATCATTCATAGATAAGTGAAATGCGAGTGTGTTTTAAAACTAACCCTCACTGAAATTAAATCATAGGGGAAATGATCATTTCAAAACAAAGGTAAAAGTAAAGTCTTTAAAAACAAAACAAAACAAAACAAAACAAAAAACAAAAAAAACCCTAGCTTACACTTTAATGATAAACTATTGGAAGTTTCATCTGCTCCCGCATTTTCATCTGCATCCTCCTGTTTTTGTTCATTATGAACTTTCTTCCCTAAATGCCGTTTTCTCCTCAGTCAGCCACTATGTTCCCATTCCATCTGTCTAACCCTTATAGCCTCCTCTCCAAGTGCCTCCCCTCTGGAGCCTCTCACACGCTTTTCTACATCTTCATCAAGGAGCTTATAATTACACTGTTCAGTGATCTTCATACAGACTTTCTTATAGGTCTCTACACATAACATAGTACACATACTACTTGGCCTATTAAAAAAGTAAAAAAGGAACTCATTAAATACTTGCTGAAATAAACTAAGCAGTGGAATTCTGAGGGCCACAATTTTAGAAAGCATTGGTCTCACCAGACTCTGAGTGGATAAAGCAGTTGCAGATTACTTCCTGATTGCTGATCTGTCACAGTTTTGGAGATCTGACCTATCTTTCCCATGGAAGAGGCTACAAGTTTGAAATTTTCTTATTTCTGGTTCACTTGTAAGCCAACTGAGATAACATCGGAGTAGGTAGAGTTCCCTCAAACTCCTGTTTTCTCAGGGATGAAAACCTTCTGTGTGCCTCTAAACTAATTAGACACCTTGATGGCTAGTTATGTATCTGTGGCTATTTTTAGGCCATGGCTGATGTCATAATTTTGACCCAAGTGTGGGCTGCTTAGCTTTATTCAATTATTTGGCTACAACCTGCACCCATCACCCCAGTTCTGGCCTTACAAATGCATGCCCTTGGTCACAGAGGCTACTGGGTTTATGCATGTCAATGAATCAGTGAAAAGACTGTTCTCACTTCTGGATATGCAATTCAAAACATTTAACCTACTGATCTTGGGTCAATAGTGCCACTTTGGTACCTGAAAGACAATACATTATTACAATAATTGCTTTTGAAGAAGTAAAAAGGATTTTTTTTTTTGAAAACGATTGCTTATTTCTGCCCACCCCCAATGAAAATAATTATGTTCGCTGAGGCACTCTCCTCCCACACACATGCCCCATGATCTTTAAGTGCCTAAAATGTATCCAAGTAACTCCCTTTTCACTCCAATGTCTGAAGAAATTAAAACTTGTGCTATTTAGCTTGAGTTTTCCATGGCAATGGTGCC
Organism: Pipistrellus hanaki; assembly: GCF_964339955.1. Classification (NCBI taxonomy): domain Eukaryota; kingdom Metazoa; phylum Chordata; class Mammalia; order Chiroptera; family Vespertilionidae; genus Pipistrellus; species Pipistrellus hanaki. Next base: position 58,148,819 of record NC_140524.1, on the reverse strand, counting down.
ACAGGACTTAATGTATATTTTAAGTACTGAAATATTGTCATCAGATTCCTAATGTTAACTTCTCTTGTGGAGCAGTGCAGTAACAATAATTCTGACTAGCAGTTCATTCTTATTCCATATTAAATCAAAATACATATATTATTGAACTGAAGTAACTGGAGATTTCTTTGCTGAGAAATGAATAAATGAACGAATGAATGTTAGGTACCCAGACAGTTACTAAAGGTATTTTACAATGTGAAATGCCTAGAAAAATAAACACTGTAAATCAAAGAATAAATGGCACAGAAGCTAGGGATATAAAATAAGGATTTGCTGCACTTGGGGTAGGGAGACCAAGTGCTGTAATACATGTAAGCCATCATAATTTTTGAATTTTATGGAATATGGGATACTTGATTTGGGTTTGTTTTACTGTGGTCTAGATCATGCCTGCAATATTTATAGCTCTTAATTTTATCGTCCCTTAGACATTGGTATCTCATTTATAATTGTTGGAGAATGGGAGATAAGAAGAAGGATGACATATGCCTTTAGAATTGATCTGCCTCTCTTATCATGGACCTCAACCTTGACAGAAGGATGCTGAGGGACCCATAAATCATAAAGTTAGCCAGGATGTATCCTGATTTGATATGCTGGCATAGACCTGTCTCTGTGGTAATATGTTCTTTAATGCTCTGTTGAACCTGTTCTCTTTAGTAAAATGAAAATGCATGTGTTTGACATATTTGTTCTAGTTGGATGTTTGATAAAATGAGATTTCCCTTACTCTTTTTCTTCTTCATTTTCCATAGAAACTGCCAGTGCCCATTACTTAAATTAAGTTGCTAGTGCTTGTAGATAGTCTGAAAAAAATAATCACTTAGAAAATACTGTTCTCTATTAACTTTGCATGTATGCAAATAAGTGATTTAGCTGAATGTAGTACATTGGAAATGGACTAAACATTAATTTGACATCAAAACTTTTTAATAACAGAATTCAGCTGCTTGACTTCTGCCTAGATTAGACTGATTTCAAAAGCCCTTTTTGCCATCTGCATAGAAGGCAAATGTGCCCTGTTCTAGAAGACAGAATACACTTGTCAGTTTCAATATCTGCTTGACAAAAACACACACAGGTATTAAAAATGCATTTCTCCTGGAAATATAGCTTAAAACAGACACTTCAATTATGCTAATCTTAGATTCAATTTGAAGGTATTTTGGAGTTTTTTGTTTGTTTGTTTTGTTTTAGAAGTATTAGGAAAAAGAAGACTCATTCTCTTCCTTCACTATGGAATGAATATGTAGTGTATGGTAAAGGGAAAGCTAATTTGATTACTCTCTGTCTCTCAGCCTTCCTTAGGATCATTGTCATTGGGTACTTCCAAAGTCTATCTGGTTGCTGGTTTGGGTAGGATCTACCACAGAAAACATGGGAACTCATTTCCCAAGCACATATGTATGCCTAACCTGGAGAATATTGAACAATAGTGTGACCTTGCATTTCTCTCTTCACTTCCTAATTAGATAATATCATATCAAAGAATTAGGGGTGCCTATGGATGAACAGATAAAAAGGCAAATTGCAAAATTCATAAAGAGTGCAGCCTATTTTGATGTTTTTGCATCATTTAATTACTAATTTATTTCTGTGTGACTGTTTTTGGTAGAGGAAAAGAGTTCTGCTTGCCAACTCTTTTTTTTTCCCTTTTATGATAGTGATTTAGTGGATAAGCTTTTGTTGGATTTTTTTTCTTGAATTAATGGAATCTGTTGCTTACACAGGAATTTGTAAGAATCATAAAGTTAATAATGCTTGCATATGAATCATGCAAATGTAGAATTTAGATATTGTTGTACAGGTAGATATGAATGCCAATCAAAATCAACATATCCTATATAATATAAGGGTAATATGCAAATTGACCCTAACAGCAGAATGACTGGTTGTTATGATACACACTAACCACCAGGGGGCAGATGCTCAACACAGGAGCTGCCCCTGATGGTCAGTGTGCTCCCACAGGGTGAGCTCTGCTCAGGGGATGTGAGCACAGTGACAGTGGCAGGAATTACTCCCCCCTCCTCGGCAGGGCTAAAGATGTCTGACTGATGCCTTAGGCCCGCTCCCCGAGGGTTCCCAGGTTGCCAGAAGGATGTCTGATTGCCAGAGTAGGTCCAATCCCCTGGGGAGTAGGCCTAAGCTGGCAGGTGGACATCCCCCGAGAGGTCTCGGACTGCAAGAGGGCATAGGCTGGGCTGAGGGACCCCCCTAGGTGCACGAATTTTTGTGTACCAGGCCTCTAGTATACTATAAAGAAGTCTGTGCAAATAATGCTTATTGAAGACTTCTAAATAATCTCTGATTTATTTTTTCATATACTATTTAATGTGAATTTCTTTCTAGTAATTTTTGCTGAGTCAATGAAACATCTATATTTAAATAGTCATATACTCTGGATCTGCAGCCTAAGAATAAAAGTACTAGGTATAGGCTTTATTTCTATAGTACTTTTCTTTTTGCTCATAAATAATGTTTCAAATATATCCTCTAGATAAAGATACACTGACCAATAATTTCCACTTGCAATTATTTTATGAGCATAATTACAAAGGAGAACACGCTTAAAAATCAAAATATACAATATGTGTGCCCCATGTCTAATTCTCTTCCAATTATAGTCCATACAATAAAATCAAAGCCAATCATAGAAAGAACAGTTACAGTTAGAGAATTACAGAGCTTTCTAAAAAAAAAAGAAAGAAAGAAAGAAAGAAAGAAAGAAAGAAAGAAAGAAAGAAAGAAAGAAAGAAAGAAAGAGGAAGGAAGGAAGGAAGGAAGGAAGGAAGGAAGGAAGGAAGGAAGGAAGGAAGGAAGGAAGGAAGGAAGAAAGAAAAAGCATAGGGCATATGGAAAGGCTTCAAGAAATGAATCAATACCAACTGTGGTAGTATTGATACTAGTCTGACAAGAGATGGAGAAACAAAGGCTAATGCTACTCCAATAAAACACTTGGCTCAGGTACTAAGATAGGAGAGGATTTAGGCATATCTAGAACTAGAAGAATTTGAGATTAAGAAAACAAATACAAAATTAAAAGGATGTCTTCTGGACCAAATCAGAAAGGGGAAGATAAACACTGTGTTGATGAGAAATATAACATGGTGAATCAGTATTCAGTTGCAAATTAGCTTGAACTCTTTTTCTGTGTCCTTTGGCAATGATTTGCTTCTGTCTAGAAGTGTTGTCTGCATTAAGTGATACTGGGTCAACAATCCAAATACCAAGTGCTTATACCCACCCAGTTGTTTTCTGCTTACTTGTTCATGCAAATGTTAGGCTTTAGAATTCTGAACAGTTTAGTTCCCAGTACTTTTAGGAATGTGGGAAGAAACAATCCTTACTATAGTTTTTTGTTTATTTGTTTTTGTCTGTCAATATCAAATTCATTTTTCACCAATGTGGACTCTTGGCTGCAATCAACTACACGGGCTTTTTGTGTTGTTTCTTTTTTTTTCTTGACAGTTTACTATCCAAAGTAGCTGTGCTTTCTTCCAGGAGATACTGTTCCCTAATAGATTGTCTATTCCACCCTTAATATCTATTCCTAGGCTTGTCAGAGACTAAGCTTAATGAAGAGTGTGGCACTTGTAAAAATCCAGTGTTTAAAAATTCAGTGTTTTCAAGTATTCAGCCAACATGTAATGAGCATCAGACAGAAAGGGGGATAACAGTATTAGTCAGAAAGAACAGTATGCACAAAGACTTTGTTCTAAGAGCAACAGTGGGGTATCTTGTGTATCATTTACATGGGGGACATATGATGGGAAATGAAGTTGGGAATTTTTTGCAGTATTAAACAAATATTTTTGAACTCTCTTATGTGCCTGTCACTGTACTAGGACTTTGGATATAGGATGATTAGAATACTTTAATGAACTAACAGTAGGATGGTCATAGGCATGTAAACATAAGCTTTGTTATAATGTAAATACAGTCATGGAGGTAAACACCAGTTGTTTCGTGGGTAGAAGACAGAGCTCCAGTAGTAGCTGGGAGGCAAGAAAGTGTAAGATGACTCAAGAATTGAGTGAGAAGCCACAGGAGGCCAGCACTAAAGCCCTGAGATGCTCCAGCATTTAATGGACCAGAAAGCTTTTCACAGTCAATGGAGTTTATGGCAACTTATAGTTGAAACCTATTATTTTGTCTTTAGAACGATTTACAAAGTACCTCCCTTTAAAAGATTCAGAAAATGATTGATCTATATAGTTCACCTTATTTAATTGATTTCCCCTATAGAGTATGATATTATTTGCATAATAACCTCTGTGTATCTCTGTGACTACATATGAATGAGCAAAAATGTATGGGAGTATTTGAATTAATATTTATTTAAATATAGGACATCAAAAGCAGAAGTGATAAAGAGAAATTTTGATGTATGAGACTTCATCAGAATGAAATCATTTGCACTTCAAAAGACACCATTAAGAAAATAAAAAGAAAAACCTTAAATGGGGAGAATATTTTTAAATCATGTAACATTGAAGAGTAGACTTGCATTGAGAGTATATAAGGGATAGTTTTATCTCTCTTTAGGTTGTAGCTGCTGCTGGGATTGGATTCCATTTGGCAGAGAGTGAGACAATGTGGACAGTAGCCCCAGTGCCCTGCGTCTGGCCACCAGCAGCCATGCACAGTGCCCCAGATGTAAGGCATCAAGTTTGTGGTGGCAGGAGATAGAGCTGTAGGTAAAACTTGCCTACCGATCAGTGACACAGCCAGCGCCTTTCCTGGAGAATAAATCTGCACTGTCTTTGACAACTATTCTTTGACAACCAGTGTTATGGTAGGTGGAAAACCGGTAAATCTGTGCTTATGGGATACTGCTGGAAGAGGGGATCATGACAGACTATGTCCCCTGTCCTATCCAAGACAGATATATACTTAATTTGCTTTTCTTTTGTGAGTCCTATGTCATTTGAAAATGTTCATGCAAAGTGGCATCCTAAAATGTGTCACCATTGTCCCAATAATTCCATCATCCTGGTGGGGACTAAGCTTGATTTTTTAAAATATATTTTTATTGATTTCAGAGAGGAAGGGAGAGGGAGAGAGAAATAGAAGCTTCAATGATGAGAGAGAATCTCTGACCTGCTGCCCCCTGCACACACCCTACTGGGGAATGGGCCCACAATGCGGGCATGTTCCCTTGGCAGGAATTGAACCCAGGGCCCTTCAGTCCTCAGGTCGACACTCTATCCACTGAGCCAAACCGGCTAGGGCCTAAGCTTGATTTTAGGGACAATAAATACACCATTGATAAACTAAAAAAAGAGAAGCTGACACCCATCACTTATTCACAGAATTTAGCCATATTTAAGGAGATCAGTGCTGCAAAATATGAGGAGTGCTCAACTATCACACAGCATTGCCTCAAGACAGTGTTTGATGAAGCTATTCTAGCTATTCTGCACCCGCCTCCTGTCAAAAAGGAGAAGAGAAAATATTCACTGTTGTAAATGTCTGGACCCCTCTTCCCTGCTGCCCTTTGGAACCTTTGTACACTTTGCTAAAAAATGATGGTGACTGCACAAAATACCAAGTTTTTGTTACAGATTAATTTTTCCATTAAACCATTTTGAACCATTCAGTAATTTTTAGGTTGTATTTGTTTAAATTGTAAATATTCCAACTTTCACATTCTATTAAACTTTAGCCCTAAGATGAAAAAAAAAAGAAGAAAAATAAGTAAGAAATATTTACAATTCAATTATAAGAAAACAACCCAATTTTAAAAATGGGGGAAATATATTAAATAGAAATTTCACCAAGGATATAGAAATGTGCAATAAGTACATGAAAAGATACATGACATAATTAGTCACTAGGAAAATAAAAATTAAAACCACAATCATATACTTCTTCAAAGCCATTTGAGTGACTATGATGAAAATACATGATAATAATATGATAGGATTGTGGAGAAACAACCTTCATACATTAATAATGGGGATGTGAAATAAATAGCAAGCTGCTTTAGAAAACAGTTGAGCTATTTCTTAAAAAGATAAGCATATTTATAATATGACCTATGACCTCACAAATGTACCCTTACAAGCTACCCAAGAGAAATGAAAATCTATGTTTTGTACTTGACTGTGTACAGCCATAAAATTCATAGTAGCTCAAAAGTGGAGAAAAAATAAAGTATCTATGAACTTCGCTGATCTCTCCCCTGGCCACAGGCCCCACATGACTCAGCCCATGGACTCTTCAATGATAGCAAAAATGGAGAGACGAGGAAACAACCCCCAAAGAAAGAAAAGGTGGTCTTAGGAGAAAAGGAACTAAATGAAACATAGTCATGCAATATATAAGAAAAAGAATTCAAGGTAAGAGTTATACAGTTAGTTCATAAACTGGATAGATGAGGAAATCAACAACTTATGTAAGAATCAAGAAGAAGAAAAATGATATAGATACAATAAAAAACACAATGGAAGGTTTCAACAGTAGACTAGAAGAAGCAAAGGACTGAATTAGTGAGTTAGAAGACAAGGCAGAAAAACACACCTAACCTGAACAGCCATTTGAGGAAAAAAAATAGAAAGCAGGAGGAGAGCCTAAGGGAGCTTTGGGCCAAGAAATGTCTATGAATTTGCAAATATATAAATAAATGTGGTATATTCATATAATCCTATCTAATAAAATAGTAATATGCAAAGTAACCATAACTCTGCTACACCCACCAGCCACGCCTACCAGCCATGCCCACCAGCCAATCAGAGAGAGTATGCAAATTAACCCCAGCCAAGATGGCTGCAGCCACTGAGCAAGCAGGAGGGAGGCTTGGGTTTCCCTGGTAATGAAGGAAGCCAAGCTTTCCACATACCCTGGGGGCCTAGGCCTCCACTGAAGGGTACAAAGTTTCAATTATACGTAAAAGATAAATAAATTCCAATAGAAATAGCGGCAGCCACAGAGCAAGCAGGAGGCTTGGCTCTGCTCCAGGCTACAAAGTTTCAACTATAGAAGATAAATAAACCCCAGATACCAGGGCCTCTGCTTGGGTCACCAGGGGGTGTGGCCAGCCTGCAAACCACCACAGGCCCCTCACCCAGGCCACCCTACATCCCAAGGGAACCCCTACCCTGATCCAGGACACCCTTCAGGGCAAACCAACTGGCCCCTACACATGCACCAGGCTTCTATCCTATCTAATAAAGGAGTAATATGCAGATTGACCATCACTCCAACACACAAGATGGCTGCCCCCATGTGGTCAAAGATCCTGCCCCCATGTGGACACAAGATGGCCACCACAAGATGGCTAGCAGGGATAGGAAGTTGGGAGGGACCAGACCTGCAAGGGAGGGCAGTTGGGAGTGATCAAGCCTGCAGGGGAAGGCAGTTATGGGTGACCAGGCCAGCAGAGGAGGGAAGTTTGTGGGTGAGCAGACCTGCAGGGAAGGGCATTTGGGGAGGACCCAGGCCTACAGGGGAGAGCAGTTGGGGGGACCTGGTCTGCATGGGAGGGCAGTTAGGGGTAACCAGGCCTGCAGGGGACAGGAATTAGGGACAAACAGGCTGGCAGGGGAGCAGTCAGGCATCAAATTGGCTGGCAGGGGAGTGTTTAGGGTCTGATCAGGATGGCAGGCAGAAGTGGTTAGGGGCAATCAGAAAGGCTGGAAGGTGAACAGTTGGGAGCCAGCAGTCCTGGATTGTGAGAGGGATGTCCGACTGCTTGTTTAACATCTCTTGAGGGGTCCAAGATTGGAGATGGTGCAGGCTGGGCTGAGGGACACCCCCCATCCCGCCCCTGTGCACAAATTTCATGCACTGGGCCTCTAGTAAAATATAAAAGAACAAAGTAATACTTCTACATGAGTGAATCTCAAAAACAGTAATATGTGAGAAATCAGATATAAAATCAAACAAATTGTATGATTCCATTCATATGAAATAAAAAGGATATCTATAGAGACAAAAAACAGAATACTGGTTTCTTCTGATGGTCTGGTAACAGGGAGTGACTGCAAATGAGTATGAGGAATTTTGGAGGGATGTTGCAATGTTCTAGAATCAGATTATGAGATGTTTGAATAATTCTGTAAATATGCTAAAGTCATCAAGTTATACACATAAATGGTTATGTGACATGTAAATTATCCTATATAATAAAGAGGTAATATACAAATTGACCTTCACATCATCACACAAAATGACCACCCCCATGTGATCAAAGATGGCCACCCCCATGTGGTCAAAGATGGCCACCACAAGATGGCTGGCAGTGGAGGGTAGTTGTGGGCAATGAGGCTGGCAGGAGAGGGCAGTTGGGGGGATCGGGCCTGCAGGGGAGGCAGTTGGGGGCAACCAGAATGGCAGGGGAAGAAAGTTGGGAAGGCACGCCTGCAGGGGAGGGCAGGTAGGGGAGACCAGGCCAGTAGGGGAGGGAATTTGAGGGTGAACAGGCCTGCAGGGGAGGGCAGTTGGGGGCAACCAGGCAGGAAGGGGAGAGCATTTGGAGGGACCAAGCCTGCAGGGGAGGGTATTTGGGGAGACCTGGCCAGCAGGGGAGGGCAGTTGAGTGCAACCAGGCCAGCAGGGGAGGGAAGTTGGAGTTTATTGGGCCAGCAGGGGAGGGCAGTTGGGTGCAATCAGGCCAGCAGGGAAGGGCAATTGGGGCAATTGGGCTGGCAGTGGAGCAGTTAGGCGTCGATCAGGATGGCAGGGGAGTGATTAGGGGTGATCAGGCTGGCACACCGAAGAGATTAGGGGCAGTCAAGCAGGCGAGCGGTTGGGAGCCAGCAGTCCTGGATTGAGATAGGGAAGTCTGACTGCCAGTTTAGGCCCAACCCTAAGGCGTCCCAGATTGGATAGGGTATATGCTGGGTTGAGGACACACACCCCAGTGCATGAAGTTCACGCACCAGGCCTCTAGTACTTTAATAAACCTGTTTTATAAAATAAAACAAACATGTCAGTGTTAAAACATGCCAGGACTCCCCAAGTGAAAATAGCATAAGTGAGAATTAAACAGCTCATTATATTGGAATGGTTACAAAAATAAATATTGAAGTATAATATAATCATCATAGAAAATTAACCATTGGAGAGTTTACACTTAAAGTTGAAATGAATTCAAGCTATTCTGGAATTAGCTATCCTTTTTTGAGCATCCTGAATTATAATTACATTCTTGTGTATAAATATATTGTTCCAATTTTCTTCATGCTTTTGTGTTTTCAACCCTAGAACTATTAAAGGAAGATTTTAACATGAATTAATGTTAAAAAGCAAACCTTTGATTCTATCATAAGATAATTTTTATTACATTTTCATAATCTACTTGAAATATTTTACATATAAATACACACAATTTTGCTTTTAGATACATGGAATTTGTTTAAGTTCTCTAGACTAACCTAGGAAACAGCTCCAAATATCTCACATTTTATCTGTGGTGTAGAAGTAAATATATGTTGTTTATAGAAATGCAACATACATACTCTGGAGTGTCCTTGTCCAACTGGAAGAGTGTAATGGGAATTTGTGTTCAAATACAATTCTTGTAAAGCTTTAAAATACTTATCTCTGTCTATACTATGGATTAGAGTAGTTGACTTTTTAATTTTTTTCTGTATTTCAATAACAGTCAAGTTGAAATATTATATTAGTTTCAAATGTACAACAATGTGATGAGAAATTTATATCTTACAGAATGATCACCCAATAAATCTGGTACCTATCTTGATAACATATATAGTTCTTAGAATATTATTTACTATATTCCCTATGCTATCTTTTACATCCCCATGACTTTCCTGTAACTACCAATTTGTATTAGGTAGAGCTGAAATGTCCCTCATTCTTGGTGGAGTAGTTTAACACGTTAAGAGACCAGCCTGTTTTGTCTTCCGGATGGAAATTATAGTATCAGTCACAGGTGACTGACTGGGCACTTAACATGTTAATGTAATAGATGTTCTATATGGCCCAGTAGAGCAGCCTTCTGATTCACATAAGTTGTGCACTCCAGGTGCACCCTGCTGTTGTAATTGAACCTAGGTAAGTGGGAGAGATTTTCCCCTATGCTAATCAGCTGCCAGGACTGGTCCTGACCACCATGGAGGATCTTCTGTGTAGGTGCTAACCTCAAGGACCAGAACTGGCTTTAGCTGAACCCACCCCTTGAGTGTGTCACTGGTGGTTGGGTACTATTTTCATATGGTCTGAAGCTGTCCACAGGCTGTTCTGGCTCTGGGGCCTCCTGAGAGGTTCAGGCCAAGGCCAGCTGCTGCCTATGCTCTGCCCTGTGCCATCTCACAAGAGCTACAAAGTGGTCTGCAGATAGCTGCTACTTGCATTGGGCTTGGAGGTGCCAAAGAAAGGCCAAGTTTCTGCTAGTGCCAGGCATGGGGCCTCTCAAAAGTGATTCAGCGCAAATTGACTCCCAATGTTGCTTTTTTGAGAGATGAGCCAAGACAGGCAGTTTGTATGAAAGAAATGCTGGAAACAGCTTTGGTTGGCACTCAAGTTGGCTGTCATGGAGTGTTTGTGAATTACCAGAGTGGAGTCGGCCATCAGTATTGGCAAGGTTGATGGAGATTCAGATATGGTGCCTGCCTGCTTTACAGGGGGGATGGAGGTAGAGAGCTCAGCCAGGAACCATGGTCTCTACCAGCCCTTCTGCCTGGGAGAAAGCTGTTTCTCCAATCCTTGCCCTGATGCTATTCAATTTAGGTTTCCCCCATGTGTCCAAGGTGCATTTTGAGCTTCTGTCACAGCTCCTGAGCTCAAAGTGACTGAGTCCTAGTAAATCCCTATACTGGCCCTTTAAAAGGAATGACTGGGACTCCAGGAGTTTCCCCTACCACCACCACCACCACCAATTTCATTCAGCCATAATCTCTGCTGGGTTTCAAAGTCAGAAATTGTGGGACTTCTTTTCTTGTCACTGGAACCCTGGGCTGGGGAACTGGTGTAGAGCTGTGACCCCTGGCTCCTCAGGAGAGACCTACTCATTTGAGGTAGTCCTTTCTATTCACCATCACACATGGGTATAGAACCAGCCCATTCAGTGTCTCTGCCCCTCTTACTAGTCTGGATGGAGTGTCTTTTTTATGAATATCTTTTAGTTATAGAACTGTCAGATTTCAGGTGGTTCTGAATGATGATTCCGTAGCTTAGCTATATATTTTTTCTACTTAATAGCCAGTTTATTTCTTGTAAAATTAAGCAAAATATTAATCCCTATTTTATTTTTATTTTTTTAAACATTCATTTTTATTTTTTTAATTTTTTCCCATTTTTTTATTGATTATGGTATCACATAATTGTCCTCATCCCCCCAATCTCATCCCAAACCCCTCCCTACATATGCCCTCACTACCCACCCCCCTGCCCCTCATGCCGTTGTCCATGGCCACTGGCCAGGCCCATATGCATGCACACAAGTCCCCTTTGGTTGATCTCTTCCCCTTTACCCCCACCCTCCCCTACTTTCCCTCTGAGGTTTGAAAGTCTGTTCGGTGCTTCTCTTTTTCTGAGTCTGTTTTGTTCATCAGTCTATGTTGTTCATCATTTCCTCTAGATGTGTGAGATCTTGTGATTCAAGAAATACCCTTGTAAACTGAGAAAAGCCATAATGGTTATGCTGACAGGCAAATGAATCAGTCTGTACTAAGTTCCTTTCTGGACCAACAGTTCTTTTGAGTCCCAAATTCAATGTCAAATAGTTCATTATGTATACATGTCAGCTATGCTATTTCAGATCTGGTTGGTGGCCAAAAGGTGGTGATGCAGGTCCGACCATCTCTGGTTTGGTCCTGAGCATTCTTCAGCAACACGCAGCTGCTATCTGCTGGTATGGCGAGGCATCATCAGCATCTTCCATCTCTGAATTGTGTCTCTTCTGTCTTCATGGCTGGAGCACTTCTGTCTATTCCTCTCTGTTACAGGATTCCAGATGGTCTCATGGTCTCAGAGTTGTTTTCTGAAAATATACAAACATATTCTCAACCAAAAGTTAATAAAGGTATATTTTCTATAAATTTGACTTGGGATCCTTTTTCTGCCCCCCCTCCCAAATGATTTTCCTCTGGCTTATTTTGACACCATGTGTGTATTTTCATGGGTATCTTTCTGTTAGCGTTTTGAATGAAAGTTAATTTTCTAAAGTACAAAATTTTTAGATGCAAATTACTCGCAGGATATTTTTCCTTACATGATATTCTTCCACTGTCACCCCCTTTTTAAATTTAAATAATAGGAGACTTTTTGAAAATTTATAATGTAGTCTTGATAGCTTTTAAATTTTAATTATTTGTGCTAAACTATGACTGCTTTAGGTTCATAACATGTTATGCAATTTTACCATGAGACGCTCTGTCAATAAGAATTAGCTATATTTTTTATGTAGTTGTGGAAGCTTCTGAGTTCTATGTTTACCTCTGATGCCATCTTGATCATAAGTCAACTTGTAAAAAAAATTAATAACTTTTGAAATGTAATATAAATACAGAAAGTATATAGTACCCATAAGGTAAGTGTATAAACTCAATTTCTGACCAACTGAACAAGTGATTTTTAAAATTTCTTTTCTTTTAGCTTTATTTTGTACTAGAGGCCCTGTGCATGAAATTCATGCTAGCCTGGTCACCCAACGCAGCCTGCTGTTTGGTCGTTACTGTTAGGGCATTCTGGCCAATTTGTATATTACCCTTTTATTAGTATAGATTAGTTTCAGGTGTATACTTTAGTGGCTAGACAATCATATACTTTACATAGTGTTCCCCTTAATATTTTCATATCCCAATTGGTGCCATACTTGTTCATGACAATATTATTGACTATATTCTCTATGATTTACTTAGATCTCTGTGACTATTTTGTAACTACCAATTTGTACTTCTTAGTCCATTTACCTCTTTCACACAGTCCCCAATACCTTTACAACCACCAGTTTGCTCTCTATACATATGTTCCAATTTTGTTTGTTCATTTATTTTGTTCTTTAGAGTCCATGTATAAGTGAATTCATGTGGTATTTGTCTTTCTTTGACTTATTACACAGAGCATGATACTGTCTAGTTTCATTCATGCTGTAGCAAATGGTCAGATTTCATTCTTTTCTTTATGGCTGAGTAATATTCTATTGTATATATGTACCACAACATTTTTATGCACTGGTCTATTGATGGGCACTTGGTTTGCTTCCATGGCTTGACTATTGTAAATAACACAGCAATGAATATATGGATGCACATGTTTTTTTCAAATTAGTGTTTTGGATTTTTTTGGTTAAATCCCAGCAGTGGAATCACTGGATCATAAAGCTGTTGTATTTTTCATTTTTTGAGGAATCTCCATACTGCTTTCCACAGTGGCTGCACCAGTCTACATTCCAACTAACAGTGCACAATGGTTCTCTTTTGTCCATGTCCCCGCCAACTCTTGTCTGTTGATGATAGTCATTCTGATAGGTATGGTGCTATTTCATTGTGGTTTTAATTTGCATTTCTCTGATGATTAGTGACATTGAGCATCTTTTCATATGTCTATTAGTCATCTGTTTGTTCTCTTTGGTAAAGTATCTATTCAGGTCTTCAGCCCATTTTTAATTGGATTATTTGTCTTTTTGGTCTTGAATGGTATGAGGGGGTTTTTGTCGGTTTTTTGGTTGTTGAAATTTTAGATATTTACACCTGAACAACTGATTTTTAAATTACAGTTCTAAGGTGAAATATTAATTTGTAATTATTCAGTAACCATTAAAAAAAGCCTAATATAAATATTGCAAAATAATCTGGTATTTTGTTACTCAAAGGGCTATTAATGGATTTTAATCACCTTACTGTCAGTTGAGTTCAGTAATCTTTTGGAATAGAGGTTCTGAGTCTGCCCTGGTGGAGGTATATTTTTTCTTACTTCATTGTAGCATTTTTGTAATTACTGGATTTTGAGCACAAGAGTGCACCCAGTAGCAGCAAAATCCTCAGATAATTTTGCAAACACTTAAAGAGTTTTGAAGAATATATATAGAAAACCATTTTCCTCAAACAGAAGTTCAGAAATAATCACCTATGGCAACAGAAAACAAGAAAAAAACACACCCCTTTGTTTAGTTTTCTATTAACAGAGCATTATGTGTAAAATAATACCTAAATTGGATGCCAAATAATTTATTGAATTGCCCATTTCTCACTTTGTTCACTGAGGTTCAACCTTAAACCCTCTGAATTCTCATGACAGAGACTTTCCAGTTTCCCAATGTCTAATTCTTAGGAGGTAAGTAGGATGCAGAAAGAGAGCTGACTTTTTTTTTCACTTTAAGGAAGAAGGGAGAATTTCCCTGAATCAGGTTTCTGTCTTGGTTTGTTTTGAATTAGATATCTGCTAGGTTCATCTGTATTCCAGGAGAATTTCTGAAGAAAATATATCTATTGTGCACAGTCTGACATATACATATCTGCTGAACAAACAATGGAACCACAAAATAGTCAAACTATGGAATCTAATATCTAGTCATAATGAGGAATTCAGAAAGTGAGAGTTAGGATAACTGGTCATTAAAAAGATCCTACTTCAAACATGTTTTAATTCAGAAAGATGGTATAGAAGAGTGTTAAGATTTCATAATTTAGGTTTTCTTATTTTTGAACATTTAGTTGGTTTTACTTTTTCAATACAATTTTTAATTTTAGAACAATAGATTTTCAGAAAACTCTCAAAGATAGTAGAGTTCCCAAATACCCAACACTTTATTCCACCCTGTAAGATGTTAACATCTTACAGCACTATGATACATTTGTCATAACTGAGGCGCCAACATATGTACATTACTATATTAACTCCACAATTTATTCAGGTTTCACTCATTTTTTCCCTGATGTCTTTTTTCGGTTACATTTACTCATTATGTCTTCTAGTTTCTTTTGGGCTGTGACAGACTTTCCTTGATTTGATAACCTTGACAATTGTGAGGAGTACTGCTACTGGTTAGGTATTTCGTGAAAGATCCCTCAATTTGGATGTTTCCAATGTGTTTTTTTGTTTGTTTGTTTTTGGTTTTTATGGTCAGACTGGTTTTATGTGCTCTTGAGAGGAAAAAAACATAGAAGTGCCATTCTCATCACACAACAGAATATGGGTACATGCAGTCAGTGTGACTTGTCACTAATGATCATTTTTTGTTTTTTGTGTTTTTTTTTTATTTTGTTTTGTTAATCCTCACTGGAGGATATTTTTTCCATTGCTTTTTAAAGAGTGGAAGCAAGGGGGAGACACACACAGAGAGAAACATTGATGTGAGAGTCACACCAATTGATTGTTTGATTGGTTGCTTCCTTCATGCACCCCGACGGGGGCCAGGGGTTGATCCTGCAACCTAAGCATGTGCCCTTGACTGGAATTGAACCCAATATCCTTAAGTCCACAGGCCGATGCTCTATCCACTGAACCAAACTGGCTAGAGCCATGCTTTAGTAATTTTAAAATTATGTTCTTTGTTGAGTGATTTTAGAATGACATTTTAATTTCATCTTGCTTTTTGTCTAAGAATAATATCTTTTTCTGAAAGAGACAAAAATATTTAACAGTTTACTTAATCTGCTTTGGATGTGAGGTTCAATAGTGCTTATCTCTTTTTAAAAAGTTAAGATAAAATTATGACTTTATTCTCAGCATGAATATTTGTATGCCATTTGATTATTTCTCTTCATGATATAGTGATGTATGGTTATAACTTATTTAGTCTTTAAAATGACTACACCTGTTCTTTGCATTTTGGCTGTTCTTCTGTAGTCTATGATAGACTCTTGGCCTAGAGAAGGCACTGAATGGCCACGCTCCTGCAGCATGACATAGACCTGGAAGGTGATCCCAGGTCTAATATTGGGTCTCTTATCCATGTAGAGTGTCCCTTCAGGTGACTAACTAGAATTATCAGTTGAATCCACCTTTATGGAATCCCTATGATGACCCAAGCACATAGAAGTGCTTCTCTGAGTTAATTTTAGGGTAGTGAACTGACTTATTTTTATGAATAGCAGTGGTCATTTTACTTCTGGTGGGTGTACTATTGTGCTCAATGCAAGGCATATATATAGAGAACTTTAACTTGTTACTGTCAGAAATACATGCCCACCAGGATTGCTAAATTCATTCTTAACCTACCAAATAAATCTTTCAAAAGATTGAATATAGTATATAGAATTTAAATGCCTTCTCTGCTTTTCTGGGATTTTATGCTAATGCAGGAATCACTCAAGGTTTTGAAATTGCAAGACTTTAGTTAGATTGACAGTTTATCTTCAGTGAACCTGGGGTGGGCTGAAGAAGCCTTTATGCTAACCATTAAACACGTTTGTAACTTTTTTTTTTTTTTTTTTTTTTGCTTTTGCCTTTGTTTTGCAAGGTGAGAGCACAATTACTGCTGCATGGCCTGTTAAAGTGAGAAGTACGTAGCTAGCATGAGGCTACAAGATTAACAACAGTTGTCAGAGGACAGATAGGGAATGAAGCAAAGACCCACTGGTGACTGCTCCTGAAATCAGTTTTTTGTTTTTTGTTTTTAATGGGGGTCGATGTGTAACTCTGGTATTTTTAGGGACATCAGCAATAGCTTTGCCTTGAATGCATTTCTCCTCTTAAACTTTATTCTGATGCAAGTAATCAATATTGTAGTTTTGGTGAAAAAAGTCTTTTTTGACAAAAGCACTAAGATTGATTACCTAGATCAATACCATTTTTAAGAACAATTCATCAAGATTGTATTTAAACAGAGACCATGATGCATTTAAACTGTTAATAATACAAACCTTTTCCCCTTCTCTTATCCTTGTGGATTATCTATTTTTCCCCCAACAGAGCAGTAAATTTCACAGTAGAGTATAATGTCACAGTTTCCTATGGGTTAAAATAAGATAGCAGTTCTCGCAAGTTATTGCTCCTCTCCTCTCCCCGGTTATCCTCACAGCTCTTTGTTGTTCCTGCTTTTCAAATAAACCCTCTGTTATTCTCCCAGTACTGAAGCTCTGGAATTGTATGTTTTCTTGGTCTTATAAAATTGAGAACAAACATCCTGGAAGAAAATAAAGACAAAGAAATTCAGAGCATTGCTGCAATCAGGCGCTTACACTTTTCAATCAGTAGCCCCTCTAGAGTAGGTGTAATCATCTTGGTAATTCAGGCAAAAGCACATTTTTGGCCTGAATGACTTTGATAACTGTGGCTGTGTAAATCCAGTTTAGTGGAGAATAAAAACAGGCCTTATGTGTCAGTGTGTACTTGTAAAAATCATAACAGCTGAAACCAGTTGTTTGGCTCAGTGGATAGAGCATTGACCTGTGGACTGAAAGGTCCCAGGTTTGATTCTGGTCAAGGGCATGTACCTTGGTTGAAGGCACATCCCCAGTAGGGGATATGCAGGTGGCAGCTGATCGATGTTTCTCTCTTATCAAAGTTTTTAACTCTCTATCCCTCTCCCTTCCTCTCTGTAAAAAATCAATAAAATATATTTTAAAAAGTCATAACAATGAGACCAGTTTAAATCATAACAGTGACAAGCCATTATGGAAGCTCAGAATTGTATGATGTAGTCATTTGCCCCCAACATATTTAAGAATTAAATAATTACCCATTTGTTTACAATGCAAACTAAACCAGGAACACAGAGAGATTAGAGTTATCTTCCAAACCATTTTTTCTATATTCTTGATGAAAATATGAAGACAATGAAAGATGGAAAACGGGCAAACTGGGATAGATATAAATATGTAAGAGCTATCAATTGGTAGCTTTAAAATTGCTTTGAACTCTCATACAGATGGAGACATTTAAACTCTGCTATAGCCTTGAGGATCCAGAGTAATCCCATAGGGTTTGTCTTGGAATTCAAGTATCATTTCCTCCCTCCCTCCCTCGCTCCCTCCCTCCCTCCCTCCCTCCCTCCCTTCCTTCCTTCCTTCCTTCCTTCCTTCCTTCCTTCCTTCCTTCCTTCGAGAAAGGGAAAGGAAGAGAGAGAGAGAAACATTGATGTGAGACCAAGACATCCATGGGCAGCCTCCTGCATGACCCCTATGAGGGAATGAGCCTGCAACCTAGGCATATGCCCTCACCAGGAGTTTTGGTGCACAGGATGATGCTCAACCAACTGAGCCACACTGACCAGGGCTCAGGTATCATTTTCAATACTATTTCTATATGTCCTTTCTCAGATTGCTTCTAGATTGTGTTATATGCAGTGACTAGGGAACCAAGAGGTGCTGTATAAAAGCTAAAGATTTGTAAATCAGGCCAAGAAAAGGTAAATTGTTTGCTGATTTGAGATGGTGTAAGACCAAAATATAATTGATGATTGAATTTCTATTTGCAACAGATTCACTACAAAAAAAATTTTAAGCTCCAGGTAAAAGTATTTAAAAAGTCAGCTTTTTAAAAAGCACCAGTAGATGCCTTGCTGGAGTAGCTTAGTTAATTGAGTGTTATCCCATGCACCAAGGGGTGGCTGGTTTGATTCCTGTCCAGGGCACATGCCAGGTTCTGGGTTCAATCCCTACAACAGAGACAGTGGATCCATGTTTTTCTCTCTCTTTCTCCCTCTTCCTCCCTTGCTCCCTCCTTCTCTCCCTTCCTCTCCTCTCCTTAAAAAAAAATCAATAAAAACGTTTTCAAAAATAAAAAAAGCATCAGTGAAATTGAGGTTGTGGTGCACGCAGAGAGCATTCTGCATTGGTATAGGATTAAGTCTCAACAGTAATACTCTATTCACTTGGAACTCTATTCACTTGGAATGTTTTATGTTTCCTCTGTTGAGAATTTGTTTAAAAGAGAGTTATAGATGGTTTTCTGGGATGCTTGTTTACTAATAGCAATTATGCTTTTCATGGAGGCTAAAGCTACTCTGCTTTTTTAACTTTACCCATCAATAAGTGAAGTGCGCAGTACCTTAATAATCTGTTCTAGGGCTACTTGCCATTTATTGACGAGCATAAAAGTGGATCTCTTGTGTCCCACAGCTGAATTTGATAGTACTAAATTCAAGGGAAGCCGGGTCATAAATGACCTTTGGAATGACACTATGCTTTATGCAGTTCACCCATTTTCACTGTGGAGACCATCTTCTCTATCCCATGCATTAGTATCTGACTCCTGAAGGAAGGTTTTCAGTGTCCTTCAAAATATTTTATTCTTTATTATTTATTTATTTATTTATTTTTAGATAAGATGTATTTTTATTGTTTTTTTCTTTTTTTCTTTTTTTTAAAAGAATTAAAAGTTTCCCCCACCCAGACATTTAAAAAGAATAAAAAATGCCCCCAAACAAGTAAATTTATGTTATATCTTTCTTTACCTGTAATATCTCATATTTGAGGGTAAGTGCATTTTGATATCTCTGTAGTTTTGAAGACATAATAGAACAATGGACAGATAGTCTTCTAGAATCTAGGACACTATTTCTCAAAACTCCTGAAATGTCAATAAATATCTTCCCTTCCCCATAGGAAAAAAAAAAATCAATTTTCTTCAATTCCTTTTTCATATTCCTTAAAAAGAAAAAAGTATTTTGCTTAGTTTAGAAATATGTAATGGCTAATATGTATATCAGATACTATCTATCACTAGAGGCCCAGTGCCTGCACCCTGTCCAATCTGGGACCCCTTGGGAGATGTCCAACTGCTGGTTTAGGCCCGATCTCTCAGTCAGACATCCCTCTCACAATCTGGGACCACTGGCTCCTAACCACTCACCTGCCTACCTGCCTGAATGCCCCTAACCCCTCTGTCTGCCTGCCTGACCATCACTAACTGCTCTTCCATGCCAGCCTGAACACCCCTAACTGCTCTCCGCTGCCAGCTTGATCGCCCCTCATCGCTTCTGTCTGCAAGCCTGATTACCCTTATCTGCTTCTGCCTCAGCCCCCACCACCATGGCTTTGTCCTGAAGATGTTCAGTCTATCTGGTCTAATTAACATATTGCTCTTTTATTAGTATAGACTAATATTTAATATATATAACTAGTGCCCCAGTGCATGGATTTATGCATATAGAAAGAAAATTAATTAGAAGTGGGACTGGGCAAGGGGGGCCAGACACACCCTGGAGCCAAGCTCCCATAATCCCTCTCAGGCTGGCCGCACCTGGGGCAGCACTAGGGCTCAAAGGGCATCTGCAGAGTAAGCAGGGTTCCTCTAGGTGGTGTCCCTCCACCTGGCCTGTGGAGGTTGGGCTGAAACCAGCTCTCTGACATTTCCCGAAGGGTCCCAGATAGTGAGAGGGTGGTTCTCAGGCAATGCACTCTGGAATCAAGCTCCCCCTCTCTGGTTCCAGGGTGCATCACCTGAGAACCACCATTGCCAAGTCACTGTAACTTGGCAGCTCCTGCTTTGAGGGTCTGTCCCCTGGTGGTCAGTGTGCATCATAGCTACCTGTCTGAGCATCTGCTACCTGGTAGTTATAGCTACCAGTTGGATGGTCACTTAGCCTTTTATATGTATACTAGTGCACGAAATTCAGGCACATTAAAAGGGAATTAATTAGAGGAAATATTTTAATATTGCTATTTACCCTTTCTCTATAATAGAAGTGTCAGAGATGAAAGAAAATTAGTGAAATGTATATGAAAATCTTCCTCCTGTCAGAGTCTGGGGCACCATGGGACCCAGAATCAAGTCCCGACCACCCATGTGCACCTCAAAATTACATGAGACCCAGGCCCAGCCGACCCACCCCCATTGGGCTAGATCCAGACCCAGGTGTTCCCACCCTTGTGAAGCCCCCGGGTCGGGTCGGGGGGCACAGCCTCAGGTCCTCTGGCCTGAGTGCCAGGGGGGTGTGGCCTGAAATCCCCTGTCAAGCCATGCGGAGTGGAGGAATATGCCTTGAGGTCACCGTCAAGCCCCGCTGGGTAGGGGGCACAGCCTTAAGTTCCCCTGCCTGATGCCAGGAAGGGGATGCAGCCTCAGGTCCTCCGTCAAGCCCCACCAGGAGGGGGACACAGCTTCAGGTCTCCTGTCAAGCCCCGCTGGGCAGGGGGCGTGGCCTGAGGTCCCCCATCAAACCCTGCTGGGTGGGGGGCATGGCCTGAGGTCCCCTGGCCCAGCACCAGGGCAGGGCGCACCTCTTGAGGTTGCCCGTAAAGCCCCGCTGGGTGGGGGACAGTTCCCTCAGGTTCCCCTGCCTGGTGCCTAGGTGGGGGCATGGCCTCAGGTTCCCTTTCAAGCCCCACAGGGGTGAGAATGGGGCACAGCCTCAGGTCCCTGCTGATTACATATTAAGGCTCATTACAGGAACTCTGCCTCCACTGTGGGTACAAATATCTAGTGTTATGGAAAGCCCCGCCTCTGCTGTGGGTGCCCTTATCTTTGTGGTGGAGTGATGGTAAATTTGCATATTCTGTCTTTATTATATAGGATAGATGACTAGATTCTTACTAAAGTTAGATATCATTCATGGTCAGCAATTATTTGAAGGTATGCCTAAGTGGATTTTTATTGAGCATAGGATGAATTTATTTTCATGGCATGCAGCCTTGTTGTGTGGTTTTTTTTGTTTTTGTTTTTAGTATAAAAAACATTTATTAAAATCGTTCCAGAAAATCACTTTAGACATTATATACATGATGCATGTGTAGTGTAACTTATATTTTGTGATTTGCTTAGCTTAAAAAATTACATTGTTTCACTCAATACAACGTTTTGTAAATGAGTGCTAGTTAGAAAGACATTTTAATTTAACATATTGTATAGATTATATGAACATTTTTTAACTATTGTGTTTCTTTTGTGATTTGGACCTTAAAGATGTTTTTCCAAAGATCTTTAAAACTAAATGCAATGCAAAAATAGCCTTTTAAAATTATTTTCAATTATAGTTTATATTCAATATTATTTTGTATTAGTTTTAGTTGTACAGTATAATGGTTAGATAATCATACTTTACAATATCATAGTGATATTTCCAGTACCCACCTAGCACCATTCATAGTCATTACAATATTATTAACTGTATTTCCTATGCTGTACTTTACATTCCCATGACTATTTTGTAACTACCAATCTGTACTTCTCAATCCTTTCACATCTTTCACTCAATCCCCCATTCCCTCTGGCAACCATCAGTCTGTTTTAATTTTGTTTGTTCCTTTATTTTGTTCTTTAGATTCTGCATATGAGTGAAATCATAAGGTACTTGTCTTTCTCTGACTGACTTATTTTACTGAGCATAATACCCTCTAATCCACTGGTTCTCAACCTTTCTAATGCTGCAACCCTTTAATGCAGTTCCTCATGTTGTAGTGACCCCCAACCATAAAATTATTTTTGTTGCTACTTCATAACTGTAATTTTGCTACTGTTATGAATAGTAATGTAAATATCTGTGTTTTCCGATGGCCTGATGCTCTACAACAGCGGTTCTCAACCTGTGGGTCACCTAAGATCATTGGAAAGCACAGATATTTACATTGATTCATAACAGTAGCAAAATTACAGTTATGAAGTAGCAACAAAAATAATTTTATGGTTGGGGTCACCAAAACATGAGGAACTGTATTAAAGAGTCGTGGCATTAGAATGGTTGAGCACCACTGCTCTAGTCCATTCATGCTGTTGCAAATGGTCAGCTTTCATTTTTTTATGGCCAAGTAATATTTCATTGTGTATATGTACCACCACTTTTTTTATCCACTCATTTATTGATGGGCTCTTGAGTTGCTTCTGTATCTTGACTATTATAAATAACGTTGCAATGAACTTACATGTAATTGTGTGGAGTAGGGTGCATATATTGTTTTGAATTAGTGTTTGGGTTTCTTTGTATATATACCCAGAAAATGAATTGCTGGGCCATAGGAAGTTCTATTTTTAATTTTTTGAGGATCTTCCATGCTGTTATTCATAGTGGCTGCACCAATCTGGATTCTCACCCTCAGTGTATGAAGGTTCCTTTTTCTCCATATCCTTGCTAATGTTTATTTGTGCATTTATTGATGATGGCCATTCTGACAGGTATGAGGTGGTATCTCATTGTGATTCTAATTTGTATCTCCCTGATGATTAGTGACATTGAGCATTTTTTCATATGTATTGGCCATTTATATGTCCTCTTTGGAGAACTGGGTATCAGATTGTGTTTCCATTTTTAATTGGATTGTTTGTTGGTGTTTTCATGTTGAGTAGTATGAATTATTTATAAATTTTGGATATTAACCTCTTATTAGATGTATCATTGGCAAACATCTTCCTTCATTCCAAAGTAGATTGCCTTTTTTCTATGTTGATGGTTTCCTTTGCTGGGCAAAATCTTTTCAGTTTGATGAAGTTCCATTTGTTCGTTTTTCTTATTTCCCTTGCCTGAGGAGATATATCATGAAAAAAAATACTGCTAAGATAAATATCAGAAATTTTCTAGCCTATGTTTTCTTTCAGGAGTTTTATGGTTGTGAGCCTTATATTTAAGTCCTTAATCCATTTAATGTTTATTCTTATATAAACTATAAGAAAGTGGTCTAGTTTAACTTTTTTTAAATTTATTTTTCCAATTTTCCCAGTACCATTTATTGAATAAACTGTTTTTACCCCAATGTATGTTCTTGCCTCCCTGTCAAACATTAATTGAACATATAGATGTGGGTTTATTTCTGGGCTCTCTATTCTGTTCCATTGAACCAGATATTTGTTTTTTGCCAGTACCATGCTGTTTTGATCACTATGTCCTTGTAGAATAGTTTGATAACAAGTAGTGTGATGCCTCCAACTTTATTCTACTTTTTCCCTGTTACTCTAAACAGCTTTTCTTGATTTGGCTTTTGTTTGCTTTTCCAGGCTGGCCACTTTGAAACCCCTTTCCCTACTCTATGCTAATATACTGTTCAGCAGATTGACAGATTCAGCCAGTAAGAAACAATAAACCCAAGTGTATTTTGTCAGTTACACGGAGAGCAAAAGCCAGATCAGCATGGTATTACCTACCTATCCTTTGTTCCAAAGTGTGGCATTAGAACAAGTGTCCGAATGATTGGCAACACAGTGGTACAGCACTTAGTTGCTGATAAAATGTTTCCTTTCAAGCTTGAAGCTGTACCCAGAGTGGAGAGGGTGAATCACAAAGCCTCTTTCCTCACTGGAATGAGGGAGACAGATGAGAAATTGTCATGGCAGCCTCTCTCAAGATAGGATAATGAGTGTGAGATGGCCTTGTAGCAGCTCCTCACAAGATTGCTTATATCCACATGTTCTGGCAGGATACATAATGCCCTGCCAAGCCTCAGGACAACCTTGTCTACATGGCTATGTACATGCATGCAGTATCATCAGGGCACCAGCATGGAGCAGTTCCCCTACTCTGTCAACCAGTGACACCGAAATACCTCACTGGTGTGTTCATTTTCCCTTTTCACTTTTACTTCAGGGTATTTCTGCTTGTTCATGCCCACAGATTTATTTTCTCTCACTTCGGTTGGTGTTTTCTGGGATTGACCCAGAGATCTAAATCTCAGATCCTGAAAATGGTTCTGGTTGAAGATAAACTAGTCAATCCATACAAATGTTGAAATAAATTTCTAGATCCAAGATGGAGCCACTCATGCCTGGGATGCCATATCAGCAAACTGAAACTTAGATAACTGTCATGTCCCTGTAAATGCTCTGCTTGATCAGAAATATAGTATATCCAGTCGGCCAATCCCCAAATGCCAAAGCAATGCTGGTCTTCTCATTCCAAACAAGGTTGACTCTATGGCCCCAGCCAATGAGATCTTTTCTATTTTCTCTTCCTTGTTCTTTATCCTTCATAAAAGCTTCCTGCCTTATGCCCCATTCTGCAGTTCTCCAAAAGGAGACTGTCTACTTTCATCAAGTGGTAAGTAAAGTTTATTTCACCTAAATTTCCTTCTTTAATAATGTTTAACATGGTAAATAAGTTAATATTTGTTAAATTGGAAAAATAAATATTTCCTAGACTATACACATACATGGAGCATTTGAACTGGATTTAATGTGAAAGTTTTTATAATAATAAATGATGTGTTTGACAGCTTTGTTTGTTTATGTTTAAATTTTCAACTGATGATGCAACATGTAGATATACCTCCTCAGAGAATGATTATCTAGCTTTTTAAAAAATACATTTTATTGATTTTTTTACAGAGAGGAGAGGAGAGAGATAGAGAGTTAGAAACATCGATGAGAGAGAAACATCGATCAGCTGCCTCCTACACACCTCCTACTGGGGATGTGCCCACAACTAAGGTACATGTCCTTGACCAGAATCGAACCTGTGACCCTTCAGTCCACAGGCCAACACTCAATCCACTGAGCCAAACCGATTAGGGCTATTTAGCTTTTTATTTCTTTTACTGATGGTTACATAGTTCAAATGACTTACTGTTAAGATTACAGGCCCATATATGTAACTTTTTTTCCTTTTTTGACCCTGAATATTTTTTTAATATATTTTATTGATTTTTTACAGAGAGGAAGAGAGAGGGATAGAGAGTTAGAAACATCGGTGAGAGAGAATCATTGATCAGCTGCCTCTTGCACACCCCCTACTGGGGATGTGCCGGCAACCAAGGTACATGCCCTTGACCGGAACCGAACCTGGGACCTTTCAGTCCACAGGCCGACGCTCTATCCACTGAGCCAAACCGGTCCCGGCTTGACCCTGAATATCTTTAATAAAAGGTATCAAGAAATCAATAAACACTTCAAAACATGCCTAGTTTTTCTTATTCAAACAGATAAAAAATAAGAAGATAGGAAATATGTACCATTTTTACAAAGGGCATTTAGTAAAAGCCTATCTTTAAATAGACAGATATCATTTATCTGTCTATCTATCTATCATCTATATATTTCCCTTTAACCTAATGGGGTAGCTTGGTTGTTACTTTTTTAAAAATAATTTTTTATTGATTTTTTTTGAGAGAGGAAGGGAGAGAGATAGATATTTAGAAACATCAATTGGCTGCCTCCTGCACGATCTATACTGGGTATTGGGCCTGCAACCCAGGGATGTGCCCTGACTGGGAATCAAACCAGTGACCTCTTGGCTCATGGGTTGATGTTCAACCACTGAGCTACACCATCCAGGCACGTTTTTATTCCTGGAGATAATTTTAACAGATTGTCCTGATATGAGCCTTAAGAATGAAAACTATATTTATAATGGTATTCCCTGGATTATTAGGCAGACTTTCTTGCATTTTCAGTTCAATTTCTTATATCCTTATTTATAAGATTAGAACAGGAAAAAAGTGTATCATCTAGGAATTGTTAATCCCACATGCATATAAATATACGTAATACACATGGAGACATACATGCCTGCATGTGCTACTTTGCCCCAGTCTACATCTTCCGAGGAAAAAAAAATCTCTAGAAAACACCGTTGTTTTCTTTAAGTGTCAGAGATTCATTTACTTGACTTAAATGGATTGTCTCATTTTTAAAAAACAAAAGAGAAGAAAAATGAGTGACCAAGTTTCAATAGTTTGTATTATCAGTTTGCAGACATAGTCTTTCTTCTCCACTGGTATGTCTCTTAGTGTCTGGAATAATACCTAGGATATAGGAGACAATAAACAATTTTTTACTGAATGAATAAATGCTGAACTTATATAAAAGATAGAAAATGCTGGCATAAGGGTTTTTTTTTTTGTTTGTTTTTGTTTTTTGCATCTGTTTATTGAAAGAGCCAATTTACCATCTAAGAACTTAGACTATTTCAGATCTCTTTTCAGATAAAAGGATAAATACTCTTATCACAATTATCTTAACATTCAAATTATGATTGTTGAAAGTAATTATCTAACACCTTCTACTTCTCAACCCCATCTGTAAAACAGCTAAGTATATACCATTATACAAAATTTTTTGTGCAATGTATATTACAATACTGCCTTTTTTATAACTTCCCATCTTTTTTATAGCTCCAATTGCTTACTTAAGGGAAGAACATTTATACTTGACAGGGCTGTGACTAATATCCAAATTTTCTGTGCTTCTCAGAGTGACCTGCCTTGGCCTAAGGATCGGTGGCATTATTAGGAGGATTGTCAAGCAGTTATTTGAGAAGGTACTCAAAGTAATGGGGCTGAAATAATTTTGTACAGTCTAATATTAGGATCAGTTTTACATGGCAGAGCCCAGATGTTATCTCTGCCCCCAAATTCTATAACACACTGATCTAAAGATATGTGTCTCCCATTGAAATTATCTTAAATGACTGTACTTTCTAATAAAATTTTTTTGTTGCTGTTAATTCTCACCTGAGGAAATTATTCCAGTGATTTTTTTTTGAGAGGGTGAGAGGAAGAGGGAGGAAGAGAGAGAGATTACTGTGAGAGAGACACTTTGACTGGTTACCTCACATGTGCTAGGGAATCAAACGCACAAACTTTCAGTGCATGGGCCGATGTTCTAACCATTGAGTTGTTGGCCACGGTGCCTTCTAATAAATTTTAAACCACTTAAGAATTATCTTTTTATTTATTTTTTATTTTCTTCACTTCCTAGCATACTACCTCACATATTATAGTTATCTTGGTGTTTATGGGATGAAAGTACTAACAATCTATAAGTCATGGTATTAATATAGTATTTGAAATTAGAATTTCATAAAAATAAGCTCTGTAATTATACAACATTTTTAATGTCTCAAAATATTTAATGATTAATTATGACATGCTTATCATAGAAAAGGAAACATATATAAAAAAGAATAAAAATGATCTAAAGATGTTAAAATTCTGATGGTGTATTTTCTCTCTTTATATTACACTAGAGGCCTGGTGCCTGAATTCATGCACAAGTGAGGTCCCTAGGCCTGGCCTGTGGGATCAGGCTGAAATTGGCTCTACAACATCCCTTGAGGGGTCCTGGATTGCAAGAGGGTGCAGGCCAGGCCAAGGGACCCCACTGGTGCCTGACTGGGACAGGGAGGGATGCGAGAGGTTGGCCAGCCATGGAGCAATGGCTCCAGGGCATAGCTGACCTGTCTCACTCAGTCCTGATCAGGCACCAGCAGCAAGCTAACCTACAGGTTGGAGAATCTGTCCCCTGGTAGTCAGTGCATGTCATAGCAAGTGGTTGAGCAGTCTTAGCATATCATTAGCATATTACACTTTGATTGTTTGAACAAATGACCAGATGCTTAGCATATTAGGCTTTTATTATATAAGACTAGATGCCCAGTGCATGAAATTCGTGCTTGGGGGGGGGGGGTGTCCCTCAGTCCAGCCTGAACCCTCTCCAATCTATTGTAGGATCCCTTGAGAGATGTTTGACTGCCTGTGTAGGCCTGATCCTGGTGAGATCAGGCCTACACGGCAGTCAGACATCCCTCTCACAATCCAGGACTGCTGGCTCCCAACCACTCGCCTGCCTGCCTGATTGCCCCTAATTGCTTCTGCCTGTCAGCCTGATTAGCCCCTAAACACTCCCCTGCCAGTCTGATCGATGCCGAACTGCTCCCCTGCCAGCCCAATTGTCCAGAAGTGCCCTCCTTGCTCGCCTGGTCACCCCTAACTGTCCTCCCCTTCAGGCCTGGTGGCCCCCAACTGCCCTACCCTGCTGACCCTGTCACCCCTTACTGCCCTCCCTTACCAGCCTGGTCGCCCCTAACTGCCCTCCTCTGCTGCCTGGTCATCACCAACTATCCTCATCTGCAGGCCTGGTTACCCTCAACTGCCCTCCCCTGCAGGCCTGAATCCCCCCCCCCCCCCAGCTGGGCTCCCTGCAGGCCTGCACCCCCCTCAACTGTCCTCCCTGCAGGCCTGCTCAACCACAACTGCCCTCCCCTGCTGGCCATCTTGTGGTGGCCATCTTGTGTCCACATGGGGGCAGCCATCATTGACCACATGGTGGTGGCCATCTTGTATGTTGGAGTGACTGTCAACTTACATATTATTCTTTTATTAGATAGGATACTTATAATACAGTTGTATTTTCTTTTGTCTTATTCAGTATTAAAAGCATTTTATTGTATTAAAATACCTTCACATACATTTGTCTTTGGGCTGGATGATATTTTATCCTATAAATTACTATAATCTATTTATGTACCCTATTAATAAAAATGCATTTTTCTCCCAGTGTTCTACTATTAGAAATAATTCCCTTGTGAATTATTTGACAGTATATTTGACTACTTTTTTTCAGCTATATTCTTAGAAATTGAATTATGATATCAAATAGTATGAACATTTTAAAAATTTTTATTTAAATGTATCTTTATTGTTGAAAGCATTACAGATGTTCGTTTTTTCCACATTGACCCCCTACACTCACCCCCACACCCCCAAGGCCTTCACCACACATTTTTTATATATGGATGAGAGAGAGAGAGAGAGAGAGAGAGAGAGAGAGAGAGAGAGAGAGAGAGAGAGAGATTATCATCCATTTCTTGTTCCACTTATTTATACATTCATTGGTTGCTTCTTGTACGTGACCAGATATCAAACCCACATACTTGGTGTTTTGGGATGATGCTCTAACCAACTGGCACTTGATACATAGTGCCAATCAACTTTGCAAAATTTTTGTAAAATTTATAATCCTAATAGTAGTTTATTACTGTATTTGCTCCCCAAATATGTATCAGTTTAGAAAAAAATAAGCCTAAATGTGGCAAGTTTTATAAAAAAATAATATGTAAAGTGGCAGATATAAATCCAACAATATTAATAATCACTAAATGTGAATGGATTAGCAATCCATTTCAGAGGCAGTGATAGACTAAAAAATAATCAAACTATGCTATCCTCAGGAGACATACTTTAAGGACATAAATAGATTGAAAATAAAAGGATGGGAAATGATGTATCATGTAAACAGCTACCACAAGAAAGTTAGACAATTGGTACCACAAGAAAGTTACATTGTCTATATAAATATCAGACACAATAGACTAAAAGGAGAAAATTGGTATTGGAGAAAAAAATGGAAAAAATTTAGTGATAAAAGGATCAATTAATTAGGAAGACATAACTGTAAACATATGAACCTAATAATAGGGCACTGAAATAAAGCAATAATGGACAGAAATGAAGAGGAAAATAGATAATTTAACATTAATATTGACTTTAATAACACATAATCAATGATTTATAGAGCTAGTGCGAAAATATCAACAAGAAATAGAATACTTGAGCAACACTGTAAAATAACTTGACCTAAATCATTATAGAACATTTCACCCCAAACAATAGAATATACTATATTATTTTTCTCAAATGTACATGGACTATGCTCCAGGATCCACCAAATGGTAGGCCATAAAGCAAATCTCAATAAATTAAAAAGGATACAAATAATACAAAGTATGTTCCCCCACTACAATGGAATGAAATTCAAAATTAGTATAGTAGAAAAAAGTTGGGAAACTCCAAATATGTGGAAATTAAACAAAACACTCATAAAATTCCTGTGTGTCAAAAAAGACCCATCTTAAGGGAAACCAAAAAGTACTTTTAGGTGAACAAAAATGAACACACAACATACTAAAATATATGGAATGCATCTAAAGCACTACTTAGAGAGATATTTATGGTTTAAAATGCTATTAAAAATAAGATAACATTTTAAATCAATTACCTAGTCTTCCATCTAATGACACTGGAATAAGGAGAACAAACTAAATTCAAAGCCAGGAGAAGGAAGGAAATAATGAATATTAGATCAGTGATATAGAAAATAGGAAAGAGAATCATTGATACCAAAAGTTGGTTCTTTGAAAGAGCAACAAAATTGACTAACTGTTAATTAGCATGAACCAAGGAAAGAAAAGAGTCAAACCCAGCCATCATGGCTCAGTGGTTGAGCATTGAATTATGAACCAGAAGGTCATGGCTCCATTCCAGTTAGGGTACATGTCCAGGTTGAGGGTTTGATCCCCATTAGGGGGTGTGCTGAACAATGATCCTCTCTCATCGTTGATGTTTCTATCTTTTCCTCTCCTTCCCTCTCTGAAATAAATAAAAATATTTTAAAGGAAAGTCAAATAACTAGAACTAGAAATTAAAAGAGGACATCATTTGTCAAATTATACGTATAAAAAGGGTATGAAGGACAATTATGAACAATTTTATATTAAATTAGATAGATCAAGTGGGCAAATTCTTGAAACATGCAAATGATAAAATTGACTCTAGATACTATGAATAGACTTATAACAAGTGAAGAGACTGAATTAGTTAATGAAGTATCCACAAAGAAAAGTCCAGTCCCACAAATCTGGGCTTTGGAGCATTTTAGCTGCCTCAGATAGCAAACCCCCAGGACACCTTCTCTAAGTTGAAGGTGAAAATCTTTTCTGGTCAGCTGGGGTCATATTCTAAAACATCATGATAGCCCTGTACCCCTTTGAGGGGGACAACACCTATAAGTTATTTGAGAACATCAGGAAAGGGTGCTACATGATCCTAGGTGACTGCGGCCCCACTATTGTACCTACTGAAAGGGATGTTGTAATATGAACCTGCCAAGCCATTTTCCATAATCGTTCTAGCTGTGGGCTGAGGAGCTGGTGCCCATCCCACCAAGCAGGACTGCAAGGACCGGTGGTGCAGCATGACTGTGGTGCCCTCCTGGAGGATTTCTACAGCTGTGGCAACATAGAGGAGGACCTCTCCAACATTGAGCACAGCATAATCTACATCAGGACTTCATGGTGCCCAGACCCAGACAAGATGCCCAGACTCAGAAGCAGAGACCAGTCAGAGCAGACAGAGCTGTGGCCTGCCCATGGCCGTGTGCATGAATGGCACCCAGTTGGCCCAGCTGAGCACCAAATCAAGGGTGGAGCACTGGGCCAGCACAGCCTCCATGTTGCTCACAGCAAAATCTGCAAGCTATTGGCCTGTACACAGAATTGAGGGTGTGTTACTTTAGCCATCGCCAAGAGCCTTGGCCAAGTGCCACCACCCAGGTCCTCCCCCAGGCTTCCTTACAACTGTGGGCCAGTGCCCAGGATGGCCATCTTCAATACCCTCTATGCTAATTGCCCCTAAGGAAGATGATGGGTCCTGAAGGGCTGGCTGTAGGAGATCAGGAACTGGTATCCACACTTCCCCCGACCAGTGATGGGACACAACCTCCTGTTGACTTTGCAATCCTGAGGCTGTGCGGTGTGCCAAAGACTTCACCCTGCACTATATGCCTAGACCACTGGTTCTAGACAACTTCACTTCATTTTGTTAGTGCCTCCTACACCCAGCAATTTGTTCCAATGAACTGCAGATAAGCCAGGATAGAGAGGCCTGCCCAGCACCTTGCAGGAATCATGGGGCTGCCTTGTTTTTCTGTTTGTTTGGTGGTTCCTATCTCTCTCTCTCTCTCTCTCTCTCTCTCTCTCTCTCTCTCTCTCTCTCTCTCTCTCTCTCTCAATATGCTCCAGGATAATATATTCTCCTTTACTTTCTCTCTCTCTTTCCTCCCTTCCTTTCTAAAAAATAAAACAGTTGGATTTTATGGGGTAAATGAAATTCCAGTCCCAAATGGTTTGCTGAATTCTACCAAATGTTTAGGAGAATTAACACTAATTTGTCATGAATTTAAAAAAAAAAAATTGAAAAGGGGAGAACTTCTCAACTCACTTTATGAGGCCAGGGTTACCCTGATATTCAAACCAGGCAAAAGATATCACAAGAGCCCAGCCAGCATGGCTCAGTGGTTGAGTGTTAACCTATGAACCAAGAGGTCACGATTTGATTTCCCATCAGGGCATGTGCCCAGGTTGTGGGCTCAATCCCCAGTGTGGTGTGTGTAGTAGGCAGCTGATCAATGATTCTTGCTCATCATTGATGTTTTTATCTCTCCCTCTCCCTCCTCTCTAAAATTATATATCTATATCTATCTATCTATCTATCTATCTATCTATATAATTACAAAAAATAAAAAAGAAAGATTAGTATATTTTATGGATATGAACACAAAAATCCTCTACAACAGCGATTTTCAACCTTTTTCATCTCATGGCACACATAAAGTAATAAGTAAAATTCTGCAGCATGCCAAAAAATATACATGTTACTGATATGACAAAAATAGGTATAATTTTGATTTATTTACAAAAAAAATGTAAATACCTACCCTTTTGTTTTAAAGTGACTTTAAAAAAAAAAAACAGGTGCCTATACTTGTATATAAATATTTCTGGTACCAAGAATTAACCAGTTAGTCACAACCTTATTATGTGATGGATAAGATGCAACCCTGATATATATAAGGTATTCACACCAGACCACTATTGCGTTGGCTGTTGTCATTTTTTTTTAATTTAATAATCTAAATGAAAAGAGATTAGTGCCCCGAACTAAACAGTTAGGTATTGTATGTTTTAAAAAATCTTGTAGCACATCAGTTGAAAATCACTTCTCTACAAAATACCAGCAAAAACATCCAAAACATAAAAAAGAATTATACATTATGACCAAGTGGGGTTTATCCCAGACTTTTAAGGTTTGTTTATAATATCTGAAAGTCAATTAATGAAATACTTCATATCATGAGAATTAAAAACAAAAAGCACTTGACAAACTCCAGCCTTTCATGATAAAACACTCAGCAAATTAGAAATAGAAAGTGACTTATTCAACTTTCTAAGGAGTGTCTACAAAAACACATAGCTAATATTGTACTTAGTGGTGAAAGATTAGATGAATTCCCTTTTACATCAAGAACAAAGCAAGGATATTACTCTTGCCGCTTCTGTCCAACATTCTTAAGTTTCTAGCCAGGGCATTTTGCCAAGAAAAAACAAAAACAAACAAACAAACAAACAAAAAACACCTATTGATATTTGAGTTAAAGAAGTAAAATATCTTTATTTGCAGATAATAGTTTTATATATAGAATATTCTTAGGAATTCACTAAAAAGCTGTTAGAACTAGTAAATGAGTTCAGCAAGGTTGTAGCACTTAAGATCAATATACCAAAAATCATTTGTATTTATGTACATTTGCAA
Source organism: Pipistrellus hanaki (assembly GCF_964339955.1). Classification (NCBI taxonomy): domain Eukaryota; kingdom Metazoa; phylum Chordata; class Mammalia; order Chiroptera; family Vespertilionidae; genus Pipistrellus; species Pipistrellus hanaki. The sequence continues at coordinate 58,114,854 of NC_140524.1, read as the reverse complement.
TGTACAATCTGAAAATAAAATTAAGGAAATAATTATATTAAAATAATATAAAAACAACATAAATAATAATAAGTTTAATGAAAGAATGTTAAATTTATAGCGTGAAAACTGGAAAACACTTTTCATGGATCAGAATATTTCATGTTGCTAAGATAGCAACACTTTCCAACTTAATCTACTGGTTCAATTCAGTCCTTATCAGAATTCCAGCTGCTTCTTTGTAGAAATTGAGAAGCTGATTCTAAAGTTTACACAGAATTCCAGTGGGCCAAGAATAGCCAAAATATTTTGACAAAGAACAATGTAGGAGGATTCATACTTCTTTATTTCAAACAGACCTCAAAGCAACTAATCATACCAGCATGGTATGAGCACAAGGATACACATATGGAACAATAGGCTAGAATTAAGAATCCAGAAATATATTCATACATCTATAGTCAAGTGATCTTTGACAAGGGTGCTAAGACCTTTCAATGGATTCAGAACAATCTTTTCAGCAAATGGTGCAGGAGTAATGATACTCACTTGCAAAAGAATTAAGTTGAGCCTACCTCACACTATATACATTAAAAATGGATCAAAGACTTAAATGTGAAATGTAAAACAATAAAATTCTTAGAAAAATATATTTGCCTCAGCTTGGATTTGGTAAACGATTCTTATCTATGACACCAAAAGCATGAGCAGCAGCAACTACATCTATTGGACTTCATAAATTAAAAACATGTACTTCAAAGGAAGTAATCAAGAAAATGAACAGACAGGCCGTGAAGGCTCCCACCCCCAGCCATGGTCAACCCCACTGTGTTCTTCCACCTTGCCATCCTTGGCGAGCTCATGGCCATGTCTCCTTCGAGTTTTCTGCAGACAAAGTTTTAAAGACAAAAAAAAAATGTTCATTCTCTGAGCACTGGGGGAATTTGGTTATAAAGGTTCTGCTTTCACATAATTATTCCAGGATTTATCTGCCAGGGTGGTGACTTCACACACAATAATGGCAAAAGTGGCGAGTACACCTATGGGGAGAAGTTTGATGAGAATTTCATCCTGAAACATACAGGTCTTGGTATCTTGTCCTATCAGGATAGTTTTATGAAATGAAAGGAAATATTCAGAATTATAACCAACTAAAGGGCTGGTGCATGAAATTCATGCATTCGGGGGTGGGAGGTATCCTCAGCCCTGCCTGCATCGTTTCACAGTCTAGGAGCCCCCTGAGGATGTCTGAGTAACAGCTTAGGCCCGTTCCCCATAGGCTTCTGGCTGAGAGGTGTACCCAATGTGGGAGTGCACTGACCACCAAGGGAAGCTCCCGCATTGAGTGTTTGCCGCCTGGTGGTTAGTGTGCATCATAGCAACTGGTCATTCCACCATTTGGTTGATTTGAATATTAGCCTTTTATTATATAGGATTCCCCAAATCAATTCATCTCACTAGTCCCCCTCCTTTCTTTATCAAAGCTCAACTTCCTAAACTGTAGTTTTCCAGAATTTTTTTTTTTTTAAGAATGTTGTTTTAACTTTCTGGGAAATGTTTTTTTGATGAGGTTTAGATATATTACCCATGTGAATCTTCTGATGCATTTGGATAGCCTGTGATATTTTAATGCCATGTAATAAAACCTTAAATGTTGCCAAAACCGGTTTGGCTCAGTGGATAGAGTGTAGGCCTGTGGACTGAAAGGTCCCAGGTTCGATTTCGGTCAAGGTCATGTACCTTGTTTGCAGGCACATCCCCAGTAGGGAGTGTGCAAGAGGCAGCTGATCGATGAGTCTCTCTCATAGATGTTTCTAACTATCCCTCTCTCTTCCTCTCTATAAAATATACATATATATATATATATATATATATATATATATATATATATATATATATATATATTTTAACCTTAAATATCAATTCCCTTGTCCCTACATTTTTGTGTTAGAAGTGGGGTTATATCCTACACTACTAACATAATCTTTGCTTACAAACTGATTACCAGTGTGGAATGTTAGTTCCTGTACCACAACAATTAATGATCTTATGATCAACCGTAAATACCCAGAGCTAGGTATCTCTCTCGTTAGCAACACTAAAGGGTAGACTTTCTAAGGTAAGAAGTTTTCTAGTCGTGACTCTAACAAATTGACTTTAGTTAGGTCATCTGACTTATTGATTTAAGATTTAAGACTAATATGGCTCTTATTGTGTGCTAGGAATGATTATAAGTGCTTTATAAACATTAACCCATTTAAAACTCACACTAGTATTATGATATATATATATATATATATATATATATATATATATATATATATCCTTATTTTCATTACTTAACACGTGATGGAACTGATGCACGGAGTTCAAGTTACACAGTGATGATGAAATTGCAGAACTTGGATTCACAACTAGACATACCAGCTCCAGCTTCACCACTACACTATCTCACCTTCAATGTAGATTGTGTTAAGACATTAATTATATGAATGTTGGTTTTCTGTGCTTTCTATGTTCCAGATTAATTATCACTGAATGGTTATTAGGGCACCAGGGGTGACACTTGATCAGACCCTGTGTAGCATCCACATTCCAGGAAGTTGATAATGGCAATAGCTAGATACACAGTCACTGTCCTCAAAAAAGAACTCAAGCTGGTATGACGACAGGGCACCCTGCTATTGGAAGTGACCTTAGTCAGGTTCCACAAAGTGTCAGTAATATTTCAAGGCTAACAGATCACTCATAACTACCACAAGGAACAAACAGAATTCTCAATCATTAGGAAAACCTTCAATTACAGGACAATAACAGTTCCTAAACTATGGAAGGTATTGTCTCATTTCTAAAATTATTAGGTTCATAGATGCCTTGTGTTTTAAAAATAGGTAGCCCTTACACTTGGTAAAATCAAGAACTACAGTGTCCATTAGAGGCCCACTTGCATTTGAAGTTTCTTATTCACTCATCAAGATATGTGAGATCTTAATTAGCTATGAAACTAAAATCATTGACAGTCTTCTCAGGTTGGCATTCAATACTCCTTACAGAAACTGGTTTAGAAAACTCAGACAAAAAGTCTCAACAAACATGCAGTTTCAGTTTTAAATAGTACTTTCATGACAACTAGTAATCCTAAATTTCTAAATAGGAACTCAACATTCAGAAAACTGTCCCAATCCAAAATAAACTGGTCTAACACTAGCTCTACATTATGATGACTGAACAGATTTGTTTTCAATGTTACTATATCCTAGACAATTACTTATATTTTAAACAAATTCTATAGCTGAGGCAGCAGCTTTTTTTTCTTCTGAAGATATTGCAAATTTTAATTAACTTTTATTTTTTTATATGTTTTATTGATTTTTTACAGAGAGGAAGAGAGGGATAGAAAGTTAGAAAAAATGATGAGAGAGAAACATTGATCAGCTGCCTTATGCACACCCCCTACTGGAGATGTGCCCGCAACCAAGATACATGCCCTTGACTAGAATCGAACCTGGGACCCTTCAGTTCGCAGGCCGACACTCTAACCACTGAGCCAAACCGATTTCGGCTTAATTAACTTTTAAAGTCCCTCGTGCCAGATCTTACAAGCTTAACTCTCTAATAGACCAGGTCATACAATTAACGTTAAACAAAAAGTAAAGACCAGGTGAATGTTATACTTTAATTGTCTATGACATCATGCTCTTTTGACACGCAGGATGACCCACAAAAAAAGGAGAGATTGATGGCACCAGCAGTGAAATCTAATTAAATACTCAGTAAAATCTGGCCAGTAAGATCCAATGAATAAAAAAAAAAATAAGATAAAATCCAGTGTAATAGTTAACTACTTCAAAGACTGATTGGACTATAACTACCAGTTGCTATCTTACAAATAATTTCAATTTTTGTATTTATCTTACAAATAATTCCAATAAATTAAGGCTATTTTCTCTGGTGCCACATCTGCCAAACTTAAGCCTGTATCTTCTGTGTAATTTTAATTAACTCCCTCACACCAAATTTGGGGTAAATACCTAAAAATTATGTCATCCTATATAATAAAAATCTAATATGCAAATAGACTGAATGGCATAACAACCAAACAACCAATCTCTATGACATGTGTTGACCACCAGGAGGTGTGCGCAAAACATGGCAGGCGTCGGCTGCTGCAGGATGGTGGAGCAGGTGAGTGTGGGTGCCAGACCAAGGCAGGGTGCCAGTCACTGTCACTAGGGCGAGCTTCTAGTGCAGTGTTTCCCAAACTTCTCTCATGATGAGAATCACCTGGTGGAGTTGTAAAAATACAGATTCCTGAATCCCAACTAAGAAGTGCTAAACTAGAATTTTTGGGAACATATAGGTAAAATTGTATACTTAACTTAGTGCTCTAAGACAGAGCACTAAGTTAAGTATACAATTTTACCTATATGTTCCCAGATATTCTAGTTTAGCATTTCTTAGTTGGGATTCAGGAATCTGTAGTTTAACAACTCCACCAGGTGATTCTCATCATGAGAGAAGTTTGGGAAACACTGCTCTAGTGGTTATTGGAAATTCTTTGCTCCCCCACGCTGACTTCCCCCCTGATCACTCAGTACCATCAGCGGATGCAAGCAGCAGCTGCCAGTCTTGATCACCACTCAGGGCTTCTTCACCTCCCCCTACTCCTGAGGAGTAATTGGGGCAGCAGCTGCTGCTTCCACCTGCTGCTGGCACTGGCCCCAATTACTCCATGCTGTCAGTGGGTGCCAGTGGAGCTGGTGCTGTCAGTGCATGGGAGTAGCAGCAGCGGTGGGAGTGGGGCTTCTGACAGACAGAGGACTGTGGACCACCACAGGAGGGGCTGGTCCAGCAGACCCAACCCTGTGCCTACCTCAGCCTCTTGGCCCACAGTTCCTTTCAAGGTGCCCAAATTTATACATTGGGCCCCTAGTTTCTAAATAATGAACATTCATATGAAAGCGATTAATTCCAGAATCATCTTTATGATCTCTCTTAGAAATAGTGTCCAACACTGGACCATGCTTTTTCTTTGACCAGGTGAATTTATACTGGTGAAGTTTGCATTTAGTCCATGATTTACATTGAACAAATATCTCTCTGACTATATGTTAAATGCCAACAATAAACATAAAAATTATTTATCATCTATCTAAATAATCTCTATGCTTCTCTATGGTAACAATATATTTCAAAAATGAAAACAAATATTTTTAGGTTCTCTACATAATATGGCCACAGAAAACAACCAAAAGATTGTCCTGGTCTTTGTAGTTATATTAAAATTAAAATATACTTAAAAAAAAAAACAAGTGGCAGATATTTGAAACATTAAGTGTTTATTTGTCCTAAAATAATTGTTTTATAAGTGTGTCAAATTCTTCTCTCTTCAGTATATCCTTAGTATTCACTCATTTTCTATAGCAGCTTAGCCCTTAACTTAGGACACACAGATATCTCACTAACATAAAGGTAAATTAATAATAAAAACTCATACCTAAATCAAAGTGATTTTTGCTTTCACATTAAGATAACTAGTTCCATCATTAAAATCAATACCCCACAGCCGAAACCGGTTTGGCTCAGTGGATAGAGCGTCAGCCTGCGGACTGAAGGGTCCCAGGTTCGATTCTGGTCAAGGGCATGTACCTTGGTTGCGGGCACGTCCCCAGTGGGGGGCGTGCAAGAGGCAGCTGATCGATGATTCTCTCTCATCGATGTTTCTAACTCTCTATCCCTCTCTCTTCCTCTCTGTAAAAAATCAATAAAATACATTTAAAAAAAATAAAAATAAAATAAAATCAATACCCCACATTTAATTAAAAAACTGTCAGATCACCGACAGCCTCAGTGTGATCAGGGACTTCCCTCTAGCTTCTGAAACTTTTAGTTAACAATAGTCCTTCATGCTTTTGGATCAAATGTATTTTTAAAAAGTGTTTTTGAAAAAATACAATTGTACTTAAATGTTTTTAAAATTTTTTATTAAAGTTGACATAAAATATTATATTAGTTTCAGGTGTACAACATAGTGGTCAGACATTAATATACTAGTAGCTTATGAACTGATCTGCCAATAAATTTAATACCCACCTGGCACCATACATAGTTATCACAATATTGTTGACTATGTTTCCTATGCTCTATTTTATAACCCTGTGACTATTTTGGAACAACCAATTTTTTACTTAATCCTGTCACCTTTTTCATCCAATCTCCCCAACCCCCTCCCATCTTACAACTATCAATAAGTCTGTTCTCTGTATCTATGAGTTTGTTTCTTCACATTTTTAATGTTAATGTTAAAAACTATAACTTAAATGTATCCTATATTTAAAAGACAATAAAAATAAATTATTACAAATAACTCTACATCAGAAATTTTACCTGTCAGCTACTAAAATAATGTTCAGAAGTAAGCCTCATAAAATAACTAAATATTAAATTGTATATTATATTTCATAACATTATTATTTGATAACATTTAAATAGAATATTTAGACTTGCTATGTGTTAACTAAAATTAACAAGTGTATAAGTTTTTTTAACTTCAAGAGATTCAGTCATGTGACATATTTACACAAGGTTATTAAACACATTAATTAACCGGTGTTAATTTAAATAGTACAGCTAGGAGAAAAAACATTACATTTACAAAGACCATAAATTCATAATAATGCTCAATAAAACTTTTTGCTTTACTATGTAAATTATCTCATAGGATTTGTAAATTTTTCTTTTATAGAAACCTCAAGTACAATCAGATTTCTTTCATCAACTGCTACTAAGAGATTGGGGCAAGATATAGGAGCACAAAGGAAGAGCTTTACCAGAGATGCTCTGAGAAGGAGCCTGACAACACTTTTCTGCTTCCCCACCCACTTCAGACCTTACAGGACAAGGCTTACAGGCCTCACTGGTGAAAATCACATATACCGGAAAATAGCCCACTAGTTGGTCAACTACTTCTAAAATGAAGGGGACCCAATGGTGCCATCAGCTGAGATGACTATTCAGATCCTTCTGCAGAATTTCCTCAGCATCTGAGTTTACACAGAGCTCCCCTGCTCAGAGAGAAACCATCTCACCTTGGAGAACTAATATTCAAAGACTGTGAACTGTGCCACTGGAAAATGATAAATTCCATTTTCTGCTGAACTGAGGTTTAAGAACTGAGGCAGGACTTAGAATTGAGAGATACAGATACACTGCTTCTCAATTTTCACTGTGATATCTGCACATCTTTCTACTGTGGGATAGGCTTCTAGACTGTAGATAAAATTAATTCTCTTAACAATAATTTACTTAACTGGTTCCCTTTATTCTTCATATTTAATGTTAATAGGCTTATTTACACTTTAATGTGGTGAGAACTTATAAAGTTGGATTGTTGAGTAGATCGTTTTTATTTGGTTGATAATGTGTTCTTCCACCACTGTTGCTGCATTTTTTTCTGGTTACAGAGGGTCCATACTAGGGGATGAATAAACACAAGCATATTATATCAGACTTAAAATTTAAGTATAAAATTATTTTTGTCATAAGCACTTAATATTCATATAATTACATTTAATACTGCTCTGTTTTTTGTTAGCTAATTCCACTGTCTTGCTACAAAGATGTCTTTAGCTAAGTGGTGTTGCCCTGATTGTAAAGAGCCATGTCTCCCAACCCTGGCTCTAGGTCACTGGCTGCTACAGACTAGACTAGTTCAAAATGATTATTCTGAATGTGACCTAGATCGAATGTTTAGAGCTAGTTTTTGCCCTCACTGTCATTACACAATTGAAGGCCTTACTCAGCCTCCCTTTCCCATTGAGTGGGCTCCATCAAATTTTACCAGGTGGACACATGAGAAGGCCTTCCATCCCATTTACCATGGCCCTCCACTGGTTAGGAAAAAAATATATCAATCCAAACTGGTTGCATTTAATACTGCATTGCAGTTTATTTTGTCTACTACTAATAATTTCTTAGACCAGAGACTTGGCAGTTATATTGAAATGGCATCTGAAAGAGAAATAACTGTAACGAATTCTTCAATTCCTTTATTGGATGACTCTGTTCCTGAGAGTTCAGCCATGGAAGACCATGATAACTTTATTTCTGAGGAAATTTTCATGGGGAAACCAAACTAGTTTTAGGTAGCTCTCTTATTCTGTTATCCAGTTAATTCCAGCTAAGACCATTGCTTCTTCCTACATTCACAAGTCTAATGTTATGTTTCCATTTACTGAGGTTAAAGATATAATCCAGCTATAGTCCCTAGAATTTCATTGAAAACGTATTATCACAGAATTGTCTTACCAATTATACCTTAACATAATGCAAAGTGAAAAGGACAGTATACTTTTGCCAACTGCTGTAAATTTATTCTTAGAGCTTTTCAAACTGCTTAAATAAGTATAATTTCATGGAGTGGGGCTTGGGGTTGGGGGCATAAGGGATTACTGGGGAGAAAAAGGGAACATATATAATACTTTCAACAATAAAGATTTAAAAAGTACATATAGTTTTATCTGAATTATTTTAGAGCTAAAAATGTGATCTATGAAAATAAGCATCACTAAACTGTCTATAAACTTATATAAAAAGATTTATCTCTTGAACATGGTTTAACATAATTCCTATTTACTTCTCATATTCCCAAGGATTATTCCATTAATGCTAAATATAGCACTGTAGGACTAGATCATTTAAATCCCCTAAAAGGCTTGCTCAAATACAATGGATTAAATCAGCGTTTTTCAACCGCTGTTCCGAGGCACACTAGTGTGCCACGAGATGTTGCCTGGTGTGCCGTAGGTGAAAACAAGACAAGAATTTTATAATTTTTCACTATTTTGTTTACTTAATATTTCATAATAAAGTAATTATAAAATACTTTCTTTGTGTTTATTTGATTCCTATTCAAGAGAATTACTTTATATATAGTCAATGTAGGCACAGAGTTAAATTTTTTAACATTTTCTAATGGTGGTGTGCCTCGTGATTTTTTTCATGAAACAAGTGTGCCTTTGCCCAAAAAAGGTTGAAAAACACTGGATTAAATTGAATAGAGTGCATACCTTATTTATAGTTGCTTAGTTATATAATAACTAGGGGCCCAGTGAATGAAAATTCATGCACTGGAAGGGGGGCCCCTCTCAGTCCAGGAGCCCTCAGGGGCAGGAGGTGACAAGTCGATCAGGGGAAGACAATGGCCCATCACACCTCTGTTGCTGCCACTGCTGGCAGTGCAAGCCTCAGCTGGCCCTGGTTACCTGAGCCTTAGGCCTGCCCTGGGCAGGTGAGGGGTCTGGGGGACTCTGGAGGCAGGTGCACAGAGGGCCGGGCTCACCTGGGGGTTGGCCCAGCCTTGCCACGCACCTGTTGCCCCAACAGAGCTGAAGGGACTGGGCGCCACCAACTTGGGGCTGTGGGTGCCACCATCATTGAGGGCATGGCAGTCAATTAGCATATTCCCTCCTTATTGGCTCTGTGTGCCACAATCTTTGCAATGGTGTGAGGGTCAATTAGCATATCCCCTCTTTATTAGATAGGAATTTCCTCAACAGTTTGTATATTCAAATCAAAGGTGACCAAAACATCAAGAGTGTAATCATTGTGGTAGACATTATGGGAAGCAAAGGTAAAGGATTTGAACATATAAGTGAATTCCAAAATAAAAAGACTAATACTATACTAGTATTTCTGATCCTTACAAATATGTAGATTTTGTTTGGTTTTGTTTGTTTTATTCATACTACTTTTAGGAGAAAGGAAAAAATTCCTTATTTCTATCTCAATATATTTACCCTCAATAATTCAACTGTTTAGATATGATTTTCCAGGAAGTTCCTCAGAATTTTATTTTAATGCTATGGGAGAAGTTTCTTATGATCATTTGTAAGGACCCCATGATATGTACTATTATGTGACTATTGTGTCTCATCATATTGTTTCAAAGCTTTATTTTTATTATCAAAGTTATTATTGCCTATAAAATAAATGGTTGCTTACAGATGAATTACCAGTGGAGAGTGATGAATAATTTTTCCTTTCATGTAAAGTATTTTTGGCCATCAAAATATTTAGATTAATTCATTGTGCTTCCCATTTAGTATAAATGAAGACAATGTGCCACAATACATAATATTCCTTCTCCTCCTCCCACCCCCATTCATTTACTTGACAAATACTTGAGTGGCTACTCTACAGCAAGCATCAATATAAGTACTAGAGATACAATGTAAAGCATAAAACATGTACACTCCATACCCTCATGGTAGTTAAAAATGTAGATAGCCTAGATAAACAATAATAAAGGAGTGATATTAATTAAAGCAAAGTTCCAACTCGGATTAAGTCTAGATTCGAGTTTCAGTAGTTCATAAAGTTTTTAATGGTGAATTTGGCCTGTGAATCTGGCCCATGCAGTGACACTGAGATTGACATTTGAAGGATACACAGGAATAGGGTGACTAAGTGAGGGAAGAACATTCTGTGCAGAAGTCATGTGCATAAGACAAAAGAGTAGGGGGAGGGGAGATGATAAGCTAAGGATAGGACCATTGTGAATTTGATTATGCTATAACATGACATTGGACAGGTAGATAGGAACCAAACCATTTTGGAACTTCAGACCTTATGCCGCATTTCTGCCTTGATCCTAAGAGCAAAGAGAAGACAAAAGTCATCCTCAGACCATTCTTCTGGATGTCATGGCTGATATAATTGCACATTAAAATGGCAATGCTCTTCTGAAGTCTTTCAGGAAAATTTCTGGGAGATTGACCAAGTTTATCACTTTGACAAATGACAAAGGCAAATGATTACATAAGCATTTGCTCTTGAGGTACTGTTCTAAGTGCTTCACATACTTTAATTTAATCTTCCCAACAGTACATGGAGGTAGATCCTGTAAACATCATGAGTTCATGGATGAGGAAACAAAAGGACAGAGACCTTCAGTAAGTTGTCCAAGTTAAAATTATAAAACTGTGATTTGAAACTAGGTTGTTTGCCTCCTGACACTTTTTAATTATTATGCGTTTGATGATCCTCTGTCTGCTGGCACTACTATTCAGCAATACTAAAATAGTTCCCTAATTTCAGCATGGGAATGTTGTGCATCTAACAAGATGGAAAAAGCCACCTCTGCTTTTTGCACTACATCATCATGATGACATTGCTTATCACACAAAAACAGCAATCATCCTGTTCCTCCAAATTATCTTACTCCAATTCCTCCTCCTGTATTCTAGAACACTAAAACCTGGTTTCCTCAAATTTATGGACATTGAAAGACAGAGATTCAACTAGAATTTTTAATCAACAATGTAACAAAGGGTGAAATAATATTATGTTATATGGTCTTGATAAAGCTTTAAACTGTTGATTACATAGTTTTCTCCGAAAGGAGATTTTAGGCAACTGTTTGGGGAAAATAGACACTTCTTTTTATATTTTCCATTGTCATTCCTCACTTTTTATCCCCTATAAAACTATTCATTGTTTAACTAAACTAAACACAATGTGCTGTTCAGTGAGCAACAATCTATCAGGAAAACATCCATAAGAATAAAAAAAATAGCCTAGCTGTCATGGCTCAGTGGCTGAGCATTGACCTATGAACCAGGAGGCCAAGGTTGAATTCCTGGTCAGGGCATATGCCCAGTGTGGGGCATGCAGGAGGCAGTCAATCAATGATCTCATCGTTCATGTTTGTATCTCTCCCTTCCTCTTTGAAATCAATAAAAACATATATATATTAAAAAAAAAAAACACTACATCATTTAAATTGATTAATGCAAAAAAGAATTTGGCCCTGGCCGGTATGGCTCAGTTGGTTGAGCATTGTCCCATGCAGTTCAATTCTGTCAGGGCTCAATCTCCAGTAGGGGAGAGGCAGGAGGCAGCCAATGAAAGTTTCTCTCTCACATAGATGTTTCTTTCCCTCTCTCCCTCTCCCTTTCTCTCTTTCTAAAATAGATTTAAAAAACACATATTAATTTTAAAAAACAGTTTGGAATATCATATGGAATTAAAACCAGTTAAGGAAGCTAAAGCTTAACACTTTATATTTCATAGCACCAGAATCTTCTTTATATCTTATTTTTATAGTAAATTGATATCAGACAAACATTTTGGGTATATTGATCAAAGACATATTATTTATATTCTCTTTATGGTGATTACTTGGCAGTACAGATACATTTAATGAATAAAAAATATTAATTAATTACTATGTGCCAAGCATTGTTGGTGCCTTATGAAGCTTATGCTTTGAGCAAAGGGGTAATAAGTACAAATATGTAATAAAGTTCAGTTTGAGACACTATATGCAGAGATTCATAATTACCAAGAGATCCTTCTAGGAAGTTTGAGTGGACATACAGAAGATTATCTGAAGTTCTGGGCACAGTTAGGGTCAGTGGCCATGGCTGTCTAGAAGGCTATGAGCTTTATGTATCTCCAGAACAGGTTTTTATATATGAAGAAAAGGCCAAAACCTGGAAGAGCTCAAAACTAGGTTTCCTTGGAGTTGGTGTTCTGCTCATAAAAGCAAAATACTGTGGTGAAAATATTAGACTGGGCCCTGGTCAGTGTGGCTCAGTTGGTTAGCCAGTCGTCCTGTACACCAAAAGGTGACAGTCAGGGCACATATGTAGGTTGCAGGTTTGATCCCCAGGAGGCAATGAATTTAGAATATTTCTCACATCAATGTTTATCTCCTTTCTCCTCCCCTTCCCTTTTCCTATCCCCCTTCGTCTCTCTCTAAAATCAATAAAACCATATACTTGGGTGAGGATTTAAAAAAGAGGAAGAAGAAGAAACAAAATAGCATCAGACTGGAAACTTGAAAAATGGCAACAACGAAAACACTAGTTCTTGTTCTTTTACTAAATAATATCGGACCCTGCATGGATTACATAAGTCTTCTGTGATTTTTGTTCCTCATTTATAAAGAGGTGCTAGGGAGGGAAAAAGCATGTTAAAATAGATTACTTCTTTCCAGAAATAAACATATTATTCAAAGACAAAAATGGTGTTATTTATGTTATTACAAACTAGAGGCCTGGTGCACAAAATGTGTCCATGGGGGTGGGAGGTTGTCCCTCAGCCCAGCTTGCATTCTCTCCAATCTGGGATCCCTTGAGGGATGTCTGACCCCTGTGGGATTGGGCCTAAACAGACGGTCAGACATCCCTCTCACAATCCAGGACTGCTGGCTCCCAACTGTTCACGTGCCTCTGCCTGATTGCCCCTAACTGCTTCTGCCTTCCAGTCTGATCACCCCTAACCACTTCCCTGCCTGTCTGATCGATGCCTAACTGCTCCTTGTCAGCCCAATTGTCCCTAACTACCCTCCCCTGCCAGCCTGGTCACTCTTAACTGCCCTTCCCTGCCAGTCTGGTCACACCTAACTATCCTCCCCTGCAGAACTGGTCACCCCTAACTGCCCTTCCCTGCAGGCCTGCCTCCCCCAATAGTTCTCCCCTGCAGGCCTGGATTCCCCCTCACCAACTGTCCTCCCATGCAGGCCTGGTCCCCGCAAATATATGGTGACCAGATGCCCCGCTTTGGGCAGGACAGTCCCGATTTTTAACAATTTGTCCGTAGTCCCGCAGCATTTTAAAAAAGTCCTGATTTTTGGAAAGAGTGTATGACAAGCTAGGGAACAGCAGGACAAGCTAGGGAACAGCAGGAGAAGGAAATATACGGTTTTTGGCGGCCATGTGGCTATTTAGCCAGGATATGATTTTTATATTATTTTGTTAATTTTATAATGTTAAACTTTAAAAATAACAAATAATTGTTGAGAACTGATTATTGATAACTGCTTATCAAAGTTAGCATTCTTGATCAGTTGTTAGAATTCAACCACCATTGTTTGCACTTAATGAACAATGGCATTTTTTGGGATTGGCAACGACGAAAACAGTTTGTAACTGTCTCTCAGACAATACATATTGTACTGCGTGCTAGTAAGCTAGTTAAACAAGTGATGTCATTACAAATCAGCTATTCAGATAATTTAGGTAAGTAATTTATTTATTTATTTATTTCATAAATACATAAATTTTCTTGAATTTGGTAGACAGTAATTGTATTATTTATATTTTATAGTGGCGGCAAAAAGTCTAGCGCCAACCTTGAAAGTGACACTTAGGACTTATGTTATGGCAAATTCAGCAGAAAAATAATACAAGTTAGTATTGTTATTATTTAGAAAGAGAGGATTAAATTAAAATAATTTTTAAAATATAGTTACTTTATATCAATCAAATTAATTTAATATATAAACTAATAATAAAATATGTTCATGTAATTATGTACCTACTTACTGTGTTAAGCAATATGTATATAATAATTTATAATATAATATAATATAATATAATATAATATAATATAATATTGACCAAATTTTTAATCAAGAAACACACACACACACCCCTTTCCCCGTCAATGGTGTCCTGCTTTACCAATGTTAAAATCTCGTCACCTTACCCAAATGCCCTCCCCAGCAGGCCTGGTTGCCCCCAACTGCCCTCCCTTGCAGACCTGGTCTCCCCCAACTGTCATCCCCTGCAAGCCTGGGTCCCCCCAACTGCCCTCCCTTTCTGGCCTGGTCTCCCCCAACTGCCCTCCTCTGCCGGCCTAGTCACCCCTAACTGGTCACAACTACCCTCCCCTGAAGGCCATCTTGTGTCCACATGGGGGAAGCCATCTTTGATCACATAGGGGCAGCCATCTTGTGTCTTGGAGTGATGGTCAATTTGCATATTACTCTTTTATTAGCTAGGACAGATGGGACTTGCCAGGGCCACTGTGCTCATCAGCACCAACTGTGCATTGTACAGTGAAAAGGAAAGCCATTCGCATGGACTGATTGTCATTGCTGAGGCTGCTCTCTAGAAGCAGTTTAGATGTCAACTGATAAAACCACACACACACCAAGAAGGTATGAACAAGTTTATTAAATATGAAACTTTTAAGAGAGAGCAGGGAGCTCCCAAGCTGGCCTAAAAATAACCCAAGAGATGAAGAAAAGAAGATTGGCTTATTTTTATGTGACTAGTGGTTGAAGTCATGATTAGGGCAAAAATAAAGCATAAATAAATTTATTCAGTAACAATATCAAGGTAATACCATATTTTACCAAATTGAGAATGCCATGTAAGATGCATTATATTTTTACACCAAGAAAGACAAAAAAAAAAAAGATTCTACCTATTAAATTCTGCCATAACATCAACTTTTAATTTCAGAGATGCTGAAATGTAACAAAAAAGTCAATGATATATTCTGAAATCTTGATCTCGTTGAGTATTTTTTTGTGTGTGTGTGAAAATTTTTTTTTAGTTAGCAACATTCATGTAAAGGAGCTCTGTACTCAATCCAGTATACGATTTGTTAATTGAGGCACCATATGTTTCTTATTAAAATCATATATCCTGTAAGTTTGTATATTTACAATGTTTAAAATGACTCTTTAGCATGAACGTGAAAGAGTCATAATATGGCTTCACTGTATATGTTGAAAATCTTGCCCTCCCCCCATTAGCTAATATTTGTTTTTCAATTACTTCTGAATAGACTGCTTGAATTTGCTTTAGGTAATTTGGGAATCTGCTTTTCTATATTTTCAGTATGAAATTGCAACACATGCTTTCTATGCCACTTAGTCCTTAGAAGTACAGGAGAAGCAAGAAGCATGTAGGTTATGGCAAAAGTTCAATTATGAACTGATTATTATACAGGTCAGGGTTGGGGTCTGAAGCAAAGAAAACGTGATATGAAATAATGAGAGATGTTAAATCTTCTCTCAAGAATTCTCAGACTAGGCCCCCTTTTTCTTTAATGAGGAGGCTCAGCAATCTCCTAGAAGTCACAGATCTCTGTGAGTCCCTTACTGGCAAGACCATAACACCCAAGGTTGAGCCCAGGAACACTACCAAATATGTCAAAGCTAATATCCAAGTCCAGGAGGGCATCCCACCTGACCACCAGTGGCCAGTTTTTGTGGGCAAACAGCTGGAGGATGGTGGTGCTCTGGCAGAATACAACATCTATAAAGCGTCAGCCCTGCACTTGGTACTTCCTCTGCAGGGTGGCATCTTGGAACCCTCCCTCCACCAGCTCATCCAGAAGTATAACTGCAACAAGATGATCTGCTGCAAGTGTTGGTCCACTTGCCTGCACCCACATGCTGTCAACAAGTGTGGCCACCCCAGCAACCTGTGCCCCAAGAAGCAAGGTCCCTCCATCACCTCCTGGTCTGCAGGGTAGCCCTGGAACCTCAATAAAGTTTCCCTTTTATTGACTGGAGCAGTTAAAAAACAGAAGAATTCTTAGACTGAATCTCAAATTTATGATACTCACTGAAGTCCTCTGCAGTGATCACTAGGAAATATGGCTCCGAAACACCATATGTTCTCTTCAAAATAACCTGGGTAGAGCTTACCTGATCCCTGGCCCAGGGCTATTAGGTTGCAATCTATAAGTAAATGACCATGTTTAAAAATTTAACTTTTGAAGTAACAAATTGATTTTTAGATATTGATATACAATGTACAATTCATAGTTGATTTGTTTTTAATGTGAATAGTGAATCCATTGACCCCAAGGTAGACCTAACACACAAGGAGAAATTAAAAAAAAAAATAACTGCCTCACAGATATACTATGAAGGGAAATATGACAGTATTCACTTCATGCTTTTAATGTAGAATACATAGCATTTTCCAGGATTATATTTTCCTTTCCCAAAAATATACTCTCATGTGACTGTTAGAAGAAAAATATAAGAATAACCCATTTGAATATTACTGCTTTTGCATGTTACATATGCCATCTTTTTTCTCTTCGTCCTGGTGGCCCATATCTTTTAGGTTGGGATTATACCTTCTCCTTTTGGGAAAAGCCTCAGAATTTTTCTCCTCTTTATTTTGATTCCTTCATCCATCTCCTTTTTGGCAACCATCCACTTGTTCTCTACATCTATGGGTCTGTTTCTATTTTACTTTATTTGTTTTGCTTTGTTAGATTCCACATATAAGTGAACCATAAAGTATTTGTCTTTCTCCATCTCACTTATTTCACTTAACGCAATATCCTATAGGTCCAACCCATGTTGTCAGAAATGGCAAGAATTCTCTCTCTATATATAAAATGCTAATATGCTAAGTGACCCTCTGCCTGCCCGACTGGTTGCTATGATGTGTACTGACCACCAGGGGGCAGACACTCAATGGAGAAGCTTCCCTGATGTGCACTGGCCATTTACAGAGAAACAGCAGCACAGACCTAGTGCTGAAAAAGCAACACTCAACTTCACCCAAGTGAAACACAGGCACCGCCACTACCCCATAGCGAAACCCCACCAAATCCCAGCCAACGCTGCTGAGACCCCATGGCACAAAATGTGTCCCACAGCCAAGCCCAGCCCAGAAACAGTGGCTATGGACATAGGGTAATGACGTCACATAGCAACACCCAGCTTCCTCTCCCTAGCCCTACCTAATAAAAGAGTAATATGCAAATTAACCATCACTCTGCTATACTGACAAGCCACACCTACCAGCCAATCAGAGCAAGTATGCAAATAAACCCAAGCAAGATGGCCACCAGGAGGCCAGCTTGGGTTTCCTTCGGACTTCCCTTGGCTTCCACTCAAAGCTACAAAGTTTCAATTATTGAAGATAAATCCCAAGAAAAATGGTGGCAGCCACAGAGCAAGCAGGAGGCTTGGCTCTGCTCCAGGCTACAAAGTTTCAATTGCAGAAGGTAAATAAATTCCAGATATCAGGATCTCCGCTTGGGTCACCAGAGGGCGTGGCCAGCTTGCAAAGCACCACAGGCCCCTCGCCCAGGCCGCCCCATGCCCCAAGAGAACCCCTACCATGATCCGGGACACACTTCAGGGCAAACCAGATGGACCCCACCTGTGCATCAGGTCTTTATCCTATCTAATAAAAAAGTAATATGCAGATTGACCACCAGTCCAACACACAATATGGCTTTCCCCATGTGGACACAAGATGGCCACCACATGATGGCCAGCAGGAGAGAGTAGTTGAGAAGGACCAGGCCTGCAAGGGAGGGCAGTTGAGAGGGACCAGCCTGCAAGGGAGGGCAGTTGGAGGCAATTAAGCCTGAAGGTGAGGGCAGTTAGGGGTGACCAGGTCAGAGCAGAGGAGGGAAGCTGGGGGCAAACAGACTGGCAGGAGAGCAGTTAGACATCAATCAGGCTGGCATGGGAGTGGTTAAAGTGTTCAGGCTGGCAGGCAGAAATAGTTAGAGGAAATTAGGAAGGTAGGCAGGCAAGCAGTTGGGAGCCAGCAGTCCTGGATTGTGAGAGGGATGTCCGACTGCCCATTTAGGCCTGATTCCACTGGGATTGGGCCTAAATGGGCAGTCAGACACCCCTCGAAGGGTCCCAGATTGGAGAGGGTGCAAGCGGGGCTGAGGGACAACCCCCACCCCTGTGCATGAATTTCGTGCACTGGGCCTCTCATAAACATATAAATAGATATATATAGCTATAGGCATATATACTATCGCTTTATCCATTCATCTGTTGATAGGCATCTAGATTGCTTCTATATCTTTGATATTGTAAATAATGCTGCAATGAACATAAGGGTGCATATATCTTTTAAAATTTATGTTTTTGTTTTCTTTGGATAAATATCCAGAAGTGGAATTACTGGGTCATATGGTAGTTCTATTTTTAATTTTTTGAGGAATCTCGATATTACTTTCCATAGTGTCTACACCAATTTGAAGTCCCACCAACAGTGCATAAGGGTTCACTTTTTGTCCACAACCTCTCCAACATGTTATTTGTTTATTCTTTGATAATAGTCATTCTGACTGGCATCATATAATATGAAACCAAGGTACATACCCTTGACAGAAATCTAACCTGGGACTCTTTGTGTCTGTGGGCCAATGCTCTGTACACTGAGCCAAACCAGCTAAGATGTATTGGTGGGAGTTTTTCTGTCTGTATTGTTTTGTTTTTTGTTTTTTTTAGGTTAATCAAGAGAAATTTATTTTATATTTAATTTTAATTACTATTGGCACTTAATATTATTTTATATTAGTTTCAGGTGTATAGCATAGTTGTTAGACATTTTTATAATCTACAAAGTGATTCCCCAAATAATTCTAGTACCCAATTGACACCATATATGATAATTAAAATATGATTGACTTCTTGAGGCCTGGTTTATGATATTCATGCACTGGGCGGGGGTGGGGGGCATCCCTTAGCCTGGCCTGTGCCCTCTCACAGTCCAGGACTCCTCCTCGGGAGATGCCTGCTTGCTGGTTTAGGAGTCCTTAGTGCTGCTATGAAGGGAGAGGCTCCTGCCACTGCTGCTGTGCTTGTCAACTGTGAGCCTTGCTTCTGGCTGAGTAGTGCTCCCTCTGTGGGAATGCACTGACCACCAGTGGGAAGCTACTGCATTGAGTGTCTGCCCCCTGGTGGTCATTGTGCATCATAGCAACCATTCATTTTGCCATTCAGTCAATTTGCATATTAGGGTTCTATTATATGGGATTCCCTATGTTGTACTTTACATCCCCTTGAATATTCTGTAACTACCAATTTGCACTTCTTAATTCCTTCACCTTTATCACCCATCCTTCAACCCCCCTCCCATCTGGCATCCATCACTCTGTTCTCTGTATCTGACTCTGTTTCTATTTTGTTTGGTGCTGAATGACTACTAGATTTACCAGGGTGATCACTCCTTAGTCATATAAATGTCTAATCACTGGGTTATACAGTTGAAATTAATATATTATTTTTTAGTTGAAAACTAAAAAAATATATTTAAAAGGAAAAGAGAAAGTAAAAGAATGTGAAAAAAGAAAATTAGCTACATTTCTCTTTGCAATATAGGAATGCTACTCAACTGCTCATTTACTGAGATTCCATGCATAGAAATGTCTCTTTTTGAAGAGTTGAATCATGATACAGAAAGCATGAAATAACTCTTCCTTAATGAATATTATTCCTTTAGCGTTTTACTGAAATGCAACTTATACTTCTGCTATCCTTAAAGCAACACAAAATCACTTGTTTGGTTAAAGACAACTAAGTTGGAGTGTTTTCTTCTCTGGAGTTCAATTGCTGCTGTGTTCATTTTTTAATAAAACATGCGAAAGTTAAAAACAGCATAGCCACAGGAGAAGCATTAGAGAGTACTGCACAGCTGAAAGTAAATTTAAAAAAGTTTGAGTACAATATGATGCTAAAGCCCTCAGTGCCTTTGCAGACTCTATGCTGTGCCTGCAGGTCAAGGCCAACCCCTTTCAACCTGGCAGATCCCCTATTCAAATTGAGAAATGAGTCTCCTGTGGTGTCACATAGAAATGCCATTGCTGTTCACTAAAAAAAACAAAACAAAAAAACTTTTTTTTTAATGTAAAAATAATGTGTAGTGTGTGTGTGTGTGTGTGTGTGTGTGTGTGTGAGTGTGTGTGTGAGTGTGTGTGTGTGAGTGTGTGTGTGTGTGTGTGTGTGTGTGTGTGTGGTGGTTTTCTCTCAAGCAATCATTAAAAAGTACTCAGAATTAGCTATATTAGAATGTAGTGAATAAATGTATCAAGAGATCATATATAGGTCAATTTTTTAGTCCTGTCTTTCTACACTGTTTATAAAGGAACAACAAATAAGTAGTGTTTTATATAAGGTGAAACTCATCAGGTAGAATAGACAGCAGCAGCCTTTTTATAATTTGAGTTGCACAAAGAAATATTTATCTTCTACTAGAAGCCTAGTGTATGAAATTAGTGCACAGGTAGGGTCCCCAGGCCTGGCTGGTGATCAAGGCCAATGGGGGTCTTCTGGATACTGGCCAGGGCCTTCCTTCTGGCTGTCAACTGGGACCTTCTTTCTCTGGCTGCCAGCTGCCAGCCAGGGTCTTCCTTCGTCTGCACTGTCCCCTCGTGGTCAGCACATGTCATAGAGAGCAATTGAATTTCAGGTCTCCCAGTCTAACTCCCAAGGGAACACTTTGCATATTAGCCTTTTATATAGAGAGATTTACCCTTCATGATTTTTAAATGTATATTTTTATTGATTTCAGAGAGAGGGAGAGAGAGAAACATCAATGATGACAGAGAATCATCAAATGGCTGCCTCTTGGATTCCCCACACTGGGGATCAAGCCCACGATCTGAGCATGTGCCCTGACCAGAAATTGAACCATGACCTCCTGGTTCATGGATCAATGCTCAACCATTGAGCCATGCTGGCTGGGCACCCTCATGAATTTGTTTATTAACATTGTTGTGATGGCTTAAATTTTTCATATAGTCTGAAGCACTGAAAGGTCAGGTCAAAATGCAAACCATATCAAATATGGGAACTATTTATAGCAACTGAAAACAATTTACCTAGAGTAAGTTTTGCTTTCCAAAATGGGGCGAAAGATAAATCATTATTGATGGGGGGGAAATGAACCCCATAACCTGGGTCAAGTGTTTTAAGTTAGGTTTGTGGAGGTGGGGGGAAGGATGAAAAAAAAAAAAGATTAGAGTGAAACCTCTCCTACTTAACAATGTCACTGAGGGTTAATTTTAAAAGTATATGTGTTAAAAATAAGATTCAGAATTAGGTAATTCCCAGGTTTGCTAGATGATCTACATTAACTGGAAAGAGCAGTTGAAAGAGCAGTTTAAGGTCAAAATACTCCAGGGCAGTGGTAGGCAAACTGCAGCTCCAGAGCCACATGCGGCTCTTTGACCCCTTGAGTGTGGCTCTTCCACAAAATACCATGTGTGGGCACACACATACAGTGGGTTGAAACTTCATGGCCCATGTGCAGCAGTCGGTTTTCTGCTCTCAAAATAAATTTGAATCATTGTACTGTTGATATTTGGCTCTGTTGACTAATGAGTTTGCCGACCACTGCTCCAGGGGGAAAATGTGTAGCTCCTGACAGTGAAAAGCTAAAATTAGGGACCGAGAAATCAGTAAATGAAATGTGAATTTCCTAACTGATCATAAACCTATCCTTAACCTACAGCAGCGATTTTCAATCTTTTTCATCTCCTGGCACATATAAATAATCACTAAAATTCTGTGGCACACCAAAAACCATATATTTTTTTTTTTTGCTAATCTGAAACACACACACACAAAAGTTATAATTTTGATTCATTCACACACGTTGTTGTGTTGACTGTTGTCACTTTTGTATTTGACAATTTAAGGAAAAAGAGGTCAGTTTCCTTGACTAAATAGTCAGGTATTGCATGTTTTAAAAATTCAACACTGGTTGAAAATTGCTGACTTGCAGCAATACATACTTGATTTTTTAACATGTACTGCAATTATTTTGTGCAGGTTATTTTGCAGTGATAGCAAAAGAGTCTTGAGTTGTCATTTAGAATATGCTGTTCTTAGTAGGAAAGAAGGTATTTCTGCCTATGATTCTTATGTTAGTAGGCACTCATATTTTATATTGTGATTAAATATATATAACATACAATTTACCATTTTAACGATTTTTATATGTACAACACTGTGGCATTAAGTACTTTGATACTGTTGTGCAACCATCACCACCCTCCATCTCGAGAACATTTTTTCTTTTCCAACTGAAACTCTGTGTATGTAGAGCATATGATAACTCCCCATGCTCCCACACCCAAGCCCCGGCAACCACCTTTACATTCTGTCTCTATAAATATGACTATTCTATGTCCTCATATCAGTGGAATCATACGGTATTTGTATTTTTGTGTCTGGTTTATTTTATTTAGCTTAATGTTTTTAGAGTTCATCCATCTATCAGAATTTCCTTCCCTTGTTAAGCTGTATAATACCCCAGTGTATGCATGTACTACTAGTATACTTTCTCCAGGCAGCTGTTGAAGGATTCTTGGGTTGCTCCCACATTTTGGCTATTGTGAATAAAGCTGCTATGTATATGGGTGTACAAATACCTATTTGAGTGTGTACTTCCAATTATTTTTTCTTTAAATAAATTTTTATTTATTTCAGAGAGAAGAAGGGCAAGAGAGATATAGAAATATTAAGGATGAGAGAGAATCATTGATCAGCTGACTCCTGTAGGGAATCAAGCCCGAAACCTGGGCATGTGCTCCGACTAGGAGTTGAAATGTGACCGCCCGGTTCATGGGTTGACACTCAATCACTGAGCAACACGGGCCAGGCTTCAATTCTTTTGGACCATATACCCAGAAGTAGAATTGTTGGATCCTATGGTAATTCTTTTTTATTTTTAATTGTTTATTATTCTTATTTTTAACTTTATTTTTATTGTTGACAATTATTAAAATGTCCTTTCCCATTCCCTCTGTCCCCCAGCTTTGCCTACCTCCACCCCAATTCCTGCTTCTTCACCACACTGTTATCTGTGTCCATGTACTATGCATATATGTTCTTTGGATAATTCACCTTCTTTCATCCAGTCCCCCTTGGCCCCTCCTCTCTGACACTCTGACAGCTGTCTGTCTGTTCCATGTATCCATGCCTCTTGAGCTAATTTGGTTATTAGTTTATTTTGTTCACTAGATTCCACATGTAAGTGAGTTCATATGATATTTGTCTTTCTATGACTGGCTTATTTCCCTTAGTACAATAATGTCCTATGGTGATTTTATGTTTACTTTTTGAGGAACCACTATGCCATTTTTGACATAAGTTGTACCATTTTACATTTCCATCAGCAATCACAAGCGCTCTAAGCCTCACCAGGAGTGGTTATTTTCTTTCTTTTGTTGTTTTGTTTTGGTAACATCTACCCTAATGAGTTTAAAGTAGCATCTCATTGAGGTTTTGATTTGTATTTCCCTATGATTAATAGTATTGTGCATGTTTTCATCTGCTTACTGACTGATAATATAAAAAATCCATATTTTCTTTGTTTAAATGTCAATTCAAGTTGTTTGTCCATTTTTAAATCACGCTGTTATTTTGTTGTTGGGTATAAGGATTTTTTTATATATTATGAATATTAATTTATTATCAGATCTATGATTTGCAAATATTTCCTGCAATTCTACAGGTTGCCTTTTCATTCTGTTGATAGTGTCCTTTGATGTGCCAAACTATTTAATTTTTATAAAGTGCAATTTATCTATTTTTTCTTTTGTTGTTTGTGCTTTTGATATAATATCCAAGAAATAATCACTAAATCCAACTTTATGAAACCTTTTCCCTAAGTTTATTTTCTAAGAGCTTTATAGTTTAAGCTCTTACATTCATTTATGTCTTTGAACTATTTTAAGTTAATTTTTGTATAAGCTTTACTCTCATGTACTCTAGTGCATGAGAAAATTGTTGGGAATGTTGTAGTGATTAGACAGTAGTATATGTTGGACCTTATGCTCAGCACATTTATGATCTCATTTAATCCTCAAAATTATCTTATTACTTAAACACTATATATCTCCATTTTGGAAAAGCAGAAAAAGGTACAGAAAGCGAAGATAACTGATCCAAAGTCACAAACCTACTAAAGTGGCAGTACTGTGATTCAAGCCATTTCTGTTTTACTACTAAAACCACACACACACACACACACACACACACACACACACACAATTGTGTATAATCACACAATTTTTCAGCTATACCTGGATTTTATTTTGTTTTTAATTTGATAGTGTTATAGGACAATTCTTTTTGTTTTCTTTTTAAATTGCATAAAGGTATGGAATGACACTGAACAGATGACGAAGCATGATAGACATTAGTTCTCTCCCTCCCCAGCATCTCTCTCTCTGGCTTTTCCAGGCCCACAGAGTGAGATGGTCCTTAAGTCTCTGCATGATCAGGGTGCTGCCTTTGTAGGACTCTTCATTCCGTGTATCCAGTTCTACAATTGCATCATCAAATGCTGCTTTTTCCAGTATGTAAGCCTTTTCAGAAGAGTTTGGAATCTTGGAGTAAAAGATTGAGACATTTAGTGCCAGGCCAAATGGAATTAGGTGTGTGATCTATATTTCTTTGTTACTAATTTCCAATGTTTTCTGGTAAGCCTGCCCAGATTTCCACAGGGTGGTTTGTGGTTTGCTTCTTATCTCCAGATGCCACCTCTGAAAGAGATCTAGAACAATCTTTCATTCTCAAGCAGAACACCTTACTTTCTGGTTGTGTAACATTAGGAATAAGATATTTGTCCCAAAGCTCCAGAGCATTCTTGCAGCTGTCCTGCAGTGCTGTCTGTGTCTTCCTGCAGTATTCTCTTCCCATCTAAATCTCTCTATCTTCTGTGCAGTGCTAGAGATAACACCAGAAAGAAGGGGAGGGGGGGCACTCACCACATTCTTGAAGGCAAGAAAGAGCTGGTTTCTCTCTTCATTAGAGAGTTCATGTCCCTGTTCTGTGACTTGTGACTGCCTTCATGGCTGCAGCCATAGCATGATAGCACCTGCCTTTCTGTACCAGCTCACTTTTTTTTAATTGATAAGAGAGAGAGAAATAGAGAGAGAGAGGAGAGAGAGAGAGAGAGAGGGAGAGAGAGAGAGAGAGAGGGAGAGAGAGAGAGAGAGAGACTTGTTGTTTCACTAGTTTATGCATTCATTGTTTACTTCTTTTTTTCCTTTTTTTTTAAAAAAATAAATCTTTATTGTTGAAAGTATTACATACACTGAGTGGCCATATTATTATGATCTCTGATAGCATAATAATCTGGCCACTCAGTGTATATCCTATATAATAAAAGGCTAATATGCAAATTGTCCTCTCGACCAGAAGGCAGGAGGGCCAACTGCCCATGTTCCAACTGCCATGTTCCCTCCCCCTGACCAAGCTGGACCCCACCAATACACAAATTCATGCATCAGGCCTCTAATATATATATATATATATATATATATATATATATATATATATATATATAGATAGATAGATAGATATATTGAGTGGCCAGATTATTATGCATTCAGAGATCATAATAATATGGCCACTCAGTGAATGTCCTCCCACCCCACATAGCCCTCTCACACACTCCTCTGCTCCAAGTCTTCACCACCCTATTGTCTGTGTCTCTGGGTTATGCACATACTCATATAAGTTAATTGGTTGATCTTTTCCCCCCTTTCACTCTCTCCTGCCTTCCTTCTGCATTTGACAGTCTGTTTGATGCTTCTCTGTCTCGGGGTCTATTTTTAGTCAGCAGTTTATGTTGTTCATTATATTCTACATATGAGTGAGATCATATGATACTTCTCTTTCTCTGACTGACTTATTTCATTTAGCATAATGTTCTCCAGGTCAATCCATGCTGTTGCAAAGGATAAGAGTTCCTTCTTTGTTATAGCTTCATAGTATTCCATTGTGTAAATGTAATTCACTCATCTGCTGATAGTCACTTAGGCTGTTTCCAAATCTTAGCTACTATAAATTATGCTGATATAAACATAGAGGTGCATATATCCTTTCTGATTGCTGTTTCTGAATTCTTGGGATATATTCCTAGAAGTGGGATCACTGGGTCAAATGGAAGTTCCATTTTTAATATTTTGAGGAAACACCATACTGTTTTCCACAGTGGCTGCACCAGTCTGCATTCCCACCAGCAGTGTACGAGGGTTCCTTTTTCTCTTTATCCTGCCCAGCACTAATCATTTGTTGATTTATTGATGATAGCCATTCTGACAGGTGTGAGGTGGTACCTCATCATTATTTTGATTTACATCTCTCAGATGATCAGTGACTTTGAGCACTTTTTCATATGCCTTTTGGCCTTCTGTATGTCCATTTTGGAGAAGTGTCTATTTAGGTCCTTAGCCCATTTTTTAAATTATCTTCCTTTTGTTAATCTGTATGAGGTCCCTGTAGATTTTAGAGGTTAACATTTTATTGGATGTATCATTGGCAAATATGTTCTCCCATATGGTGAATACTCTTGTTATTTTATTGATGGTTTCTTTTGCTGTGAAGAAGTTCCTTATTTTTATGTAGTCTCATCTGTTTATTTTATCCTTAATTTCCATTGTCCTAGGAGCTGTATTGGTCAGGTATTGATATGAGAGATGGCTGAGATTTTGTTGCCAATGGTTTCTTTTAGGTTTTTTATGGTTTCACATCTTACATTTAAGTCCGATATCCATTTTGAATTTATTTTTTGTGAATGGTGTAAGTTGGTGGTCTAATTTCATTTTTTTTGCATGTATCTGTCTAATTTTCTTAACACCATTTATTAAAGAGACTTTCTTGATTCCATTGTATGTTCTTTCCTCTTTTGTTAAATATTAATTGAGCATAACAGCTTGGGTCAATTTCTGGGTTCTCTGTTATACTCCATTGGTCTGTATGCCTGTTATTGTGCCAGTACCAGGTGGTTTTGAGAACAGTGACTTTGTAGTGTAGCTTGAAATCTGGTATTGTTATTCTTCCAACTTTGTTTTTTCTTTCTCAAGATTGCTATGGCTATTCGGAGTCTTTATTGATTCCATATAAATTTTTGGAATATTTGTTCTAGATCTGTGAAATATGCCTTTGAGGTTTTAATAAGGATTGCATTTGAGTACATTGCTTTGGGTAGTATGGACATTTTAATGATGTTGATTCTACCAATCCATGAGCACGATATATTCTTCCACTTTCATATGTCTTCCTTTATATCTTTTTTCAATGTTCTGTACTTTTCCAAGTTCAGGTCATTTACCTCCTTCGTTAAGCTTATCCCTAAGTATCTAAATTTTTTGGTTGAAATGAGAAATAGTGTTTTTTGTTTGTTTGTTTCTTTGTTTGTTTTGGTTTCCCTTTCTGAGAGTTCATTATTGATGCATAAAAATGACATATATTTCTGGGTATTAATTTTATATCCTGCTACATTTCCAAATTCATTTTAAGTTTAGTAGTTTTCTTATGGAATCTCTAGGGTTTTCTATATACAGTATCTTGTCATCTGTGAATAGTGACAGTTTTATTTCCTCCTTTCCAATTTGGATGCCTTTTATTTCTTCTTGTCTGATTGCAATGGCTATCATTTCTAGTACTGGAAAACAGGAGTAGTGAAAGTGGGCATCCCTGTATTGTTCCTGTTCTTATGAGAAATAGTTTTAGCTTTTGTCCATTGAATATAATGCTGGCTGTAGGTTTGTCAT
The DNA here is from genome assembly GCF_964339955.1 of Pipistrellus hanaki. NCBI lineage: Eukaryota > Metazoa > Chordata > Mammalia > Chiroptera > Vespertilionidae > Pipistrellus > Pipistrellus hanaki. The sequence continues at coordinate 58,086,789 of NC_140524.1, read as the reverse complement.
ATAAGGTTTTTATTATGTTGAAGTGTGATCCCTTTATTCCTACTTTGTTGAGAGCTTTTATCAAAAAGGGTATTGAATTTTGCTGAATGCTTTTTCTGCATCTATTGATATAATCATGTGGTTCTTATCTTTCAGTTTGTTTATGTGATGTATCACATTTATTGATTTACAGATATTGTACCAGCCTTACGTCCCTGGAATAAGTCCCACTTGGTCCTGTTGTGTGATCTTTCTAATGTATTGTTGAATCTGATTTGCTAGAATTTTGTCAAGGATTTTAGCTTCTATGTTCATGAGGGATATTGGTCTGTAATTATCTTTCTTCATAATGTCTTTATCTAGTTTTGGAATTAGAGGAATGCTGGCCTCATAGAAAGAGCTTGGAAGTATCCCTTCTTTATGAATTTTTGGAATAATTTGGGGAAAATAGGTTTAGTTCTTCTTTCAATGTTTGGTAAAACTCCCCCGCGAAGCCATTCAGACCAGGGCTGTTGTTTGCTGGGATTTTTGTTTTTATTACTGCCTTGATTTTATCAATAGTTATGGGTCTATTTAGGTTTCTGATTCTTGTTAATTGAATATTTGAAAGATTGTATTTTTCTAAGAATATGTCTATTTGGTCAAGGTTGTCCAGTTTATTGGAGTGAAATTGTTCAGATAATTTTTTTTAATGATCCTTTGTATCTCTGTGGGGACAGTGGTTACTTCACTTCTTGCTTTTCTGATTTTGTTTATTTGGGTCCTCTCTGTTTTTTTGGTGAATCTGGCAAGAGGTTCATCAATTTTGTTTATCCTTTCAGCTCTTGGTTTTATTTATTTTTTGTATTTTTTTCTCTATGTCATTTATTTCTGCTCTGAACTTTATTATGTCCTTCCTTCTGCTCACTCTGGACTTTTCTTGTGGCTCTCTAATTATTTAAGTTGTAGGGGTAGATAATTTACTATATTTTTTCTTGTTTTTTTGAGGTAGGCATGTAGAGCTATGAACTTCCCTCTCAGGACTACTTTCACTTTGTCCCATAGATTTTTGGATAGTTGTGTTTTCAATGTCATTTGTTTCCAGGATTTTTTAAAAATTTCTTCTTTGATCTCTTTGGTAACCCATTCATTGTTCAATAGCACGCTATTTAGCCTACATATGTTTGATTGTGTATGGCTGTTTTTATTGCAGTTTATCTCTAATTTCATGCCATTGTGATCTGAGAAGATGCTTGATATGATTTCAATCTTTTTGAGAGTTGGCCTGTGTCCTATATTTAAGAATGTCCCATGTGCACTTGAGAAGAATGTATATTCTGTAGCTTTGGAGTGAAATGTTCTAAAGATGTCAATGAGTTCCATCTTATCTAATGAGTCATTTGATTGCTTTTTCTTTGCTGATTTTTTGTCTTGAGAATTTAACTAGTTATGTCAATGGGGTATTAAAGTCCCCTACTATGGTTGTATTGCTATCAATCTCTCTTTGATATCCTCCAGAAGATTTTTTTTATGTATTTGGGTGCTCCTGTGTTGGATGCATGTATGTTTACCAGAGTTATATCCTCTTTTTGTGTTGAACTCTTAGTATTATAAAGGGGCCTTCCTTATCTCTTGTTACGGCCTTCACTTTGAGGTCTATTTTGTCAGATATAAATATTGTCTCCCCACCTTTTTTTTTTTTTTCATTTCCATTTGCCTGAATACTTTTTTTTCCCATCCCTTTACTTTAAGTCTATGTGAGTCCCTTGTTCTAAGGTGGGTCTCTTGTAGACAGCATATATATATGGGTCATGTTTTCTTATCCACTTGGCTACCCTATGTCTTTTTATTGGAGCATTTAATCCATGTACATTTAATATTATTATTGATAGGTACTTGTGTGTTGTCATTTAATCTTCATGCCTGTGTTCCTTCCTTCATTTTTATTCCTTTTTCATAACAGTCCCCTTTGCATTTTTTTGCATTTTTTTGCATTGCTGGTTTGGTGGTAATAAACTCCCTTATCCCTTTTTTTTTTTTTTTTTTTGTCTGTGAAGCTCCTGATTTCCATTGGCTGCTTCTTGCATGTGCCCTGACTGGAGATGGAGCCTGCAGCTTTGGCATATCAGGAAGATGCTCTAACCAACTGAGCTGCCTGGCCAGGGCCTATACCAGCTCCCTTTTATCCATGTTCATTCTAGTGGAAGAATTGCTGAGAGTGAAGACATTGGTGAGTGGAGCTCTAAGGACAGTGAACAGCTTATTTCTTGAGATAATTACGTTATTCATCTTTCCCTTACCTCATTTCAGGAGATCAGAATTTTTTCAAGTTGTGGAACAGAAAGAACCTATCATTTTTAAAAGACTGAACACAATGAAGAAATAATCTCTGTGTCCCTTCCCCCCTGACAAATGTGAGGGAAAATCAACACATATGGTTACTGAGAGGAGGAGAAGATAGAATCCTGGAAACTTGAACAGAATAAGGATTCCATAGGTACTCTTAAAATTCATATACAAAATGATAGCAGCACCCTTAGAAGGTCACAATGACTCGGATGGGTTGGATATTGGGTACAATTAGGAAATTTGGACCCTAGGACTGAAGTTCAAATCTCTCCCTTATGCCTATGCCACTAGTGTGGCATTGAGGCAGCATAGCCCAAGACATGAAAGGGGCCTGAAGTTAGCACTCAGCACACTAATCAGTATAAATCAATATGAACCAACATTCTTAAACTTGATGCTCAACACACCAAATACTGCAAATACTATAACATAGGCTATGGACATTTATTCTCTACAAATCCCCATGTTCTCATATTTAATGACCAATTCATATGAAATCAATGAAGCTAAAATATAATATAAAACACCTAATACAGGTCACCTGTAGGCACCAATATGGTCATTCCCTTTCTGTCATTTCCCACATCCCCACTATTTCCTAATGCTTGGCACTCATTTTATAGAAGGACAGAAAAACAGCATGTTATTTTTCAATGTCCCCAGTCTAAGAATCATTATAATTATAACAGGTCCTCAAATAACGTTTATTTTTTAACACTGATGAGATGCTATAAGAATGTAAATCTTGTTTATATCAATTAGCCTATGGTAAAATTGGTTTCATTATATACCATTTTGTTTAAAGTTGTGACCTGTCAATGCTGTTAAGTGAGGCCTTACTGTAATTCCTTTTAGAATGTAGTCCAGAGGAGCAAATTTTCTCCTAGAGTGCAGACATATTTCAGACTATGAATATTATATATACATACTCATGTATCTCTCAGTTATGTGTGCCAAGAAATTCACTTAAACCTCAGGCTCACTTGGTAATAATATTCACTTACAGGATTGGTTGAGATTTTTACTACCCTTTCCTCCATATTTAATACATGCATTTACTTTCTTTTAGCAACTATATTGCTCTGAGATATATTTTATTATTAGTTTCCTCAAGACATTTTAAAGTAATCAAATAAAACTATAGGTACATTAATACCAATAATAACAAATGTGAGCAATTTGAAATAAAAGAACTAAAATGAAATTTGGAATAATTAGCTAGTGATCGATTGGTTGTTGCTAAAGTGAGGTAACAAAAAGGCAGACAAGTTTTGTCTTCAAAAGTTTGATCTATAATATCCATGTACTTGATTTTTATTAGTCAAATAATTGACTTTAATATATATAGTTGGCATTTCCAGTTGTTACTCTGATCTTAATTTAAAGGAGCAGTTAACTATGTGCCATTCATTTAGGAAATAGGAGGTAGTAGAATTATCTGATTAGAATATAAAACTATGAAAATTGGCTCCTGTTCTTGGCTTGCTTATTAACTTTTATAAAATCAAAGCACTTTTGAGAATTTAGATACTGTATTTTTGTAGATCACCTTATTCAACCTCCACATTTTGCTGTTGAGAAAGCCAGGTTTCAAGAAAGGTGAATGTCTTGTCAAAGACCATATGGTTGATTAGTGATGGAATAAGGATTAGAATTCAGAATGTAAGAGTTGGAAAAAACCCATAAGAATCATCTTATTTATCTCCTTATAAAATATGGGCCAATGGGATGTATCCAAGGCCATTCAACTTTTAAAAGTATGACTTATATTCTTGAATGTATCAAAATTAATTCACATAGAACATACTCAAAATAGAATATATGATCTCTCTATTGCCAACTTGGTTCTTTTCCAGTGTGCCCTCACTCACTGAATGGTACAACTGTCTATCTAGTTCCACAAATGAGGAAACTTGGTGCCATCCTTGAAATGTTCAATATATATATATATATATATATATATATATATATATATATATATATATATATTCCATCATTAAGTCCTATTAATTTTTCCTTTTAAAATTTACCAACTATTTTCAATCTTCACTGCCACCACTTTAGTCCAAGCAATCATTATCTCTTCCCTGAACTATTGCAATATCCTACCAATTGATCTGCCTGCATAACTGGTCAGTCTGCATACATCTTTCATCTCCACAATGCAGTTAGTTAAAATAACTCTTAAAAAAATACAGTGAGCTTGCCCCACCCCCTACCCCCACATATATATTTAAATCCTTCAGTGGCTTCCAGTTTCTATTATGAGAAATGCAATTTTTTTTTAGCATTGTGTGCAAAATCCTCTACTATTTAACCCTTAACTATATATCTTCCTGGGTTCTCTCTATATAATCAATGGAGCTTTTCTAGTTATTTAGTCATTATTCTCCTCCCAACACCCCATGTCTTTGCACTTGTTTTTCTTGTGCTTTGATCTCTCTATCCTCTTTCTCTAAGTCTCTCCTAACCTTCCTTCAAAGAAGAATGTCTCTAATGTTTCATCATATGACGCCAAGTACTTCTCCAATATAGTATATATCCGGCTTTCTATTTACTTATGCCCATGATTTATTATTACATTTATATGTCCTTGTATTTTTGCCTCTAGATTTATTATTACATTTATATGTCCCTGTATTTTTGCCTTTAGACCTTAAGTTACGTGTAGGTAGGACCATTTGTGGTTGTGTCTGACACATCATTGGCATTCAATATTTATTGAATTAGTGGGTTAATATATTAATAAATATACTAGATGTTAATGATAGCAAGTATTTATGAAAGTTATTTTGTGCTACTTAGGTACTTTGGATGACTTGACTAAGTCATTTAATCATTATAGGAACCCCATGAGGTAGGTATTGTCATTGCTCTTATTTTCCAGATGGTGAAACTAAGAATCAGGATGGTAAGAAAAGTATTCCGTTACAAAATTATTAAGAAATATAACCATGATTAAAATTTAGACAATATAACTTTTAACCACTATAATACATTGTCTTTAACCTGGAATATAAAAGTTAGTAACATATATCTCCAGTCAACAATTTATTGATGAATGATTTTCTCTCATCACTGATGTTTCTGTCTCTCTCTCCCTCTTTCTTCCTCTCTGATATCAATAAAAATATTAAAAAACAACAACAAAAACAACTGAGACACTAAAGTAGGCTTTCACATTCAGAAAATGGAAGCGGAATAGACAGACATGTACCGAGCCTTGTACTGGAGCAGAAAGAAAGAACAGCTGAAGGTTGCATGGGGAGTGTTTGTTGGCAAGTTAAGGAATAGCTAAACTCCAGGAGAAGGTGGGGGACTACTGGATGGGATTCACCTGACCTGGCAGCCCCCACTGCTGCTGGGTCCCTTCCCAAAGCTAGACGTGGAGACCACGCCATCTTGAAGGAGTAAGTGGATCTTATTGGAAGCCTGAAAATCTACAACTGCAGCAACCACCGAAGTGATGCTAGCCCCAGAACACCGGTCCCCAATTGGCCCAAACATGCAAATTCAGAGGAGCTCTGCACTCCACCATGGAAAGGAGAGAGAACTACATAGCTCGACATCCAGAGAAGAGACACCATGAGGAGACAAAGAAACAGCCTCCATATGAAAGAAAAGCAGGCATAACCAAAAAAGGAAGTAAATGAAATAGAGGCAAGCAACTATTTAGAGAAAGAATTCAGAGAAATGGTCATAAGGTGGCAGAAAAGAATGGAAGAAAAAATCGACAATATGAGTAAGAACCAAGAGAAAATGAAAAGAACTAAGAAGAAAAGAGAAAATAATATCACTGCTGTAAAGAACTCAATAGAAAGCATCAAGAGTAGCCTAAAAGAATCAGAAGACCGCATCAGTGAGCTAGAAGACAAGAAGGGAAAAAATACCCAAGTAGAGCAGCTTCTAAAAAATAAAATTTTAAAAAGCAGGGGGAGAGCCTAAGGGAACTTTGGGACAACACAAAACAAAACAACATCTGCATAATAGAGGTTCCAGAAGGAGAGGAAACTGAGCAAGGAATAGAAAATCTGTTTGAAGAAATAATGACAAAAAACTTCCCTGATATAGGGAAGAAAACTCACACAAATCCAAGAAGCTCACAGAGTCCCAAGCAAAATGAACCCCAAGAGACATAAGCCAAGTCACATTATAATTAAAGTGGCAAACACCAATGTCAAAGTAAGAATCTTAAAAGTGGCCAGAGAGAGACAGAAAGTAACCTACAAAGGAACCCCCATCAGACTAGCAGCAGAAACTCATCAGGCCAGTGCAATCCCGCTGAATGGAATGAAATATACAAAGTCATGCAAATGAGGGGACTGAATCCAAGAATACTGTATGCAACAAGACTATCAATCAAAATTGAAGGTGAAATCAGGAGCTTCACAGACAAAAACGGGCTAAGGGAATTTGTTACCACCAAACAAACAATGCAAGAAATGCTAAAGGATCTGCTGTAAAAAAAAGAAATAGGAAGCAAAGAAGGAACACAGAGGTAAAGAATAAAAATGGTGACAAATAAGTACCTGTCAATAATAACTTTAAATGTAAGTGGATTAAATGCCCCAATTAAAAGACATAGGCTAATGGATTGGATAAGAAAATAAGACCCATATATCTGCTGTTTATAAGAAACACACCTCAGGGGGGAAAAAAAAAAGATGCACACAGACTGAGGGTGAAGGGATGGAAAAAGGTTTTCCAGGCAAATGGAAATGAAAAAAAAAAGTAAGCTGGGATAGTAATACTTATATCTGACAAATTAGATCCAAAGTGAAGGACATAACAAGAGATAAAGAAGGCCACTGCATAATAGTAAAGGGAGCAATCCAACAAAAAGAAACTCTGGTAAACATATATGCACCCAATACAGGAGCACCCAAGTACATACAAAAACTCCTGAAGAACATCAAGGGTGAGATTAAGAGTAATACAATCATAGTATGAGATTTTAATACCCACTATCACCATTGTACCAATCCTCTAAAAAAATCAGCAAAAGAATATCAATCCTAAATAATTCACTAGACCAGATGGAATTAATTGACATCTTTAGAACATTTCACCCCAAAGCCACAGAATATACATTCTTCTCAAGTGGACATGGGTCATTTTCAAAAATAGGCCATATGTTGGGACATAGGCAAAGTCTCTTCAAATTCAAGAAGATAGAAATCATATCAAGCATCTTCTCAGTCCACAGTGGCATAAAACTGGAAATCAACTACAATAAAAACAATCCAAAAAATCAAACACATGGAGACTAAACAGCACATGCTATTAAACAATTATTGCATTATCAGAGAGATCAAAGAAGAAATAAAAAACATCATGGCAACAAATGACAATGAAAGCACAATTCAAAATCTATGGGACACAATGAAAGCACTATTGAGAGGAAAGTTCATAGCTCTACAAGCCTACTGAAAAAAAATATGGTAATAAACTACTTAACACTACAACTCAAAGAGTTACAAAGAGAGCAACAGGAAAAGCTGAGTGTATAAAGAAGGAAGGAAATAATAAAGATCAGAGCAGAGATAAATGACATAGAGACCAAAGAAACAATATAAAAAAATCAACAAACCAAGAGCTGGTTCTTTGAAAACATAAACAAGATTGACAAACCTCTAACCAGGCTCACCAAGAAACAAAGAGAGAGGACCCAAATAAACAAAATCAGAAATGAAAGAGGTGAAACAACAATAGACCCTGCTAAAATACAAAGGATTGTTTAAAAAAAATATTATGAACAACTTTATTATAACAAACTGGACAACCTGAGGAAATGGGCATATTCCTAGAAAAATATAACAATCCAAAATTCAATCAGGAAGAATCTAAAAAGACCAATAGGCCAGTAACTATGGAAGAAATTGAAGCAGTCGTCAAAAAAGCTTCTGGCAAACAAAAGCCCAGGGCCAGAAGGCTTCACAGGGGAATTTTACCAAACATTAAAGGAAGAACTAAAACCTACCCTCCTCAGACTATTCCAAAAAATTCAAGAAGAAGGAACACATCTAAACTCCTTCTATAACTTGATCATCACCCTAATACCAAAACCAGATAAAGACAACACATGAAAGAGAATTAAAGGCTAATATCCCTAATGGTCATAGAAGCCAAAATCCTCAACAAAATTTTAGCAAATTGGCTCCAGCAGTACATCAGAAAGTCCAAACACCATAACCAAGTAGGATTTATCCCAGGAATGCAAAGATGGTACAATATCTGCAAATCAATAAATGTGACACATCATAAACAGAGACAAAAATCACATAGTCATATCAATTGATGCAGAAAAAGCATTTGACAAAATCCAACGTCCCTTCTTGATAAAAACTCTCAACAAGGTGGGAATAGAAGGATAATACCTCAACATAATAAAAGCTATATATGATAAACCCACAGCTAACATCATACTCCATGGGCAAAAACTAAAACCATTTTACCTAAGAACAGGAACAAGACAGGGATGTCCACTCTTACCATGCCTGTTTGACCTATTACTGGAAGTATTAGCCATTGCAATTAGATAAGAAGAAGAAATAAAAGGCATCCAAATTGGAAAACAAGAAGTAAAGCTGTACGTATTTGCAGATAACATGATACTGTACATGAAAAACCAAAAGACTCCATCAAAAAATTATTAGACTTAATAAATGGATTTGGCAATGTAGCGTAATACAAAATTTATCCCAAGAAATATATGGCATTTCTATACACCAATACTTAACTTACAGAAAGAGAGGCTAAATAAGCAATCCCATTTACCATCACACCAAAAAAAGAAATAATAATAATATATCTAGGAATAAACTTAACTAAGGAGGTAAAAGACCTATATGCAGAAATCTATAAAACACTTAAAAAGAGATAGAGGAAGATGTAAACAGATGGAAGAACATACCATATTCATGGATTGGTAAAATCAAAATCATTAAAATATCCATCCTACTCAAAGCAATCTACAGATTCAATGGACTCCCCATTAAAATACCAACTGCATATTTCACAGACCTAGAAAGAATTCTTCAAAAATTCATCAGGAATAAAAAAAGACTCCTAATAGCCATAGCAATCATTAGAAAGAAGAATAAAGTAGAAGGGATCTCAATACAAGATTTTAAGCTGTATTACAAAGCCACTGATATCAAAATGGTCTGGTACTGGCATAAGAACAGACATATAGATCAATGGAATAGACTAGAAAACCCAGAAATCAACCCAATCCACTATGCTCAATTAATATTTGATAAAGGAGGCATGCACATACAATGGAGTCAAGACAGTCTCTTCAACAAATGGTGTTGGGAAAATTGGACAGATGCATGAAAAAAAAAAAAAGAAACTAGATCATCAACTTACACCATACACAAAAAATAAACTCAAAATGGATATAGGACAAGAGGGGAAACCATAAAAATACTTGAGGAATCCACAGGCAAAAAAATCTCAGACATATGCCAAAAGAACTTCTTCACTGATACTGCCCCTAGGGCAATGGAAGCTAAAGAGAAAATAAATAATTGGGACTACATCAAAGTACAAATCTTTTTTCACAGCAAAAGAAACTATCAACAAAACAACAAGAAATCCCACTGTATGGGAGAACATATTTGCAAATGTTATCACTGATAAAGGTTTAATCTCCAACATCTACAGGCAACTTATACAACTTAATAAAAGGAAGATAAATGATCCTGATAAAAGGAAGATAAATCCCACTGTATGGGAGAACATATTTGCAAATGTTATCACTGATAAAGGTTTAATCTCCAACATCTACAGGCAACTTATACAACTTAATAAAAGGAAGATAAATGATCCAATAAAGAAATGAGCAACGGACCTAAATTGAATCTTTTCAAAAGAAGACAGAAGGAAGGCCAAAATGCACATGAAAACATGCTCAAAGTCACTAATCATCTGAGAGATGCAAATCAAATTACAATGCAGTACCATCTCACACCTATCAGAATGGCTATCATCAACAAATCAACAAAGGACAAGTATTGGCGAGGGTGCAGAGAAAAAGGAACCCTGGTGTACTGTTGGTGGGAATGCAGACTGGTGCAGCCACTGTGGAGAACAGTATAGAGTTTCCTCAAAAAACTAAAAATGGAAGTCCCATTTGACCCAGTAATCCCACTCCTAGGAATATATCCTATGAAACTAGAAACACCAATCAGAAAGGATATATGCACCCCTATGTTCTTAGCAGCACAATTTACAATAGCTAAGATTTGAATATAGCCTAGGTGCCTATAAGCAGATGACTGGATCAGAAAACTATGGTACATCTACACCATGGAATACTATGCTGCTGTAAAAAAGAAGGAATTCTTACCATTTGCAGCAACCTGGATGGAACTGGAGAACATTATGCTAAGTAAAATAAGCCAGTCAATGAAAGAAAAATATCACATGATCTCACTCAATTGTAGATAATAAAGAACATTATAAACTGATGAACAAAAAGATAGATACAGAGGCAGTAAAGCATCAGACAGACTGTCAAATTACAATGGGAAGTTTAGGGAAAGGTGGGGAAGATAAGAAGTCAGCCAAAGGATTTCTATGAATGCATATAAGAATAACCAATAACCAATGGATGTCAAACATTGGGGGGTGAGGGCATGTATGGGAATGGGGTGGAGGGGGCAATGGCAAGATATGTACACATATAATACCTTAATACTGTAAAAAAGTTAAAAAGCAATTTATTGATAAATTATTTTATACCCTTTCCTTGAATTATGCCAAACACGGCAAAATGTTAAATCAGAAAACACTTATGTTTTATACAGGTATGTAAGTGATTTATAATGGATTTGAAGGTCCTAATAGTGTTCTTCTGATGGTACAGGGAGAGCCAAAGTAATGACAGAGTTTCAGACACTATCACAGGATAGTGTATCAGATAGAGTGATGGTGGAACACAATTAATTTTAGTGAATTTTAATAAAGGGTCTGTTTACAAAGTAGTATGCATGCTACAGCAAAACCATAATGTATAGTGCAGGATCGTGAGGTCAGTAACATGGGGTGGGGGTGAGACAGTCAGTTACCTCCCTAGGTGTGAGAGGGGAAGGGGAAGGAATGGAAATGAAATTTGGAGAAAGCAGGAGCTATGTGGAGAGAGCAACCTGAGAGGAGCTGTGACCTTTATTCTAGGGCACAGCCACCCCATGGTGTCTGCAGTGGAAAAGCCCAAATAAAGCCCTTATTCTCCCCACATCTGCTGGCCTCTTACCAGGCCCATTAATCAAAGCTAATCCAGAAGGAGGTAAGATGGCGGAAGAATAGATGGGCTGATTCTGAGCCCTCTCCCAAAGCAGAAAGAGAGAACAACTGAGGGTTTTGTGCTGTGAGTGTTTATCGGCAAGCTGGGAGACAGCGAACAACAGAAGAAACTGCTGGGGGGCTGCTGACAGAGGTGCCCCTCACAGGGAAGCACCCACGCAGGCTGTGTCCCTGCCCGGAGCTACCTATTGGCTTGGACGGGGAAACCTCGCCATCTTGAGAGGAAGATAGGATCGTGTCAGAGGCCTGAATATCCACAGCCGCAGCGACCACCAAGCATCTGTGACCCCCAGAACGCGGATCCCAGGCGGCGCAAACACCTGCCCTCACAGGATTGCCCCACTGCTCAGCGAAAAGGTCAGATTTCGCAGGGAGAGGGTGGAGAGTGCTCGCGGAGAAAAAAAAAGCCTGCGCGCACAGAGCATGCTCGGGGAAGCTGGAGGACAAGGGCGGTGATTACAAGTAGAAGCTCCCACTGTTGGGCGGTTATCACCCTTGAAAGTGGACGGGGCTCCTAACAGGGGAGATATCTAAAGAGCAACACATTTAGATCCGGCTCAGAGTGATATCGGAGAGTTGCGGGAGATTGCAGTTGCTCGGACCTGCCCCCTCCCCCCCTCCGTAGTTCCAGCTTCAGAGAGGACAAAAAAAAAAAAAAAAAAAAAAGCTGGAGAGGCTCTACTGGAAGTCAACCTAGAAACACTGCCCCCAGAGGCTAATTCACAAATTGACTCTAGTGTAATAAAAACAAAGCAAAACCTGCCTAAAAATCAGGACTGGATCATAACAATAGAGGAAGCGAATGACCTTCATTACTGCAAATTTTAATTAAATTTTTTAAATTTTATTATTATTTTTTTAATTTTTAAATTTTTGTTTTTTATTTTTGTTTTCATTATTTGCAACGTTTACCCAAGAAACTATTTTTTTTCTTTTTCCTCACTTGATTTTATCTTGATAATTATTATATTGTATATGTAATCAACATTATTACTACTACTAATTTACCTTTTTCATCTTATTTTCTTTTGTTTATTTTTATTGTTTTTATTTCATTTGATTATATATATATATGTGTGTATATATATATATATATATACTGTATATATATATATATATATATATATATATATATATATATATTTTTTTTTTTTTATTTCAGGATTACTGTTCTACAGTCTTTATCTATCCTTCTTTCTCCAATGCTTTATTCTATCTCAACCCTACCTTTATGCCTTCACCCTCTTTCCAATCTTTTCCTTTGATACCCTGTTTATCTTAACCCTTTCCTGCTCTAGATTTCCCCCATTCCTTCTGTCTACCCCCTCCTAAAATTTCACCCTACTTGTATATATCTAATTTCCAACTACCTGCTCCAAACCCATTCACACCTCCCTCGCAGTTGTCCTAAAAACAAAACAAAACAAAACAAAAAAAAAGTCTTTCTCTCTAACTCTTTGAAGTTGTATGTTGAATGTTAACTTTACTGAAGTTGTATGCTTTTCTTTTATAAGATTGACTTGCCTATGCTTTTTGTTTGATTGTATGTCTTTGTTAGCTGGGTTCTAGTCACCCTTATTGGTGGTTATTAATATCGCAAACACATTTCTATTCAGTGCCTTGTGTGTTGTACCTGGTTGTGTTGTATTTTGTGCCTTTAAATCAAAGCAGGAGAGAGAGAACTACACAACCAGACATCCTAGATCATGGGGAGACCAAAAAACAGCCCGCATATGAAAGAAAAGCAGGCTTCATCAGAAAAGGAAGTAAACGATATAGAGGCAAGCAACCTACCAGAGCAAGAATTCAGAGTAACGATCTTAAGATGGCTAAAAAGAATGGAAGACAAATTTGACAATATGAGTAAGACCCAAGAGGAAATGAAAAAAACCCAAGAGGAAATGAAGATGACTCAAGATGAAATGAAAAATGACATCGCTACTATGAAGAACTCAATAGAAAGCATCAAGAGCAGACTAGAAGAAGCAGAGGATCGCATCAGTGAGCTAGAAGACAAGATGGAAAAAAATACACAATTAGAGCAGCTTCTAGAAAAAAAAATTAAAAAGCAGGAGGAGAGCCTAGGGGAGCTTTGGGACAATGCAAAACAAAACAATATTTGAATAATAGGGGTTCCGGAAGGAAAGAAAACCGAGGTAGACATGGAAAACGTATTTCAAGAAATAATGACAGAAAATTTTCCTGAGATAGAGAAGAAAAAACCCACACAAATCCAATATGCTCGCAGAGTCCCAAGCAAAATGGATCCCAGAAGACCGACGCCAAGACATATTATAATTAAATTGGCAAACACCAATGACAAAGTTAGAATCTTAAAAGCAGCCAGAGAGAGACAGAAAGTTACATATAAAGGAACCCCCATCAGACTAAAAACTGATTTCTCAACAGAAACTTATCAGGCCAGAAGGGAATGGGATGAAATATACAAAGTCATGCAAAGAAAGGGTCTGAATCCAAGAATACTGTACCCAGCAAGACTATCAATCAAAATTGAAGGGGAAATCAGGAGCTTCACAGACAAAAAAAGACTAAATGAATTTATCTCCACCACACCAGCAATGCAAGAAATGCTAAAGGGTCTACTGTAAAAATAAAGAAATAGGAAGCGAAGAAGGAACACAGGGGTATAGAATATAAATGGCATCAAATGAGTACCTATCATTAATAACATTAAATGTAAATGGTTTAAATGCTCCAATCAAAAGACATAGGGTAACAGATTGGATAAGAAAACAAGACCCATACATCTGTTGTCTACAAGAAACCCACCTCAGAAAAAGAGATGCACACAGACTGAGGGTGAAGGGCTGGAAAAAGGTTTTCCAGGCAAATGGAAATGAAAAGAAAGCTGGGGTAGCAATACTTATATCTGACAAATTAGATCTCAGAGTGAAGGACATAACAAGAGACAATAAAGGCCACTTCATAATACTAAAGGTAGCAATCAAACAAGAAGAAATAACCCTGGTAAATATATATGCACCCAATACGGGAGCACCCAAATACATTAAAAAAAAAAAAAACTGCTGGAGGACATTAAGGGAGAGATTAACAGCAATACAATCATAGTAGGAGATTTTAATACTCCACTGTCACCCTTCGACAAATCATCTAAACAAAAAATCAGCAAAGAAATATCAATCTTAAATGACTCACTAGACCAGATGGAATTAATTGACATCTTCAGAACATTCCACCCCAAAGCCACAGAATATACATTCTTCTCAAATGCACATGGGACATTCTCAAAGATGGACCACATTTTGGGACATAGGCAAAGTCTCTTCAAATTCAAGAAGATAGAAATCATATCAAGCATCTTCTCAGACCATATTGGCATAAAACTGGAAATTAACTACAATAAAAATAATCCAAAGAAATCAAACACTTGGAGACTAAACAGCATGCTATTAAACAAGGACTGGGTTACCAGAGAAATCAAGGAAGAAATTAAAAACATCCTGGAAACAAATGACAATGAAAACACAACAATCCAAAATCTATGGGACACAGCAAAAGCAGTTTTGAGAGGGAAGTTCATATCCTTACAAGCCTATTGCAAAAAAGTAGAAAAAAGTGTAACAAAGGATCTAACTCTACAACTCAAAGAGTTAGAAAAAGAGCAACAAGAAAAGCCCAGTGTAAGTAGAAGGAAGGAAATAACAAAAATCAGAGCACAGATAAACGACATAGAGACCAAAGAAACAATACATAAGATCAACAAAACCAAGAGCTGGTTCTTTGAAAGGATAAACAAGATAGATGGACCTCTAGCCAGACTAACCAAGAAACAAAGAGAGAGGACCCAAATAAACAAAATCAGAAATGAAAGAGGTGAAATAACAACTGACCCCACCGAAATACAACGGATTGTTACAAAATACTATGAACAACTCTACTCCAACAAACTGAACAACATGGAGGAAATGGACATATTCCTAGAAAAATATAATCTTCCAAAACTCAATCAGGAAGAATCTAAAAAACTCAATAAACCAGTGACTTGGGAAGAAATTGAAACAGTCATCAAAAAGCTTCCAGCAAACAAAAGCCCAGGGCCAGATGGCTTCACAGGAGAGTTTTACCAAACATTCAAGGAAGAACTAAAAACTATCCTCCTCAGACTATTCCAAAAAATCCAAGAGGAATGAACACTTCCAAATTCCTTCTATGAAGCCAGTATCACCCTAATACCAAAACCAGATAAAGACAACTCAATGAAAGAGAATTACAGGCCAATATCCCTCATGAACATAGATGCCAAAATCCTCAACAAAATTCTAGCAAATCGACTCCAGAATAACATCCCAAAGATCATACACCACGACCAAGTAGGATTTATTACAGGAATGCAAGGATGGTATAATATCAGCAAATCAATAAACGTGATACATCACATAAACAAATTGAAAGATAAAAATCATATAGTCATATCAATTGATGCAGAAAAAGCATTCTAAAAAATCCAACACCCTTTTCTGATAAAAACTCCTAACAAGGTGGGAGTACAAGGATCATACCTCAACATAATAAAAGCTATATATGATAAAGCCACAGCCAACATTATACTCAATGGGCAAAAACTAAAACCATTCCCTCTAAGAACAGGAACAAGACAGGGATGCCCACTCTCGCCACTCCTGTTTGACATAGTACTGGAAGTACTAGCCATTGCAATTAGACAAGAGGAGGAAATAAAAGGCATCCAAATAGGAAAAGAAGAATTAAAATTATCCTTATTTGCAGATGACATGATATTGTACATAAAAAAACCAAAAGACTCCATTAAAAAACTAATTGACTTAATAAATGAATTTGGCAATGTAGCAGGATACAAAATTAATGCCAAGAAATCCATGGCTTTTCTATACACCAACAGAGAAACTGCATAAACAGAGATTAAAAAAGCAATTCCATTTACCATCGCACCAAAAAAATTAAGATACCTAGGAATAAATTTAACTAAGGAAGTAAAGGACCTGTATGCGGAAAACTACATGACACTGAAAAAAGAGATCGAGGAAGATGTAAGGAGATGGAAGAACATACCATGTTCATGGATTGGTAGGATCAACATCATCAAAATGTCCATACTTCCTAAAGCAATCTATAGGTTCAATGCACTCCCCATTAAAATACCAACTACATATTTCACCGACCTAGAAAGAACTCTCCAAAAGTTCATTTGGAACAATAAAAGACCCCGAATAGCCACAGCAATCCTGAGAAAGAAGAGTAAAGTAGGAGGGATCTCAATACCAGACTTCAAACTATATTACAAAGCCACTGTTCTCAAAACAGCCTGGTACTGGCACAAGAACAGACATATAGATCAATGGAATCAAACCGAGAACCCAGATATCAACCCAAATCACTATGCTCAATTAATATTTGACAAAGGAGGCACGAATATACAATGGAGTCAAGAAAGTTTCGTCAATAAATGGTGTTGGGAAAATTGGACAGACACATGCAAAAGAATGAAACTAGATCACCAACTTACACCATTCACAAAAATAAACTCAAAATGCATACAGGACTTAAACATCAGACGGGAAACCATAAAAATACTAGAAGCATCCACAGGCAGCAAAATCTCAGACGTATGCCAAAAGAACTTCTTCACTGATACTACCCCTAGGGCAATGGAAGCTAAAGAGAAAATAAACAAATGGGACTACATCAAAATAAAAAGCTTTTTTACAGCAAAAGAAACCATCAACAAAACAACAAGAATGCCAACAGTGTAGAACATATTTGCAAATGATACCACTGATAAAGGTTTAATCTCCAAAATCTACAAACAGCTTATACAACTAAATAAAAGGAAGATAAATAATCCAATTAAAAAATGGGCAATGGACCTAAATAGAACATTTTCAAAAGAAGACAGAAGGAAGGCCAAAAGGCACATGAAAACATGCTCAAAGTCACTAATTGTCCGAGAGATGCAAATCAAAACAACAATGCGGTACCATCTCACACCTGTCAGAATGGCCAACATCAAGAAATCAACAAACGACAAGTGTTGGCGAGGTTGTGGAGAAAAAGGAACCCTCGTGCACTGCTGGTGGGAATGCAGACTGGTGCAACCACTGTGGAGAACAGTGTGGAGTTTCCTCAAAAAACTGAAAATGGAACTCCCATTTGACCCAGTAATCCCACTTCTAGGAATATATCCCAAGAAACTAGAAACACCAATCAGAAAGGATATATGCATCCCTATGTTTATAGCAGCACAATCTACAATAGCCAGAATTTGGAAACAGCCTAGGTGCCCGTCAGCAGATGATTGGATCCAAAAACCATGGTACATCTACACAATAGAATACTATGCTGCCATAAAAAAGAAGGAATTCTCATCATTTGCAGCAACCTGGATGGAATTGGAGAACATCATGCTGAGTGAAAGAAGCCAATCAATGAAAAAGAAACACCACATGACCTCACTCATTTGTGGATAATAAAGAGCATTATAAACTGATGAACCAAAAGATAGATATAGAGACAGTATATCAACAAGTAGCCTGTCAAATTACAGTGGGGAGGGGAGGAAGATCTGGGGGAGATAATAGATCAACTGAAGGACTTTTATACATGCATATAAGTACAACCAATGGACACAAAACTCTGGGAAGGGAGGGGATGTGTGGGAGGGAGGCGGGCAAAAAAAAAATCAATAAAATATATTAAAATAAAATAAATAAATAAATAAATAAAAATAATAAATAAATAAATAAATAAATAAATAATGAGCAACAAACCTAAAGAGATACTTTTTGAAAGAAGACAGAAGGAAGGCTAAAAGACATATGGAAAGATGCTTGTAGTCACTAATTATCCAAGAGATGCAAATCAAAACAACAATATGGTACCATCTCACACTTGTTAGAATGGCTATCATCGACAAATCAACACATAACAAGTGCTGACTAGGATGCGGAGAAAAAGGAACCTTCGTGCATTGCTGGTGGGAAAGCAGACTGGTGCAGCCACTGTGGAGAATAGTATGGAGTTTCCTCAAAAAACTAAAAATGAAACTCCCAGTGATCCCACTTGTAGAAATATGTCCCAAAAAACTAGAAACACCAATCAGAAAGAATATATGCACCCCTAAGTTCATAGCAGCACAATTCACCATAGCTGAGATTTGAAAATAGCCTAAGTGCCCATCAGCAGATGAGTGGATTGAACAACTGTGGTACATCTACACCATGAAATACATGCTTCTGTATAAAAAGGAAAACCTCTTACCATTTGCAACAGCATGGATGGACCTGGAGAGCATTATGCTAAGTGAAATAAGCCAGCAAAGAAAGATAAATATCACATGATCTCACTCATTTATGGAGTACAATGAACAATATAAACTGATGAACAAAAACAGATCAGCATCGATCAGATGGTCAAACCTCAGAGGGAAGGTAGGGGAGGGTGGGAGTAAGGGGGAGAGATCAACCAAAGGACTTGTATGCATGCATATAAGCCTAACCAATGGACACAGACAACAAGGGGGTGAGGGCATGAGTGGGGGTTGGGTGGGGAGTAATGGGGGGGGGATAAGGACACATATGTAATACCTTAATCAATAAAGAAATTTAAAAAATTATTACAAAAAAAAAATCAAAGCTAATCCAAAGGCAGGGGACAATGGGCCCTGTTTTTATGATCCATGCTGGTCACTCTCCTGGAACACAGGGCAGGTAGCTCATGAGCGTAAAAGATAAATGGAAAATATCTAGTACAGATGGTAATACAGAGAATTAATTTTTTCCATAGCATCCATTAAGTCACATCACTCTTCTTCCATATAAGGCCAGCTCTGCTCTCAGTCTCTCAGTAGAGCTAAAATGACAAGGAAATAGAAATTTAAAAAACAGTCCATGACCTGGGTTTCAGCTTCACTATGTCCCAATAAATACTCCATGTAAAGTTACAAATTTTCTAAGTCCCTTCAGACCCACCCCATGCCACACTTATTTGAATTCATTTGAATTCTTGGAAAATGAGTGAAGCCTTGAGGTTCTCACAATAAGGGTGCTATTAAAATTTAAGGCACTGAATAAGCATCATTAAAATGATGCCTCTGGCCTTCACTCTGATTCCTGAGTCAAGGTGCACTGATTCCTGAGTCAAGGTGCACTGAATATAGATAGGTACAACTAGTGCTTTTCCTAGGCCCCATCATATTGGGGATGTTGTGGAATAGCTCTGCTAATGCACAACATTCTTCTTATGTAGAGTCCAAGCACAAAGGAAGTTTCAACCTCCAAATGTTTGTCACACAAAGAGGCTGCTCATGTACCTGGTGAACAGAGTAACGCTGTCCTGGCACAAATTAAATTTGCTGATGCTTTTGATGTTCTGCTAGATGGTTCTGTGTTATGGTTGCCAATTTCAACACCTGGAAAATGAGGAAATATATTGTCATATATTAATTAAAGTTCCACACCTTAAATCCTCAATATCCAAATGAATATTTACTCTAGGTTTTTACCTGCTGAGGTTTAAACATTACAATAGTTCTCGATTCCTTCTGCTGAATTTTATATTGCTGAAATTAATAATGCCAATAATTATGTAATCATTCAGGGATACTAATAATGGCTGTCAGGCATAATATTTTGGGAAGGTTGGCTGAGGAAAGATGAGGATATAAGACAAAGGATATAAAGCTATCTTAATAGAGTCTTAGAAGAAATTGAACATGACTTAAGAAATTATTTCAAATGATGGAGCTTTTGGAAAAAGGTCTCAAAGAGACAAAATCTTTTCAATAAATAAATCTCATTATTAATGGTTTAATTACATCTAATTTTACTTTGTTGAATACCAGACTTTCTATTTACATTTAAATAATTTATGAGAAAGTCAATGTCTCAGAACCAGAGATATATTTTCCTTATGAATTATCTGCAAAAAGGATTTATGTTGTTTATTTTGTCTACATTTATAGTGAATAGAGAAGGAAACTGAATGAAATAATGGTTAAGATTGTTGTTTATGAATCAGATACTGTCAGGGTTTTGTCATTTATTTTCTGTTTGAACTTGGCAAATTGTTTGGTTTCTATGTGTCTCTATTTCTTGTTTGTACCATCAGAGTGATTGCTTTGCATCTTTAAAATCACATGCACATGAGAAGAGATGCGGTATATAAAAGGCTTAGCTTACTTTCTGGCACAGAGCAAAGTACTCTGCAAATAGTAGTTTGCTCTTATCATGTTTTGATGCTTTTATAATACAGAACCTAAAATTACTCGATGAATAGAAAGAATAATGGTTTTCTTTTGTGTTGCAACAGGAACTATAAAAGGTGAGCCTGGAACATTATTTTGGGTCAAAAAGTAAGATAATGCTCAGAAAATAAAAGAATGACGGTGTATCAATGGGCATGGGAGCTAATCAGAAAAATCTAATGACCAAAGCTGGAACAATTTGTGAAACATAATAAAGAATTTGATTGTAAGTAAATAATAAAATAAATCTCTGCCAGTTCACACTGATATAGATCATTTATTAAATAAATGTGGGAGAAGATGCAACACTTCCTTATAGTAAAATTAAAAATACTTTTGTTAGATATTCCCCTTTCCAAGAGGTAGAGCTTAGTCCCCTTCCAGTTTTATGTAAACCTTTTTTAGTGACTTGCTTTCAAAGAATAGAGAAATGAAAGGGAAAAAAAGTTGGTGTTTTGTGTTTTTTTTTTTTTTGTGTGTGTGTGTGTGTGTGTGTGGTTTTTTTTGTTTGTTTGTTTTGTTGTGTTTTTTTTTTGTCTGTGTCTACGGAGAAATCTAGAGACTACTACTTGGAACAGGAGATCATGTTTAATGTCATCAGTGGAAAGTCATGTTGATACAATGTATTTTTCCTGAGATGAAGTGATGAGAATTGATAGATGCTCCCTTACTCCAACTGATGGACAGTGAATGACCTAAACTCCACCTGCAGCCGGACATTCCTGAGCACTGAATCACCAATCAGCACCTGCCAAATACCCTAAACCCCTGATTCCTAAGTCCCTAGGTCCCTAATCATGTGCCTTACATGAAACCACCAATCAGTGTGTGCTGAGTGCCCTAAGCCCTGTCCCCTGTCTTCCTCCCTTTAAAAGGTGCCTGCAGCCCGGCCCTCTTTCTCTTTCCCCTCTGGAAGGCAGCCAGCAGTGGTACTCTTCTCTTCAATAAAACTTGTATCCTGGCATCCCTGTCTCCACCCCCCAGCCCTGTTTCATCTTTCAAGAATATAATTTACTTTGGTGGTATTATCCACCCTGCCCCCAATTACTGCAGTCTAATATGGGGGGGGGGGAAAACACAGACAAAATAAAATTGAGGTGTTTTCTGCAAAATACATGATGACAACTCGATAAAACTGTCAAAGTCATTAAAAAAAAGAGAGAGAGCCAAAACCAGTTTAGCTCAGTGGATAGAGCGTTGGCCTGCAGACTGAAGGGTCCCAGGTTATATTCCGGTCAAGGTCATGTACCTTGGTTGCAGGCACATCCCCAGTAGGGGGTGTGCAAGAGGCAGCTAACCGATGATTCTCTCTCATCGATGTTCCTAACTTTCTATCCCTCTCTCTTCCTCTCTGTAAAAAATCAATAAAATATATATTTTTAAAAATAAATAAATAAAAGAGAGAGAAAGGAAAAGAAAGTCACAAAGAGAAGCCTAAAGAGACATGATGACTAAATGTGATATGATATTTTAGATGACAGCCTGGAACAGGAAAAAGATATTAGATACATCTAAGGGCATTTGCACAAAGCATGGACTTAATGTCGTAATAGTTTATTAACAACTAGAGGCCCGGTGCATGAAATTCATGTATGGGGGGGTCCCTCAGCCCAGCCTATACACTCTCTAATCTGGGACCCCTAGAGGAATGTCTGACTACTCGTTTAGGCCCGATAACAGTAGGATCAGGCCTAAATGGGCAGTAAGACATCTCTCTCACAATCCAGGACTGCTGGCTCCCAACTGCTCACCTGCCTGCCTTCCTGATTGCCCATTACCACTTCTGCCTGCCAGCCTGATCACTCTGTAACCACTCCCCTGCCAGCCTGATTGATGCCTAACTACTCCCCCGCCAGCCTGTTTGCCCCTAACTGTCCTCTCCTGCAGGCATGTTCCCCCACAACTGCCCTTATCGGCAGGCCCAATCACCCTCAACTTCCCTTCTCTTCTGGCCTGGTCACACCTAACTGGCCTCCCCTGCAGACTTGATCACCCCCAACTACCCTCCCTTGCAGGCCTGGTCCCTCCCAACTGTCCTCTCCTGCTGGCCATCTTATGGCAGCCATCTTGTGGCCACATGGGGGCAGCCATCTTGTGTGTTGGAGTAATGGTCAATTTGCATATTACTCTTTTATTAGATAGGATTATTAGATAGGATAGAGGCCTGGTACATGGGTGGGGGCCAGCTGGTTTGTCCTGAAGGGTGTCACAGATCAGGGTGGGGTTTCCCTTGGGGCATGGGGTGGCCTGGGTGAGGGGCCTGTGGTGGTTTGTAGACCATCTATGCCCCCTGGAGACCCAAGTGGAGGCCCTGGTATCTGGGATTTATTTATCTTCTATAATTGAAACTTTGTAGCCTTGAGTGAAGGCCTGGGCCTGCCAGGGTGTATGGAAAGCTTGGCTTCCTCCATGGCCAAAGAAACCTAAGCATCCTGCTGGCTTGGTGGCTGCAGCCATGTTTGTTGGGTTAATTTGCATATTTGCTCCTGATTGACTGGTGGGCGTGGCTTGTGGGTGTAATGGAGTGATTGTTAATTTGCATATTACTCTTTTATTAGATAGGATGGCTTACAAGTTGTGACAAATTTACCATACCAATGTAAAATGTTAATAGCAGGCAAAATTAAGTCTGAGATTTATATAAACTCTTCATGCTATTTTTTCAATTTTTTTGTACATCTAAAAGTATCCTAAACTTTAAGAAATAAATAAAACAATCTAGGCAGTTGCTGTTTCTAGTCCATTGTGCAAGAAGCTTAGAAGTCACCACTCCATCTTGACAAGTTAAAAGCTGAACAAACCAAAACAAACTTTCTCTCTCTCTCTCTCTCTCTCTCTCTCTCTCTCTCTCTCTCTCTCTAACTTCTTAGATACATCAAAGAAGTAAGGTCACAGAGCAAACCAACACTTCCAGATGGAAAGGTAGGCAGACACAGAGAATCACAATTTACAGAGCAGGAAGGCATTAACAGAAACTTTTAAGGAAACGAGTCCCAGGGTAGGAAAACATGAACTGTAGTTGATGAATTGATACAGGCTCAGTGTGGACAACTCTGAGAGTTAGGACTCCAGGGGGGACCCAATCCTAGGGGTCTCCACACTTTTGTTAGATTTACCTAGAAGAGTACAATCAGGTCCTCACAGTGAATATTGGGGGAAATCCCTTCATGTTTCAGGCTTGGGGAGAGAGAGGGAACCATTTTTGAAATATAGCAGAGTACTCTTTCCTTCCTAACAAGACACATTCTAAGTAGGAACTACTTACCAGAATGCAGTCTTCTGGGATTTTGTCAGAGCCTAACCTATCTGGAGAAGGGAAAAACTCAAGTCCAGGTAGCTCTGTCTTCCACATGGGAAAAGGGAAATACCCAGTGCCATCTTGTTGTAACCTTCCCTGTGGAAAAGGACAGACACAATTTCAGATGTATACAGCCATCACACTCCACGTAAGGGTAGGAGGGCAGACTAAGGACATTGCTAAAGTCCGCAGTCCAGGGCACCGACTCACAATTAGACTGACAGCTAAACTTAGGACTGGAGAGCGCTCACCCTCCACCCACACCCTATGACTACATTCTTAAAGGCTCATTTATGTTAGTTTCATTTACTCAGTACATCATTTCCAGCTTTGAACACAAAAGTCACAGGACACACTATGAGGTGGAAAAATGAAATCCTTTAAAGAGACTGAATAAGCATCAGAACTAGAGTCATAAATGATAGGAATGTTGCAAGTATAAGAGTAGAATTTCTTTTAAACAGTGATTAACTTGCTAAGGGTTGTAATGGAAAAAATAGACAAACTTAAGAAGGATAATGTAAGCAGTGACATTGACTTCTAAGAAAGAAAAAAACAAATGCTAGACATTGAAAACACTGTATACAGAAATGAAGAATGCCTTTGACAGGCTGATCCAGGGTGTAGATGCAGCAGAGGAAAACTCTGAGCTTGAGGAAAATTTTACCAGATTACATTTCTATAAAATAACTTCTACTTAGTGCATGTCAATAAAAACCTCCAAAACTAAAAATCAAAGACTGTAAAAAGCACACAACAGAATGTCTAAGAGAACTGGGATAACTACTAAAGCTATAACACGTGCATAATGGGAACACCAGAAGGAAAGAAAAAGAAATAGAAAAAAAAAATATTTGAAGCAATAATGACTGAGAATTTTTATTGTTGCCAAAAGACCTGCCTTGCAAGAAATATTAAAAGTTCTTCAGATATAAGGATGGTAATATGGCTTAGAAATTTGGATCTCCATAAGATAAAGGAAGAGCAACAACGAAGGAATAAGTGAAGGTAAAAATAAAAACATTTTCTTCTTATATTTTTAATTGATATAACATAATTATTTGTTTAAAATGATAATGGCAACTATATGTTTAATTTTATCCATTGGTATGAATGAAATGAGGAATCTGGAATATTTTGTGATCATAAAGCATTTTCACTGCCTGTGAAGTGGTATGGTGACATTTGAAAGCAGACTTGTATTACTTGTAAATGGATATACAAACTCCAGGGTCACCACTAAAAAAAATAAATAAATAAATAAAAAGAAATATAATTGATATGCTTAGAAATAAAAGAAAATGGAATCATATAAAATATTCCATTAAGATCACAAAAGGGCCGAAACCGGTTTGGCTCAGTGGTAGAGCGTCGGTCTGTGGACTGAAAGGTCCTGGGTTCGATTCCGGTCAAGGGCATGTACATTGGTTGAGGGCACATCCCCAATAGGGGGTGTGCAGGCCACAGCTGGTGGATGTTTCTCTCTCATCGACATTTCTGGCTCTCTATCTCTCTCCCTTCCTCTCTGTAAAAAATCAATAAAATATATATATTAAAAAAAAAAGATCACAAAAGGTAAAAATGTATGGAAGACAAAAATAGGAACAAATAAAAGAAAAGAAAAATGTAGCAAATATGGTAGATATTAATCCAGCTATTCTAATAATCACTTGAAACATCAATGTTCTAAATATAACAATTAAAATACAGAGATTGTCAGAGTGGATTAAAAAAAAAAAACCACACAAAACCATAAGTTGTCTACAAGAAATGCACATCCTATATAGTAAAAAGCTAAATGCAACTTGACTGAATGGAGGAACAGTGGATTGCTATGATGCACATTGACCACTAGGGGGTAGATGCTCATGAAGGACCAGCACCCTAGTGGTCATTGTGCTCCCACAGGGGGAGGGCCTCTCAGCCAGAAGCAGGGCTCAAGGCTGCTGAACTCAGAGGCAGTGATGGGAGCATCTCCCACCTCCGCAGCAGCACTAAGGATGTCTGACAGCTTAGGACCACTCCCCTTTGCTGTCAGTCAGACATCTCCAGAGGGCTCCTGGACTGCTGGAGGATGCAGGCTGGCGGGGGCACTCCCCTGCAAGTGCATTAATTTCATGCACAAAGCCTCTAGTTAAATAAATATAAAGGCACGTATAGATTAAAGTAAAGGGATGAAGAATATATCATCCTAACACTAATAAAAAGAAATCAGAAGTAGCTATATTAATTTCAGACAGAAGGACTTCAGAACCAGGAAAGTTTTTAGGGATTAAGAGGTACGTTACATAATGATAAAGGGGTAAATATTTCAAGAGGATACAACCACCTTTGGTATGTACTAGTGTATGTGTAACAACAGAGCATCAAACTAAGTAAGATAAAAACTGATATAATAAATAAATAAATAAATAAACAAACAAGTAAATAAATATTCTATCATAGTTGGAGTTTTCAATATCCTATTAGAAATGGACAGATCTAGCAGGTAGATAATCAGTAAAATGAACTCAAGAGCACCATCAATCAACTGGATATAATTGACATGTATAGACTACTTCACTCAAAAATAGAGCATACACAATCTTCTCTACCTCTGGACTTGAATTACAAATATTTGTTAGGATCTTTTCACACCCCTCCACACTCTTAGGTTGGAGAGAACTGTTGGAGTGTGCTGGAGTTGGGCACTTCCCTTCCTCCATGAAGAAGGCTAGAGCTGACCTGAGTTAGGTATTTCCCTTCTGCCACTTCAGTTAGTGTGTGAATATAATCCATCAGGTCAGGTTCTAGTTAACTAGTTTTCCCTGATGGCTGATTAAGAATAGAGTGCTCTGAAGTGTTTCAAAATTACTTTCCCCTTCCCACTTCCAGAAACATATATTGAGTTTTCTCTAATATATATTGTGAGAATCTGACCTAGGTTGGGATATAAAACTTACAAAATATGGGGGCCTCCCATTGACAGAGTAATGGGAGTTTTAACTCTCAGAGTTGACCAGAATGAGCACATAGCAAGTCATTAATTACAGTTCAGGTTTTCCCATCCTGGCTCAGGTTCCTGAGGCAGTTTCTGCTCATCAACCTGTGCTCTAGTAAGTTGTCACTCCCTATACTTTTCTGTCTCTCTCTAACCTTGGGGGCAACAGTTTGTCCTGTGTCCTTCCCTTTTCAGGAAGGCTTAAATTTTCAGTCTGTTCAGCCTTTTACTTGTTAGAAGGGAGTGGTGACTTCCAAGCTCCTTACCTGCAGCACCAGAAACCTTCACTTTGACCCTGTAGTAAAAGCAGAAGGACACTGATGGAAAGCTTCTGTGCCTATTGTTCTCCTCCTATGGCACTCAGTTGGATACCCTGCTTTTCTATAAGTTCTACTTCTATCAAAAGTGTTTCTTCTATGCTTGCCATGAAGACTAACCACAGTTCCTTATATTATCTCAGTGCAGAGTCACATCAAATTCTTCATTTTTTTGTTTTATTGTTGTTTGATAATCCTTGCTCAATAATATCTTTTGCCATTGATTTTTAGAGAAAGAGGAAGGGACAAAGAGGGAAAGAGCATCTATGTTTCTGGGACGAGGAATAGAACCTGCAATCCAGGTACATGCTCTTAACTGGGAATCCAACCCATGATCCTTTGAAGGGAAGGTTGATGCTCTAAACTACTTAGCCACACCTGTTAGGGCCATCTTCACTTTTTAAAAATATGTTTTTATTTATTTATTTATTTATTTATTTTATTTTATTTTATTTTTTTGTCATATAACAGATTATTTATATAAGATTTTAAAAATAAACTTTATATGAATATGGATACATTTCAGAAACATAATGTTAAGTGACAACAGCAAGTTACAGAAAGATATATACAGTACTAGACATTTTCAACCCTGGCGATCAATGGGGTGACAGATGTCGCAGCCAGATCGCCCTCACATCTAGGACTAGACATTTTCAATGGCTATATATTTTTATTTTTATTTATTTATTTTTTTTATTTTATTTTTTATTTTTTATTTTTTATTTTTTTTTAATTTTTAAAAAAATATATTTTATTGGTTTTTTTTTGCACCCCTCCCTCCCTTCCACACATCCCCTCCCTCCCCAGAGTTTTGTGTCCATTGGTTGTACTTATATGCATGTATAAAAGTCCTTCGGTTGATCTATTATCTCCCCCAGATCTTCCTCCCCTCCCCGCTGTAATTTGACAGTCTACTTGTTGATATACTGTCTCTATATCTATCTTTTGGTTCATCAGTTTATAATGCTCTTTATTATCCACAAATGAGTGAGATCATGTGGTGTTTCTTTTTCATTGATTGGCTTCTTTCACTCAGCATGATGTTCTCCAATTCCATCCAGGTTGCTGCAAATGATGAGAATTCCTTCTTTTTTATGGCAGCATAGTATTTCATTGTGTAGATGTACCATAGTTTTTGGATCCAATCATCTGCTGACGGACACTTAGGCTGTTTCCAAATTCTGGCTATTGTAGATTGTGCTGCTATAAACATAGGGGTGCATATATCCTTTCTGATTGGTGTTTCTAGTTTCTTGGGATGAAAACATGCTCAAAGTCACTAATTGTCTGAGAGATGCAAATCAAAACAACAATGCGGTACCATCTCACACCTGTCAGAATGGCCAACATCAACAAATCAACAAACGACAAGTGTTGGCGAGGTTGAGGAGAAAAAGGAACCCTCGTGCACTGCTGGTGGGAATGCAGACTGGTGCAACCACTGTGGAGAACAGTGTGGAGTTTCCTCAAAAAACTGAAAATGGAACTCCCATTTGACCCAGTAATCCCACTTCTAAAAATATGTTTTTAAAATAGAGAGAGAGAGAGAGAGAGAGAGAGAGAGAGAGAAACATGGACTAGCCAAAACCGGTTTTGCTCAGTGGATAGAGCATCGGCTTGGGGACTGAAAGGTCCTGGGTTCAATTCCGGTCAAGGGCATGTACCTTGGTTGTGGGCATATCCCCAGTAGGGGGTGTGCAAGAGGCAGCTGACCGATGACTCTCTCTCATCGATGTTTCTAACTCTCTATCTCTCTCCCTTTCTCTCTGTACAAAATCAATAAAATATATTAAATTAAAAAAAAGAATATACTCCATTTAAAAAAAAAAAGAAGAAAAACATGGACTAGAGTGAAATATCATCCACTAGCTCACTCCTGCATGCCCTCTACTGGGGATTGAACCCACAAGCAACCTGAACATGTGCCCTGGCCAAGAATGAAATCATGAACCCTTGGTTCCTAGTTGCCCCTTGACCATTGAATCACACTGGCCTGCCATCTTCATTTTTTAGCCTCTTATTCTAGCTGTCATGGCTCACTTAATTGTCAGCTAACTACTTGGAATCTGGAAGCCATTGTCACTTCATTTTCTTCTTGTCTATGAAAACCAAAAAAATGGAAATATAACTCGATGGATTTTTCTAGCCTCTAAATCAAGAGTGGGGAACCTATTTCTCTGCCAAGGGAAATTTTGATATTTATAACATAAGTCAGAGGCCATACAACATTGTCAAGTTAAAATGAGCCTGCTATATTTGGTCAAACTTTTAATTAACTCACCCCTAATGGCTTGGTAGGGCCAGGCCAAATAATTCCTTAAGCTTTATTCAGCCTTTGGTCCTAATGTTCCCCATCCCTGCTCTAAATAAAAGAAGCAATGCTACTTCCCTCTATTAGCAATCTTGATGCTTTTGTTGAACCCTTAGATAAATCTCATACTCTAGTCTCAGGAAGTTCTCTTGAAAATTAATATTCCAATTTTTAAAACACATTAAAATAGCTTAAATTTAAAACATAGTTCCTGGGCATATACTAGTAGTATAGTTTTGATAAAATATGTTGACATTGGAGTGTAAAGGTAGAGACCAGTAGTTATGATGAGCCTACAATGAGTGAGGCATTGCACTGAGTAATTTATTATTATATTTATTTATTTATGACAAATATATATTCCCACTTTTCAAATGGGGTATATGAGACTTAAAAAGATTTAACAACTTAGTAAACTTTAGGTGGTAAATTCAAAGCCACCTCCTTAGACTCTAAATACAAAATTCTTTTTAGTATACCACATTGCATTCAAAAGTAGTTATAAATTTATCCATCTAAAGATGTACTATAATACTGCATGTGGGTTTTTTTTCCATATCAGTTTTCTCACACATGATAACGAGGAAAATTACAGATATTGAAAAAAAAGAGATAGAGGAAGATATACATAAGTAGAGGAGTTTACTGTGTTCATGGATTGGTAGCTTCAACATCATTAAAATGTCCATACAACCAAAAAAATCTATGGATTCAATAAAATACCAAAGACATATCTATTAAAACACTACAGACCTGAAACAAATTCACCAAAAATTCATATGGAATCAAAAAGACTCCGGATAGTCACAGCAATCTTGAGAAAGAAGAATAAAGTTAGAGGGATCACAATACCAGATATCAAGTTATACTACAAAGCCACTGTACTCAAAACAACTGGCAGTGGCACAAGCACAGGCATATAGACCAATGGAACAGAACAGAGAACCCACAAATTGACCCAAGCCATTATACTCAAATATTTTATGAAAGAGGCAGGAGCATACAATGGAGTCAAGACAGTCTCATCAATAAATGGTGTTGGGAAAATTGGACAGATATATGCAAGAAAATGAAATTAGACCACGAACTTACAGCATACACAAGAATAATCTCAAAATGCATAAATGTAAGACATGAAACCATAAAAAACTTAGAAGAAACCAAGGCAACAAAATCTAAGGAATCTCTCATAGCAATAGGTTTCCTATACATTTCCTAGGATAATGAAAACTAAGGAGAAAATAAACAAATAGGACTACATCAAAATAAAGAGCTTCCGAAAAGCAAAAGAAACCATCAATAAAATAACAAGAGAGCCCACTGCATGGGAGAACATATTTGCCAATGATGTATCTGATAAAGGGTTAATATTCAAAATGTATAGGGAACTGGTACAACTTAACAAAAGGAAGATAAACAATCCAATTAAAAATGGGCAAAGGACCTAAATAGACATTTCTCCAAAGTGGACATACAGAAGGCCAAAAAACATGAAAATATGTTCAAAGTCACTAATCATCTGAGAGATGCCAATCAAAATGACAATGAGGTGCCACCTCACACCTGTCAGATGGCTATCATCAACAAATCAATAAATTACAAGTGCTCGTGAGGATGTGAAGAAAAGGGAATTCTTGTGTACTGCTGGTGGGAATGCAGACTGGTGTAGCCACTGTGGAGAACAGTATGGAGTTTCCTCAAAAATTAAAAACCTAACTGCCATTTGACTCACTGATCCCACTTCTAGGAATATATCCTAAGGAACCTGAAACACCATTCAGAAAGACTCTATGCACCCCTATATTCATAGTAGTGCAATTTACAATAGCTATGTTTTGGAAATAGCCTAAGTGTCCCTCAGCATATGAGTGGATTAAAAAACTATTGCATATCTACACAATGGAATATTATCCAGCTGTAAAGCAGAAAGAACTTTTACCATTTGCAAAAACATGGATGGACCTGGAGAGCGTTATGTTAAGCAAAATAAGGCAGTTGGATAAAGATAAGTATTGCATGATCTCACTCATTTGTGGAATCTAATGAACAACAAAAACTGATGAACAAAAATAGAACCAGAAACATAGAAACATACCGTCATAGGGATGGCAAGGGTGGGTGGATTTGTGGGAAGAGACCAACGAAAGAACTTGTGTGTGTGTGTGTGTGTGTGTGTGTGTGTGTGTGTGTGTATCCCATGGGTACAGACAATAAAGTGGTGAAGGCCTGGGTAAGGGGAAGGGGTAGTCTGGTGGGGTCAATGGGAGAAAAAAGGAGACATATGTAAAATTTTCAACACTAAAGATTAAAAAAAGAAATTATCAGAATTTGGAATAAAAAAAATAATTTGTGTCCAATTAGTATGATCTCATTAGTTAACCTAAATTGTGATGCAGTCCAACCTGCGGACTGTGCTTTTCATGACAAGAAAATCATAGCTATCATTTATGGAAAGTGCTCACCCATTTGAAAATTTTGCCCCATCAGTCAAATAACAGCATTAATAGCTACAATTTATAGTGAGAATCCTCTATGAATCAGTCACTTTGTATTCATCAACTAATAATTTCACAACAACCTTCCATGATGAAGATTATTCCTGACACTGTCCTGGCTAGTATTGCGAAGTGGTTTGAGTGTCAGCCTGAGCAATGAAGGATTACAGGTACTCCTAGTCAAGAGTACATGCCTAGGTTGCATATTCAATCCCCAGCCTTAGTCAGGGCATGTGCAGGGGAAAACCAATTGATGTGTCTCTCTCACAACAATGTTTCTCTCTCTCCTTCCCCCCCTCCCTCCTTCCCTTCCACGCTCTCTAAAATTCAATGGAAATATATCCTCAGGTGAGGATTAACAACAATAACAAAAAGATCATTCTGTCGCTTTATAGCTAGGCCAACAGAAGTTACATAGATAGATGACATAGATATAGATATAGATATAGATATAGATATAGATATAGATATAGATATAGATATAGATATAGATATAGATATATTACCAAAGTCACACAGCTAATAAAGTGAAAAAAAGTCAGGATTCAAACTCAGGTCCCTTTTACTTCTAAGTCACTGTACTTTTTCTACTACATAGTAATGATGAGACTACTCATCAACCAATAACATTAATTATTCCATTACTTTGAATTATCTTCCTCCAATTATGCCTTCCCTATCATTGACATCTTCAGTAGATTGACTCTCATCCTATCTAATAATGAGAAAATATGCTAATTGACCCTCACACCATCACAAATATAGAGGCACCTACATCCAATAAGGAGGAATATGCTAATTGAATGTCCCACCCTCAAAGATGGTGGTGCCCACTGCCATAAGATGGTGGCACCCAGTCCCCTCAGCTGTGCACACCTGCCTCAGGAATCCCTCAGTCCTCTCAGCCCCCTTGTTGCCCAGAGTCAGCCCGAGGTGCAGGCAAGCCTCAGCCTCAGGTAACCAGGTCCAGCCGCGGCTTGTGCTACTGGCAGTGTCAGCAGCAGAGGTGTGATGGTCCATCACCTTCCCTTGAACACCGGGTCACCTCCTGCCTCTGAGGGCTCCTGGACTGTAAGAATAGGCAGGCTGGGCTGAAGGACCACAACCTCCAATGCATCAATTTTCATGCACCTCGCCTCTAATCCCATCTCATAAAGAGGTAATATGCAAATTGACCATCACTCCAACACACAAGATGGCTGCCCCCATGTGCACACAAGATGGCCACCACAAGATGGCTGACACAAGATGGCCAGCAGGGAAGGGCAGTTGGGGGCAACCAGGCCTGCAGGGGAGGGCAGTTATGGGCGACCATGTTGGTAAGGGAGGGAAGTTAGGGGTTACCAGGCTGGCAAGGAAGCAGTTAGGCATTGATCAGGCTGGCAGGCAGAAGCAGTTAGGGTAAGGTGACCAAATCATTCCCCCTTCTCAAGGCATTTTTAAAAAGTCCAGATTTTTTGAAAGAATCTTTCCAATCTTTCCAAAAATTGGGACTTTTTAAAAACTCCGCGGGACTCAGGAAAGATTGTTGAAAATTGAGACTGTCCCACCAAATGTGGGATGATCTGGTCACCTTAGGTTAGGGGCAATCAGGCAGGTAGGTAGGGAGTGGTTGGGACCCAGCAGACCTGGATTGTGAGAGGGATGTCCAAATGCCCTCTGGGGTCCCAGATTGGAGAGTGTGCAGGCTGGGCTGAGAGACACCACCACCCCCTGTGCACGATTTTCATGCACTGGGCCTCTAGTTTATAATAAATTTCTTCATTTTTTAACCATAATTCACTTATAATTCTTCCTAGATTTTTTTTGAGCCATCCTTTTCTTAGATGAAATCGACCAAGAAACTCATCGCTCTACTATATATCATCACACCTCACCTCACACAACCATGAGTGAATATCTGTAATAATTGGAGAGCACCATAAGAAAATAAAACATGGCCTTGACCTGTTTGGCTCAGTGGATAAAGCATCAGCCTACGGACTGAAGGGTCACAGGTTTGATTCCAGTCAAGGGCATGTGCCTTGGTTGCAGGCACATCCCCAGTAATGGGGGATGGGGGGTGCAGAAGGCAGCTGATTGATGTTTCTTTCTCTCTCTCTCTTCTCTCTCTCTCCCTCTCTCTCTTTCTCTCTCTCATCAATGTTTCTAGCTCTCTCCATCTCCCTTTCTCTATGTAAAAAAGCAATAAAATATATCTTTTTAAAGAAAAAAATATGTATTTTATCTGCCCCATTATACAATGACTAAATAGCTATACTGCATTCTGAAGCATGAGAAGGCAAAGAAAAAGCACTGATCAGCTCACTTTGGGTGCTTGAAGAACTGTATGCAAAAATGTACACACAGTTGCACATAGAGTTAACTGGTAAAGTAAGTATAGATCAAACATTCTGGGTTGACTTGACATCAGAAGTAGGCCTGGATAGAGAGTATGTGTGTATACAATGATCTGGCTATCAGTCACTCTCCTTTCATTCTTTCCCCTCCTTATTTTAATAGAGAACAAGTCACTTGCATCTTCTTGTTTGACAAATAGTTTTCCCCAATCATCTAACAATATAGTAACCGATTTAGAAAAGACAAAACACAGGTATCTAATGGCTTAAAAGCACAAGCTATTCTCTCTTCCACCCCATCTGATTTTACCTCTTAAATAAAATCTAACTGAATAACTATTAGAGGACACCAAAAGCATGTGAATAGAAACTTCTTCACTTCCTGAATTTTAGACTTATCATAGGACAGAAACATTAAAAATAGAATGTGTATTTATTTACCCTTCTTACAAAAACACCTTGATGTATGCTATTACCTCTGTTCTTACCATAAAGTGTAAGCAACTTTTAATATGATAGTGTATAAACGCAGTGGAATTCTGCAGTGCTCCATGGAACCCTAATGTGCTTTTCCATCACACTAAACCATTTAGAGCTCAATTTTAACACTTGCTGTCATTAAGAAAAATGTGCTGCTCCCTCTTCCATTTGAGAATCACAGTAGCCAATGAATGGTTATTGATCTGAGGTAACTAAAAGGGTAAAATGCAAGGATTGAAATTTGGATTAGCTTCTTTTTATTGGGCTTTACTTTAACATTTCCCAAAGCAGAGGTCACAGTGATAGCATCGATCAGGTGTAAAGCAGATGACATTTAAGTGATCTTGTTTGGCCAACTGCAGCCAGGAGCCTGATTGTCCCTTCTGCATCTGGAAACAAAGCATTGACTGAGGGCAGAGGTGTTATTACTCATTTCCAACTCCTCTCTAGTGTTCTCCCCAGCTCCCAGAGCGTGCTGACATTTAGGTGAGAATTTCTGTCAGCCCAGGCACTTACCTATCTGCACATTATGCGAGAACTGGCTCCTAGGGAGTGGTGCTGTGCATATGCAGAAGAGCACACAACCTCTCTCCCAGGCAGCCCTCACTTTCTCAATATTATGACAGTCTCATCACTTTTGTTTGATATTTCAGCACAAACAACTACTCGTGAGCTAAATTTATCCAGTGCTCTTGCTGCCATCACTAGTTTCTCCTCAGTGCTTGCTCCTTGAGAAGTCAGTGCTCATATAAGGCTGAACATTCACCAGGATATTTCTGAGTGACTACTCATGATTTACCCTTCCAAGTAATGCTTATAATTTAAAATAGTATTCTCAGAGAGGTAAATATTACAAGTCTAAATGGTTCACCCTGATGCCAACAATGATAAAAAAAATTATTATTTTTGTTTATAGAGAATAAGATTTATTGTAAATTAGTATACAAAAGTGACTTACTTGTGCAAAAAGATGGAATGGTAAATTCTCACTATTAGAAAATTCATTCAAGCTAACATATTGCTTAGATTAGAATCATCTTTGGAAATCTTCACTTCAAATAGTCCAGGGTTACCTGGAACTAACAAATGCAGAATTAATATTGGTACCTGAGATTGCTTGGATGTGGAAATCTATAATATTAACCCACTGGAATGCACTGTAGTTATCATGCATGAAGGTATATTAATAATGAAATATTTTCTCCCAGTTGATTTCTAGGTTGAGTCCATGACTATTCTGACTTACTTAATTTTCATAATCTGCCTTATATTTCCCAAAGAACAAGCTGATTCAGCCTTTACATGAGATAAAATTGTTCTAATAAGAAGAAATAACTTTAGTCTGATATACAATGATATTCTTATGAGAAAACTATAAGATTCCATTACTGAAAGCCAGCTATGTAGGCAAAAATATTATTTTCATTTTTTGTCTATAAAATGAGAACTAATTATGTTCACCAATGTTGTGGTATTATTAATTCCAAGAGAATGGGAGATGCATTATTGAATTATTGGAATGCACACTAATGCCAATATAAGATCAAGATTTATGAAGTAAAAAGGAGGAAAAGTCTAATAAGTGAAGGCTATTTCATAAAAATAGAACACTGAGGAGTATTGCTTTGTATTTTTATTATTATTATTATTAAGCCTTTCCAAGAATAATATAAGCACAACCAATTTTTACTGTGCAATCAATGAATTGAGGAATAAGATGTAAAATTTTTATTTTCCCCATAGAATAAGAGCCAACAACCAATCAATGAATGCATTTTTTTCTCACATTTTGGCATTTTAAGATCCTCAAACTGTTTAAAAAATTATTTTAAAAAATCTGGCAATCATTGTGCAGGGAAGATGTAGATCAAGGTGGCTTTTACAAATTATTGGGATGGGAAGATATTTTAAAATATTGAATATACATGGCACATCTGATTAAGTAGCATTTAAGTAATACATTGATTCTCATGATCTACAGTATTTATCTTCATCTGTGAAAGGACTGCTACATCAACTTCAAAGGGAAAATCTATGGGGGCATAGTTCTATAGCAATTTACTCTATGGCTTTCCTTAAGCCAATGGTTAGATAAAACTAGGACTATTTTGTTTGATATCTAATAAAAATGTTAAAGTTTAATGAGTTAATATTTAAGGCAAGTAATATATTAATATATTTAGTCTAAATTTAATGATAATCGCTTTTTCCAATTTGACATGGAAGAAGATATGGTCTTCAAAAACAGTCATGTTATTGCAAAGTGTTGAATTTATAGTATAGTGGTTGTCAAACTTTAGCATGTATCAGAATTACTAAGAGTGTTTATTAGAACAGAGATTGCTTATCCCCACCCTAAATGTCTAATTCAATAGGCATTTGTTGAAGCCTGAAAATTTGTCGTTTTATTTTTAACTAGAGGCCCATGCTTGAAATAAGTACAGGGGTAGGGTGCCTAGCCGCTGCTGGCTGCCAGCTGGGGCCTCCATTCTCCAGCTGCCTGCCACTGGCCAGGGCATTTCTTTGTTCCATGCTGCCCCTCTGGTGGTCAGCACACATCATAGCAAGCAATCAAACTCCCAGTGGGTTGAACTCCCAAGGGGTCACTTTGTATATTAGACTTTCATATAGAGAGATTAAATTTATTGGTTACATGGTTCCAAAGTGATGCTATGCTACCTGCCCAGGAACCACACTCGGAGAATGACTGGAGTAGTATAAAGAAAGAACAAAAAGTAAAGAGATCTGGGTACCAGTTTATTCCAGTCACTGAGTAGATGTGCTTCTTTAGGCAAGTCATCTACCCTCACTAAGTATTTTTGTAAAACAAGTGACAATTTTTTGCATCTTTATTTCTTGAATATATTGGTTCCAAACTCTTGACATTCACTCATTAATTTAATAAACATTTGAGTACCTTAATGAGCTAACTCAATACTGAAGATATATGATATAAAAAATGTCCCTTTCCTCATGGAGTTTACTTATTAGTGGGATAACATAAAATGAACAAATGATAAAATATGCGATAAAATATCAAATGGTGATGCATTCTTTGGAGAAAAAGAGAGGCAAGTTCTGGGACTAAAGAGTGACAGTAAAAGAGGTTAAGGGTTAAAATTTTAATATCTCTCATTTGATCATTAAAACAACCACTTTGTGAGATAAGCATTTGTATTTACATGTTGTTACTGAGGAAAGTGCAGCTCAGAAAAGATAAATAATCTTCCCAGTGTTGCACAGCTAAGAGGTAGTAGAAATAGGAATTGAACTTAGATATGACTCCAAATGTTATTCTCTTAACTAATATATCATTTCCCAAATCGATAAAGCTTCTAGGCATGATGACTAGCACAGAGGAGTCATGAAATTAATGTACTTATTGTTATCATTGCTTCTGTAACTGAATTTATTTATCACATAACATCCCATTTCACAGAAGGAGAAACTGAGTCTTAGAAAGATCCAAACATTTACTTAAATTCATCTAGTTGTTAAGCAATAAATCTGAGATAACTATTCTGGCCTGATTGACCACAAAATGCATACTTTTTCTACTATGATAATCTACCTTCTCTCCATAAAATGATGACAGTGGTATAACTGCACAGGAAAATTCAACTAACATTGGCAGACAGGCATTAAAAAAATTATAGAACTGTATGTGTTTCTAAATATTTTTAGTAATCATTATTTCCTTTTGCTCTAATAATGGTTAATACCTTGGGTATTGGGGAAATCCAGAATATCAAAGAAAAAAACATTTCCCACATGATTTTTTTGTTGAGATCATTAAAGAGTTTATCTCAGCCTTTAAGCTTCATTCAATTATAAAGAGTCTTTTGGAGATGCATTATTTTAATTAAGGTATTTCTTTGCTGCACATCACGGCGGAAGCAAGCACATAGGAGCATATAAACATATATATATTTTTAGTAATTTCTAAGTGAAATTCAGGCTGAATTTCCAAATCAGAATGCTCCTTCTACTGAAGATCATGCTCAATATTTTGCAGGAGTCAAGAAAACTGGTTTGGCAGCAGTACTTACACATCAGGGTGATACATCAAAAGAGTGGGTAGGCTTGCATTACAGACTGGGGAAGTTCAAACTAGTGTAGTCATTCTATTCATGGTTTTAAGCCAGCCTTTGGAAGTACTTATTGCCAATTTAAGATGGAAGGTGAAAGATTTCCCTCTAAGTATTGATCAGTTTTCCCTTTTCATTATATAGGAGCTATCATCATCGCTTCTCGGCCTTTTGGCTAAGATCAAGTGTAGTATATAGGAGCTATCAGTTAGTCCCATTGAAGCATTAAAATCTATCAGATCTCCTGGGAAATAGTGTATTCCAACTAAACGTAAGGCTCATCTTTGCAATTGTCTTCTACTTGCAACATCCATAATTAGAAAATAATAAAACCAAGATATGCTCAGTGATTTAAAGTATTTTAAATTTGAATTACTATTTTAAAAATTTTGCTGATGGCATCAGGAAAGCTGGGCTGTGGGCAAGAGACACCGGTAATTATTTTCTTAATTTCCTCAACTGGAAAGCACTTAAAAAAATTTGGGGGGGTCAGTATTATGCTTGCAACCCAGGGTGTCTACAGGAAAATATAATATGTAAAATTCTTATCATCAGAGCATAATGTAGGTGGAATAGCAAACTGAATTTTAAACCTCATATAAATTGTACTTAATTGTACCATTGAATAAAATTTCCAGTGGATTTTATTTGCTGTTCTTGGTTTTCCAATAATAAACTTATGACTAGATTGCCTACATGAAAGTAGGAGAGCCCTTCTTTTGGGAAAATAATGAGGAATGTTCAAAGTAATTCTGTAATATCACTATTCACACACACACACACATACACACACACAAAAAAAAATTAGTTCTCTCACCCTAGCCGGTTGCTAAGTGGCTAGAGCGTCAGCCCATGGACTGAAGGGTCTGGGGTTTCATTCTGGTCAAGGTTATGTACCTCTTACCTCTGTTGCAGGCTTGATCCCCAGCCATAGTTAGGGCACATGATGGAAGCAACCAATCATGTATCTCACACATGGATGTTTCTCTCTTGGTTTCTCCCCCTTCCTTCCACTCTCTCTAAAAATCAATTAATAAATATCATCAGGTGAGGATTAACAACAACAAAAATTAGTTTGTTTTTTTTTCTGGGAAAGCAATATAAAGTTTGAACTTAAGAAATATCACCTTCCATTCTCTCATCTTGATATTATTTAAGCTTTTATCAGTAAAAAACAAAAACAAACAGATATTCTATTTCAAATCAAAAGCAAACTCCAAAAATTCACCCTGAAA
Organism: Pipistrellus hanaki; assembly: GCF_964339955.1. NCBI lineage: Eukaryota > Metazoa > Chordata > Mammalia > Chiroptera > Vespertilionidae > Pipistrellus > Pipistrellus hanaki. The sequence continues at coordinate 58,046,368 of NC_140524.1, read as the reverse complement.
AGTAAGGTATATGCATTGAAAAGTAATTGAGCTTTTCATTCGAATCACTAAACTCTTTTCATTTTCAACAACTCTTTTTAATCTTTCCAGTTCAGACCTTGAATATTACCCCAAACAGTTACCATTCTTGCTTTTCGGAGATTTATTGTGCCAAATATTTGACAAAGATAGTGCCTGTAAGTGCTGAGATGCAGGTGTGCATGGCTGGACTTGGCACCCAGCAGTGGCCATTAATGCCAAACACAAGTCCTTTGTATTTATATTGCTGCAGGCACAACAGATGTAGATTCAACTTGTTTTGAAAATCATTCTTATTTTCTATAAATCTAGTTAATGCTTCAAAAACATTCTCCAATTATGAAACCAGCCAATTTAGAAAGTCACCACTGTTAAATATACAGAATTATAAAATACGAGCCTCATTACAATACTGTTATCATTTATTCATTAGTCATCTAGATTAAGTTCATGTCTCAGGGTGCTTAGTTAGAAATGAATGTCAAACTTACAAGGTTTTATAATTGCCATGCCTTTGTATATAGTAAATAGCCATATGCTGGTCTGTAAATAATTAGTTTGGCTTGAAAAATTGCTTATCTGTGCCTTGATGAAGGTCTTATGAGAGGAGTTAGTATAGATGGTATCTTATTTTAATCAATCCTTATTCTTAATCAAAGGGGCCAGTTGCAGTCAGCCCTATGATTTCAATATCCTTTTTAGTCCTTTTAAATAGGTAAATATTCCTTTCTCTTTATATAGATTTCTGTTTGAATGTACACTGGAGAAGTGTTACAATGGCACACATCACATCCTGCAGAAATTGAAGTCGAAGCATTCTTTCATATTCCCATTACAATACTGTTGGAGTTTACAATTAGGTCAACTTAGTGACCTCTATTTAGGAGAGGGTGGAGGTGGAGAAGGATCATTTCATGCTTTTCAATTTGCCAGTGTTGAGATGTAATTGTACATGCAGCTTAGATTGTACAGCAGCATGTTGATGCCTGTGTATTCTTAAAGGTTTAAAGGAAAATTTATCAGACCTGGATAAAAGTCTTTTTGTTGAACTCTGGAATATTATATATCACATATTATATATCACACTGACACTGAATTCCTGAGACAGGCAACAAATAGTAGGTTAATAACTGAGATATTTGTTAGAATGAGCAAATCCCTTGTTGAATAAAGGCTGTGAAAGAAATTGGCTTCTTGTACAGCACACTTCAATTTGTGGGGTCATATTGCAGGCCTTTGGCCATACCTCTCCTGTCTTTAGAGCCTCTCTTTGATCGAGTTAGTCTGATTATGGTGCAGAGTAGCCAGAGCCCAATGGGTTTATGAATTCTTTTGATTGTACAGTTTAGTAAAGAAATCTTTCCTGGGAAGCCATGTGAATTGTAGTTTTGAATCAATGAGGCTGGTTGGGAAGAAGGGGGTTCAGGTCAAGGTCACTTAGAATCATTGGAATGCTATTTGAATTAGTCGGCATGAATGTCTCATTAATTTTATCAACTGTTTTGATAGGTTCATATACATTCAGATGCTTATCTCCTTAGCTCTGATAAATTTCCACTGGGATACTAATTTTCTTAAGGAAATGATGTTTTTATTTCCATCAATGCCTAAGTACAACCTGGTGCATATTTGGAGCTCAATAACTACTTGTTGAATGGGTGATATTGTTGAATGAGTTTTGAGAAATGGGCCTTTTAAAGGTGAGTTATAATGATCTTATTAGAATGAACAGAGAGAGAAAAGTAGAATAATTATGGGTATGACCACAATTAAAACTTACATCAGCTTTCAATACTATGCAATCACTAATAAAATTATATTGATCCTATGAAATCTATTAAAGGGCTTCTGTCATTGCAATACTAAATCTAAGAAAATTTTTACATTTACCCTCTAAAGCAGAGTGGCCCTTTAAAATAAGGCTTTTCCAGAGGTAATGAATCACCATAACTTGATCATGCATCTTAGTTTTAGCTGTTAAGTATGGTGTCAAAACCTACTTGTCAGTTTCATAATGTATGAGTTATTGATATAAATCTACATTTGGTTTAAGTGTTCATATTGTTATGTAGTCTGTCATGTCAGGTCAGTTTGGTCATTTTTTTCATATCCATATCCTATCTTAAAGAAGAATACATTAGTTCTTTTGTGCAGAACATTAAAATGTTTAAAATAGTTTAAAAATATATTTTTATTGATTTCAGAAAGAAATGGAGAGACAGAGAGAGAGAGAGAGAGAGAGAGAGAGAGAGAGAGAGAGAGAGAGAGAGAGAGAAACATCAATGAGAGAATCATTGATCAGCTGCCTCCCAAATGACCCCACTGGGGATAAAGCCTGAAACCTGGGAATCAAACTGTACGTTAACCTGGAATGGAACTGTGACCTCCTCATTCCTGGGTTGACATTCAACCACTGAGCAACACCGGACAGGCCAGGCATTGTTTTAAATACAACTTTTTTGATATTTATTGCAGATCAGAAAATGAATAGGCATATGAAGCAGCTGTATTGGTGTAAAGATTTAATGAAGTCTCCTCAATAGTTCATCCTGGCCAGCATGGCTCGGTGTTTGAGCATTGACCAATGAACTGGTAGGTCACAGTTCTATTCCAGATCAGAGGATACATGCCTGGGTTGTGGGCTTGATCCCCAATGAGGGCGGGGGGAGGGGCAGGTGCAGGAGGCAGCCAATCCATGTTTGCTTCTCATCACTGATGTTTCTTTTTCTCCCTCTCCCTTCCTCTTTCTGAAATCAATAAAAACATATTAAAAAATAAAAAATATAGCAATGCCTGTATTTCTAATACTCAAGAAACAGAATTATTATCATGTTTCTATTATTCCATATAAGTGATTTAATTGTGTTATGCATAATTTGTTCATAGGATTTTATTTTTAGGTCATATGAATTACTGAAATTCTACTCAAAACCAGAAGTAATCTTTTCTGAAATATCTAGGAAAAGTGAACTCTTTGCAATTGTTAAGGCATTATTCTAAACTATATTGGGAAAGAAACAATTAGAAAATTTATCCTTGAATTAGCAAATTTGCTAATTTCCACACATTGGGAATTTATACATTTTCGGCGTCTTACAAGTTTCCCATGGTAGTTCCTAATGAAATATAAACAATCAGGGAAACTATGGAGGTACAGTGTGATAATATAATTTTAGAAAATAAACATTCTAGACAGGCTGCTGTATCGCTGAATAAATCTCACTGTAGCAGGAGCTCTAAAATGGCTGTGCTGTTTTTCCCATAAGTTAATGACTTCTAGAGTTTCTCCTTATTAATTTACTAGAGGCCTGGTGCATGAAATTCATACACTTAGGGGGGGGGGTTCCCTCAGGGCGGCCTGTGCCTGCTCACAGTCTAGGAGCCCTTGGGAATGTCCAACTGTTGGCGTAGGCCTGCTTCCCCTGGGCATCCTTAATACGGACCCCACTTTCTGGCTGTGGGAGTTCACTGACCACCACGGGGCAGCTCCTGCACTGGGCATCTTCTCTCTAGTGGTCAGTGCCTGTTATAGCAACCAGTCATTCTACCATTTGGTGAATTTGCATATTAGCCTTTTATTGTACAGGACTAGAGGCTTGGTGCATGAGTTTTGTGGAATGCAGAGGGGCATGTCCCTCAGCCCAGCCTGCACCCTCTCCAATCTGGGATCCCTCCGGGGATGTCCGACTGCCGGTGTAGGCCCAACATCCTAAACTGGCAGTCAGACATCCTTCTCACAATCTGGGACTTCTGGTTCCCAACCATACGCCTGCCTGCCTGATTGCCCCAACCACTTCTGCCTGCCAGCCTGCCAACCTGATCATCCCCTAACCACTCTCCTGCCAATCTGATCAATGCCCAACTGTTCCCCTGCCAGTCTGATCACCCCCAACTGCCCTCCCCTGCAGGCCATCTTGTGGTGGCCATCTTGTGACCACATGGGGGCAGTCATCATCTTGTGACCACATGGGGGTGGCCATCTTGTGTGAGGGTTTGATGGTCAATTTGCATATAGTCTTTTTATTATATAGGATATTAAGCACAAGAGTAATATGCACCTTGTAAGTAGTAAAACAATACAAAGATATGTAAAAATTGCCAATAATCATTCTCACTCTCTCTCCACATATTTATCCATGATCATATAAGTATAAAGATATAAAATTATATTTATATAAGGTTTTATGGTTGTCCATTTTAAAAACATAATCATAATCTGTACATTATTTTATAGCTTGCATTTCTTTTTTAAAGAATATATTTTATTGATTTTTTTACAGAGAGAAAAGGAGAGTGATAGAAACATTGATGAGAAAGAAACATCGATCACCTGCCTCCTGCACACTCCCTACTGGGTATGTGTCCGCAACCTGGTACATGCCCTTGATCAGATTTGAACCTGGGACCCTTGAGTCCACAGGCTGTTGGTCTATCCACTGAGCCAAATTGGTTAGGGTTATAGCTTGCATTTATTAGTCAACAATATATTATGGACATTTGTCCAGAACACTAGATATAAATCTAATACATTCACTTTTACAATATGGATATTTCATTATTTAATGATTTAGATTAATGGACAAATAAATAGATTTCCTTTTTTTCCAGCATCAGTACAATGCTTAATTAAAGATTTTGTACATATATATCACATGCTTGTGCTTTCATTTCTGTAGAGTCAGATATATGCTTTCTAGGCAATATTGCTAGTATCCTTTTCAAAAATATTGTAAGAATTGATATATCTGAAAAGCAATGTGTGTAATTATTTCCCCATAACTTGTCAGAACAAGAGACATTGGTTTCATAATTTTGCCAATCTGATTAATAATATGTGACTCTCATGTGTTTTTTTCTTAAATTTGCATCACCCTATTAGTGTTTTACTCTATATTTTAATGCATATATATCATCTATTATCTATCATCTATCTATCATCTTTCATCTATTTATAATGTTTTCTTTTAATATGAATGCATAGTCTTAGCTCTTTAAATTTTGATATTTTACCTTTCTAATATATATATATATATGATTTATATATTAGGGAAATTGATCCCATGTAGCTACAAACATTTGAATAAGTATGTATGTTTGTTTGCTCTATTCTTTATATATTTTGCCTTTGTTATTTTTATTATGAAATCAAATATAATTTTACAAGAGGCCTGGTGCATGAAAATTCATGCACTGGATGGGGGGGTCCCTCATCCCAACCTGCCCCCTCTCACAGTCTTGGAGCCCTCAGGGGTGGGAGGTGACCCAATGATCAGGGGAAGGCGATGTTCCCATCACACCTCTGCTGCTGTCACTGCTGGCAGCACAAGCCTTGGCCAGCCCTGGTTACCTGAGCCTCGGGCAGCCCGGGGCAGCTGGGCCTGCACCTTGAGCCAGCCTTGGGCAGCTATGCGGCTGAGGGGACTGGGGAAATCTGGAGGCAGGTGCAAGGTGGGCCTGGCCTTGCTGCACGCCTGCCACCCTGGTGGGGCTCAGGGGACTGGGTGCCGCCATCCTGTGGCTGCGGACCCACCATCTTTGAGGGCATAGCAGTCAATTACCATATTCCTTATTGACTATAGGTGCTGCCATATTTAAGGGCAGGGCAGTCAATTAGCATTCTCCCTCTTTATTAATTAGGAATTTTCTTTACGTCTTCTGATTTTTTGTATTTGTTTGGGAAGATCTTCCCTACTCCAAGGTTACAGAAACGTTGAGGAACTCAGTGCATGAATTTCTGCAGCTTGAAAGGAACTGTGGGCTGTGAAGTTGTGGTGGGCACAGGGGCAAGTCTAGGCCCCTCCTCGGTGACCCACCCAGTTCTTTATGCTGTGGCCCCCTATCCCCATCTCCCTGGTCTTCTGGCAGCCCAACTCCCGCCACCACTGCTCCCATGCACTAATGGCACCAGCCCCGCTTGCACCCACTGATGGTGTGGAGCAATTGGAGCTGGCGCTATCAAAGGGTGCAAGCAGTGGCTGCTGCCCCAATTGCCCCTCAAGAAGAGGGGTAGTTGAAGAAGCTCTCAGGGGCAATTGGGCCAGCAACCGCCACTTGAACCTGCTGATGGTACCAAGCGATTGGGGCTGGCACCAGACACTGGCAGCGAGTGCAAGTGGCAGCTCTGGTTCCAGCAGCAGGTGCAATCGCCGGGTGGGACCACAACATGTGGGAGCAAAGAATTTTCAGTAACCACCAGAAGCTCCACCTGATGACAACGACTGGCACCCTGCTTTGATCTGGTGCTCCTGCTCACCTGCTCCACTATCCCACCGTGGCTGATGCTAACCATGTTCCATGCACGCCCCTTGGTGACCAGCACACATTATAGCAACCAGTTGTTCTGCTGTTTGTCTATTTGCATATTAGACTTTTATTATATAAGATTATTTAACACATATCCATACCTATAAATTTTTGCAGAAATTTATTTTTCAAAGAAAGAGGTATATCTTATTTTATAAACAATTGGTTGGACAATCATTTATTTAATTTAATTAATTAAATAAATAAACCATCCTTTCCCCACTAAATTGAAATACTATTGTACCAAAATTTAATTTCTCATAAACACTTAGATATATTTTATGTCAATCTGTTCTCTTCCAATAATCAATTGATCTTATATAGTTCTGTGTGGATGTTGATCCTATACTTCTTGAATAATGAAGTATTTTTTTGCTGTGTTAATATGTACACACACACACTCATATCCACATACCTTATATAGATAGCTCTATCTATCTAAAATATATATGATATATATTTATACATCAATATGTAAATTAAATAAATAAATATGTGTATATTTACTACTTTGACTATTTCAATTTATTCATTCATAGTAATTTAAATAAGCTCAATTTAATTTAAAAAGTAAGGTAAAATAATCATTGAGATTTTTATTGAAATAATATTAAATATATAAATACATTTGGAAGGACTATTTTATGCCATCCAGTCTTCCCATCTGTGAATGTATATATCCCATTTTATAGCTTATTTTATGTTCTCTTAAACTTTTTAAATAAAATATATTCTTATGTATCTTATAACTGTAATCAAGCTTATATAGAGAGTATTACCAATATAATTTTAATTGATTATTGATTATTAACTTACCAGATTATCTTATTCATTTTAATAGTTTTTTCCATAAAATTACTTTTTTATAAAGGATATGATCACATAGTTTCCAAATAGAGATTAAAATTTTTAATTTATTTATAAAGTTTTTTTTTTAATGATTTTAGTACATTAGCCAGAACTTCTAAAATGCTGTTGAAAAATGGTGGTGATAACAAACATCCCTGTCTTATTCTTGCTTTTATGAAAATACCAGCATTTCACAATTTGGTATGATGTTTGTAGTAGGGGAAGGCCAACCAGATCTTTCATTTAGGTGTATTTTGTAATTTAAGTACCTTAGAATTTTTTCTTTTCAAGATTGTATAGGCTATTCTTGACTATTTTTGTTTTTCCATATAAATGTTTCAATCAACCTGTTATTTTACATAAAACCAGGTGATAATATTATGAACAGGACTTTACTAAATATGTAAATCAATTTGAGAAGAATTGGCATATTTTAAATATGACACATTTTAATGCACAAATATGGTAATACCTTGTGAACCTTTATGTCCCCTTTATTTCAATGATTTTGTTTTTGTAGCATTTTGTGTAGGGCTCTTGCATATCTTTCATTTGATATTTTTCTATTTACTTTTTATTTTATGCTACTGTAAATATAGTGTTATTAAATTTGTTTTTATATATTATGCTTGTTAGTGAATATAAAAATAATATAGCAATTAATTTATCATTGTTTAGCAAACATTTATCCATAAATGTCAAAATTGATTATTAGTTCTGATACTTTATCTGTAACTTCTTTTGGATTTTTTTCAGAAGCAATCATATTGACATGAAAAATAAGTTTTATTTCAGCCTTTCCAGTTATTATACTAGCTAGAGTATCTAGTATAATGTTGACTATATATGAAGCTACCTGATTTAAAAATATAGAGCATTTTCAGTGTTTTACTATCAGGTATAATTTTTGTTGTAGGTTATGTATAGATGCCCTTTATAAGATTAAGAAATCACAAACAAATACTTAATTAATCAAACACTTTTATGATTTTTTCCATCTTTATCCTATCCTAATATATAAAAACCCAGGGTCCGTAACGACTGACCAAAGCCTTGACTGAACACCAGAAATCAGTCCTGTAGTCAGTGCTAGGTTGCCATGGTGACCCAGCACTGACTGCTGCTGGTGCAGGTGCAGGGACCCAGCATTGACTGCTTAGGGGGCTGCAGATTAGGCCCAGAGAGAGGCCTGAAAAGAGAGGCAGGGTCTGATCTGCAGTCTCCATGGCAGCTGTTGATCTGCCATTTCCTCTCTCATTCTCTCTGAGCTTTGCCAGAAGCTGCACCTCTGTTTCTCTATGGGACTCCATGGGGGCTGCTGATCAGCCCTACCTCTCTGATAAGGCCTGGGGATAGACCTAAAGATTCTGACTGGCATAGAAACTGACCAATCAGAACCAAATCTGGGTGAACTGTGAGGAGCCAATGGCTGCCTAGGAGGCAGAGCTTTTGACACTGACTGGTATAGAGACCAACCAATCAGAACCAAATTGGCTGGCAGGGGAGGGCAGTTGGGGGTGAGAACAGGCCAGCAGGGGAGAGCATTTAGGGGTGATAAGTCAGGCAGAGGCAATTAGAGGTGATCAGGCTGGCAGGGGAGAGCAGTTGAGGGTGAGATTAGGCTGGACAGGAAGGGATTGGGGATGAGATCAGGCCTACAAGACAGTTGGGGGAAACCATGCCAGCAGGAGATGGCAATTTGGGGTGAGATCAGGCTGGCAGGGGAGGACAGCTGGGGACAATAGGTATGGCAGGGGAGCAGTTAGGTGTTGATCAAGCAGGCAGGGGAGGGGTTAGGGGGTGATCAAGCTGTCAGGCAGAAGCAGTTAGGGGCAATCAGGTAGGCAGGCCAGCAGGTGAATGGTTGAGAGCCAGAAATCCCGGATTGTGAGAGGGATGTACAACTGGTAGTTTAGAGCCGATCCCTGTGGGATCAGCCCTAAACTGGCAATCAGACATTCCTGGAGGGGTCCCTGATTGCAGAGGATGCAGGCTGGGCTGAGGTAGACTCCTCCTCCGTGCACGAATTTCATGCACTGGACCACTAGTTAGTATATAAAATCACATTGATTTTAAAAATTAAACTAACATTGTATTCTTGAATAGTCCTGACATTTGAGTAATATATTTATAAATTTTCAGACTTTATTTAATATATATTTTAGGAATTTTGCATTTAAATTTAGGAGATAAATTGGTTTTTTATTCCCATTCGCCCTTCATATGTTCTTGTCAGATTTTAAATCAAGGTTATCTGATTCATAAAACAACCAGAGAATGTTGTTGTTTTATCTTTCTCTGGAATTTTATGTACTATTATAAATTATTTCCTCATTTAAACATCTGAAAAATTTGCCAGTGAAGCCATCTGAGTGCTGAGTTTTTTTTTTTAGAAAATTTTAATTACGGATTTAATTTTTTAAATTAATTTTTTCAGAAGCAATCATATTGACATGAATAATAACAGTTTTATTTTAGCCTTTCCAGTTATTATACTAGCTAGATTATCTAGTATGATGTTGACTATATATGATGCTACCTGATTAAAAAATATGGAGCATTTTCAATGTTTTACTATTAGGTATAATTTTTGCTGTTGGTTATGTGTAGATTGCTATAGGTTATATGTAGATATAAGACTATGGAAATGTTCTGCTTGATCTTATGTCAGCTTCAGTATGTTTTTTCTGCGATTTTTTTCTATTTAACTAAATTTTCAAAACATTTTTCATAGGGTCCTCTTATCTGTTTTTAAAAAAGATTTTTAAAAAATACGTTTTTATTGATTTCTAAGAGGAAGGGAGAGGGAGAAAGAGATAAAACACAAATGCTGAGAGACAATCATTGATCCACTGTCTCCAGCACAATCCCTAGTGGGAAATTGAGCCTGTTACTTGGGCATGTGACCTGATTGGGAATGGAATCATGACCTCCTGGTTCATGGATTGATTCAACCATTTAGCCACACTGGCCAGGCCTGCTATTATCTTTTTGATGCTTTGTAGAATTGGTAATGCTGCCCTCTTTTTCTTTAACGATTTACTAAATTATATCATCTTCTACTTTCTTTTTTCCCCTTGATCTGGCTTTTTATGACTTTATTAATTTTATTCCTATTTTCAAAGAACTAAATTCTGGCTTTGTTGATTTTCCCCATGTAATGTTTGGTTGCTACTCATTTATTTCTTATCAATTGAATAGTTGAGAGATATTGTTATTAGACCCCCGGCGTTTTTTTCTTGGGTCCAACTGCTTGCACACACTGGTCCAAAGAAATGCATGAGCAGGACTTTGCAGTATATCGACAAAAAATAGTTTAATATTGAACTGGCCAACACAGAGATGGAGAGTTTGTGCTCTAAATGAACTGATGGCCTGTAGGTTGCATATTATACAGGGCAAGATCACAAAACACTGTGGGTTAGGGGTTTAGGGTTGTGCTGGGAGCTGATTGTTAATAGGTGAGGTAAGTGTATTAAATCATTTATTCTGGTCTTGAGGACAGTTCTGAGGTCTTTTCTGGAGTTCCTTTGTCTGGTCTCATGTGAAAATAGTCAGGGGTATTTGTGCCTTAAGACTCAGGAACTAGAAATATAAGTTAGGTCAAGATGATATATTTAGCCTGCCAGAGGTCCAAACTTGTGACCATTAGTCAGGTCCAGGCTACTGTTTCCTGCTGCCTTAGGGGTTGCTGATTATCCCAGGGAAACGTTAAGTCTCTGATGAGGGGGAGGGGAGGGAAAGGGGTGGGGGGTGGAGGGGGAGAGAGAGGTGATTTCTAGAGCTAGGATTTAAAACTGAATTTAATCAAACTTAAGGACCCTAAGTTTGAAAGATTACTAAATCATCTATCTAATAGAGTTAGAAAAATCTTGGAATCATGAGACAGATGCTCAGCATTGATTTTTAGTGTTTCTTTTTTTATCATGTATGTACTTAAAGCTATGTATCTTCTTTTAAGCTTTTACTGCATTTCACAATATTTAAATGTTACTTTTGCCTCAAAAGTTTTCTAAGCTATTTTGTGTTTTTAGACTTCTACATTAATATAAGCATGTTTCTCAACTTCAAAGATACATTTTAAAAATTTTATTTAAATAACAACTGATATCTAGCTTAATTTCACTGTGGTCATAAAGCAGATATCATATAACTAGTCTTTTCAAACTGGTGAAGAAGTGATTTATTGCCAAACACATTATCAATTATTGTAAATACTAGTGACCTGGTGCACAAAATTCATGTAAATACATTAAATGGGGAATAATTAGAAGAAATAATTTAATATTGCTATTTGCCCTTTCTCTATAATAGAAGTATCAAAGATGAAAGAAAATTAGTAAAATGTATATGAAAACCTTCCTCCTGTCAGAGTCTGGGGCTCACCACAGGACCCAGAGTCAAGTCCCTGTTCAACAACGTGCACCTCAAAATCACATGAGATCCAGACCCAGCTGTCCCCCCCTCCCCACTGGGCTATATCTAGACCTGGCCAGTCCCACCCTACTAGGCAGGGGTTGTAGCCTCAGGTTCCCTGGCCTATTGCCAGAATGGGGGGTGTGGCCAGAGGTCCCCTGGCCTAGTGCTGGGGCAGGGGGATCAGACTGAGGTCCCCTAGCCCAGCACCAGGATAGGAAGCACACCTTGAGGTCTCCTGTCAAGCCCTGCAGGGTGGGGGAGGGCATAGCCTCAGGTCCCTGCTGATTGCTCCTTAAGGCTCCTTATGGGAACTTGGCCTCAGCTGTGGGTGCATCCACCTTTGTGATGGAGTGATGGTCAATTAGCATATCCCCTCTTTATTATATAGGATTCCATATACAGTTGAAAAGAATGGGAATCTGTTATTGATATCAATAGATACAATGATCTGAATATGTCACTGTGGTCAAAATTGTTATTTGTGTTCTTCAAATTGTTTAAATATTTCCTGGTGTGCCCCTACATGTCCTATCAGTTACTGAGATAGAAAAATTAAATTATTCAGCTATTATTGAGATTTGCTATTTTTGTCAAAGCCAGAAGAAAATTCTTGGTGTTCTTAATTGATGGAACTTTCACTACCTTTCTAAGAATATTTATAAGTACTCTTTTGGGTTTTTTTCTACTTCTTACTGTGTGACTTTTAATAATTATTTATTTATTCATTTATTTATTTATTTATTTATTTATTTATTTATTTATTTATTTATTTTTTTTGCTGTGGAGTTGTTACAGTCATCCGAGAGATCCAATAAAAGGTGTTACCAAACAGCCCCTTGAGTCAGAGGGAGAAGGCTGTCCCCACCCCGCTTCTTGTCTTCTCATATAAATGAATTTAAACGAGAGACCCTAGTTGCATTGTGATAAAGCTAATTTATTAAAGCAGCAAATTTATTAAGGCAACAAGGCAAGCAAATCTGTACATCTGGCTTATAAATAGCAGACGACCTCTCAGCTAATCTGAAGAGCAAGTCGGATGGAGGTCCAGAGCATTACATACCCTTGTGCCTATAGGTTTTAAAATTCCTTTGCTGAATATTTTGGTACAGATTAATTCTCAAGATTCCTTTTTACTTTGCCATGGCCTTCCCAGAAGCCATGAGAAGCACCTGGCAATTTTATCTGTCAAGCCTTGACTCTGTTGCCTTTTCTGCTTAAGGAGTAAAACTCTCTTTTTCCTTTCCCCTCTCCCTCTCCTTGTCTGCATTCTCTCCATAGGGAGGCTATTAACCATTTGCTCTGAAGTGCCTTGGGCTGGGGAAAATAATGGCTTGTTATTTACAAGCTGACTGCAAATCACCTACACTGTTTGGCCTTGTTTTAACATTCCTATTCCCTATTCCACTTAACCTGGAATTTTCCTAGCTTCTCACTGCCCTGTAACAAAGTCATCATTAATATTTCCTTAATAGTAATACCCTCTTTTATATATGTAGTTATTATGCCTGCTTTATTTTAAATGCTTAAAGACTTTGTTTTAAATTTTTCAAAGTTTTGTTTCAAATAACAAGTTTTCATTCTATTTTTTTCCTGGGCATTTAATTAAATATAGCTTTATATCTTCTGCTCTAGTTTCATTTTTTTAAAATATATTTTATTGATTTTGTACAGAGAGGAAGGGAGAGAGATAGAGAGTTAGAAACATCGATGAGAGAGAGTCATCGATCAGCTGCCTCTTGCACACCCCCTACTGGGGATATGCCCGCAACCAAGGTACATGCCCTTGACCGGAATCGAACCCGGGACCCCTCAGTCCCCAAGCCGACGCTCTATCCATTGAGCCAAACCGGTCTCGGCTAGTTTCATTTGGTTTTGAGTGATATTGTTTTCATAATATTTAAATTTAATATTTAGTTAATTTATTTTCAATCTGAAATTTTAAAACAGCATGTAAGTTTCTAAATTTTAGTTATGTTTCATAGTATTATCAATGGGGTGCCTTCTGCATCCCTATCTGTTTCTGGTGGAAGTGGAGTTCTTTTGATGTTCCAAGGAAAGGAATTTCCTAAGACTTGCATGAGAGGATGAGTGACCTTTATTTCTGTGGAATTAAACCCCTGGGTTTCCAATGTCCCATTCCCATCCCTCCCACTATGGGAAAAGCCCACACTTGTCTTCAACAGGGCTAGAACTAAGGCCACTGCCCAGAATTTCTGCTCCATATCAGAGTCCAGTCCAGTCTAGCATCTGTTGTAGTTAGCTTGTATTCCCAGCTGCAGTCCATTGCGTGTGGGGTTCTCATGACCATAGGCTGTGTGGGTTCTTGAAGCCACATGGCAGGCGTGTGTGGGTCGAGGAGCAAGAGTGACAGCACAAGAGCAGAACAAGACAGGGAAAACTCTTTGTCTGGGGATTATAATCAAGACCTTAACCAATTAACCCTTCAAGATTTTGCAGGTTTGTAGTGGCTTCATTCCCTTCCCACCCCAGCCAATTATTTTTCCCCAGGTTAGATTGACAGTCTAGCACCTTCCCTATGTCACCCTGACTTCACTGCACATGTGTCTATCTCCCTCTTTGTTGGACCCCCTTCTCCAGTGATTTGCAGGAAATGGACTGTTGGTTCCCTGGAGAGCATAACTTGCAGCTTCCTAGTGAAGCTGCCCAGATGACCATGCTTATAATGTCTGCCCCCCCACCTTTGCTCTATTACTATATTAATATTAGTTAGCTAACTTTGACAATAACAATAGGTTATAATGATAGTTCTCTTTTTAAATTAGTTTACTAATAATTTATAATTTTTGTTTCATATATTTACTAATCAGGGTTATGATATTGTGATTTATAAGAACTATATATTTGGTCATTCAGATGACCAAAATATATTTCTTATATATATTTGGTCTTCATCCACAATTCCTGGCTTATAGCTCCTAAAACCCTTGGAATTTCCTAAGTATTGAGTGACTTTTGGATCTTACCTAACAATGGGGACTGGTTGCCTAGGGAGCCAAGTATGTGATTAGAGGGATGGAACTTTCAATTCTGCCTTGGACCTCCTAGGAGGGGAGAGTGCCCAGAGGCTTAATCCATCATTAGTGGCCAGTGATTTAATCAGTCATGGCTATGTAATGAAGCGTCCATAGAAATCCAAGGGACAGGTTTCAGAGACCTTTTGGTTGGTGAACATGTGGAGGTGCTGAGAGAATGGTGAGCCTGAAGAGGGCTTGAAAGTTTCACACCATTTCCCTAAGCCTTACCCTATGTATTTCTTTCATCTGGGTGTTTCTTTTATAATAAACCAGTAATCTAGTCAGTAAAATGTTTTTCTGAGTTCTGTGAGCCACTCTAGCAAATTAATCAAACCCGAGGAGGTTGTCTTAGGAACCTTTGATTTATAATCAGACAGTCATCAGCATAGGTGGCAATCGGGACTTGGAACTGGCTTCTGATGTATGTACCGTCTATGTCAGGGGTATATAGTCTTGTAGGACTGAACACTTAATCTGTGGGATCGGATGCTGACTCCAGGTAAATTATGCCATAACTAACCAGAATTGAGTTGAATTGCTTGTTGGTGTGGTGAAATACAGCCCCCCACATTGGAATTAATCTCAGAACACCAGAAAAGGGGTTATTGAGAACTTGTTAATTAATTTTCATGTAGTTCAACGTGTTACTTTTATTCATTTAAAATGTTATTTGTATCGTGATTAGAAAATTGTATCCTCAAAAGTTTTATTTTGCTGAATTTATTAACCTTTTTAATGGATAAACATATAATTTGTGTAAATAATTCAGAATTATAAGAAAATTTATATTTAATTTGTAGAATTAAAAAATTGTAAAATTGAACTTGCATGTATTCTCAAACCATTATATTCTTGTTAATTTATTGATTATTTGATCCTCCCTCTCTCTTGTTCTCCTTCTCTCTCTAGGTCATATTTTACTTATATAAAGGTAATTTTCACCTTCTTCTATTTAGTGCTGTTTGACCACAGAATAAAATTTTTATGATAATAATGGTAATCCTCCTGATGTCTTTTTGTTTACATTTGCTTGTAATGTAATTGTTTGTTCCTTTATTTTAAACATTTTTTTCACCTTGTTTAGATATGTTTCTTGAAAATATCATATGTTTTGATAGCACTTTAAACTACATCTTCTGACTTTATTGTGGAATATATTCCTTGGTGGCATTCCAAATATAATGTAACAGCTGATATATATTGTTTTATTCCTTCAATTTGTTTTATATTTTCTATGTATTTTATTTTGTTGTTATTTTCTTCTGTTCTTATTTTTGTAGTTAGTTAAGATTTTTGAAATTTCTTCCCTCTTGTTAAATTTGACATTCTACTATGTTTTTGAATACTGCAGGTGGATACTTTTTCATTCTTAATAGTGATTTTCACACACAAACACATATACAACATATCAAAGTAAAATAATACATCGGCATTCACTAACATGCCTTACTTGCCCATCTCCCCCCCAAACCCCATATGTTACTTAAATGTTTAGCATTACTTACTTCTTGGAAGAGACATTTTACTAATCTTCACACAACCATAGGGTATTCCTAAGATAGTTTTTAAAAATTAGTTGGCTATTATTACATTTTCTTTCATATGTTTCTTTTCTGTTTCAAGAATCCTGTTTAACTATTCATTTAACTACAGTTAAACCTCCATATAATGGACTAATTTCAGATGAGGGGGTGTCCATTAAAGCCGAAAGTCCATTACATAATAAAGTAGGTTTTCTGAAGGTGTATGTTAAAAAATTGACAAACTAATTAGTTTACCTGTTTTTATTCATGGAGACATGTTCATTTAATTAAAATTAAAAATGTCTGAAAAGTTTAATTTCACAGAAAAGTTTTCTATATGTATTATTGGTCTTGTGCCCCTGCTCACTTGTTCCACTATCCCACTAGGCAGACCCCTGCCACGTTCCACAAGTGCCCCCTGGTGGTCAGTATGCATCATAGTGACTGGTTGTTAGGTTGTTCCTCTGTTCAGTCTATTTACATATTAGGGTTTTAGATATAAATATGCATAATCCATGGGCACAGACAATAGTGTGGTGAAGGCTTGGGAGGAGTGGATGCCGGGAGGAGAAAGTCCATGGGGAAAAAAACAACAAATCAAAGAGGAAATCTGTAATACTTTCAACAATAAAGAAAAAAATAAAAATAAATTTAAGAGGGTGTTAATTTTCACATATGACATCCTGGCTAGAAATTTTGTTCATTTAAGTTGAAGTCCATTAAATCCAGGTTTGAAAAATCAAGGGTTTACTGTATAGATACCATAAAAAATAAATTTATCACTAATGTTTCTTTACATTGTTATTTTTCTCCTTTTGATTTCTCTGTTCTAAATAAACTAGCTTTTGATCAGAATACTTCCTTACATGTTTTCTTAGATTAGGGTATATGTTGTTAATGACATATGAATACTCATGTGTTCTTGAAATATTTTTCTTTTGCTTTTATAGGTGAACACAATGTGGTGGGGTTTAGTAGTCTTTTTTTTTTAAGATATATTGAGATTTTATTGGTGATTCTAAGAATGTGTGTTTCTAACAGTGAAAGTGTGATAGGTTAACTTAACATATTAAAATAGTTCCATAGCATCTGTTCAGAAAAAAAAAATATTCCCATTAAAGCCTATTCAAGTCATGCAAAAACCATTTTTCAGTGTCTTTCAACTGAGAAGAATACTGTTCAGCACACTTCTCCTGAGGTGGTCCATACTGGGAAAGCTTTACTTTCAGATTTTTATTTTCTTCTGTAAGAGCTTCTTATTTCTCTTTCATTTCTGCAAAGTCTAGGTGGAGCAGCTTTATTTCTGGATTTTCTGGGGTAGCAGCTTCTAGATGAAGCTTTAAAATATCAAAAGCACTATTGGGTTTCTCTGATTCTTCAGATAAAGCTATACTAATGTAACAGGGAATGGATACGCCATCCTATATAATAAAGAGCTGATATGCTAATTAGACCAAACAGCCGCATGACCATCAGGATGACATTCCAGACAACCATATGGACAACCTTCCAGATGAAGCCAGGGCTATAAGGACTTGCCAAGGCTGTGAGGGATTGTGAGGCCTGGCCAAGGCTGTAGGGCTGAGCCCCTTGCATGAATTTCGTGCATAGGGCCTCTAGTAGGTAAATAGAGCAACCCATATTAATTTTAGTAAATGTTAAACCCATCTTATTACTATAACCTGATTTTTTAAATTTCAAAATTAGAGCTTGCATGTTAAAAGTTTTTGTTTGTTTATTTTTTGTTGTTGTTGTTGTTTTGTTTTTTTTAATCAATAGTATACTTCACAGTCCAGCAGTTTCAATTCCTGTGTGAAACTAAGGAGCAGCCTGAACTTTAAGGTTCTGTCTGGCATCCATTGTCCAAACTCAGAAATTCACTGACAAAAACCAGATGGCCAACTCAAGGACACTACCTGCATGTCAACAGTTGATCTCTTTGTTCTGATTTTCCTCCCTCTCCTTATGAAAACCTTTGTCTGAACAGAATGTTAAGATGATTTTTTGAGGACAGAAGTCCACCCCCCAATCTTCTCAAGTCACTAACAACTTGAATAAAACTCTTTCCTTTTCATAAGCACCTGTCTCATGAGTTTCACTTCTGTTGCACCAGGCAGCCAAACAAACCTGGTTGGTTACACCAATACCTTAGTCATTGTATCCAACACCCCTGACTTCTCCAAGTACCTCTGGAACTGCTTGTATTTGAGTCATCAGCTTTTTAATGGGTCGTTGTGATAGTAACAATGGCGCAAATGGTGCTGGAGACAGTGGCTGGTGGGCTTTGAGCAGCACTGTTCATGTGGGGAAGAGCATGCACACCTGCCTGGGTATAGTAGTCTTTGATTGTAAACCTTTCTCTCAGTGGTTTGTGGATCATTTCTCTGTCCTTTAGCTTCTAGTCTCAGTTTACACATGAGAAGTCCATAATGGTGTGATTGTATTTCTTTTTTTTCAGTGTTATTTTATTTTTTAAGTATTATAAATATTAGTACATTTGTCTCCTTTTTCCTCCATTGACCTCTCTCCAGCCTCCCCCATCCTCCAGCATATGCCTTCACCGCCCCCTCCCCCTCCCAATGGCTGTAGCCCCTGATTGTATTTCTTTTGCAAGTAGGATATTATTTACTTTAGTTAACTTGATTATTTTTTTGTCACATTTAAATTCTGAAATTTTATCAGGATATCTACATTTTTCTCCTCATGAATCTTATGCATTATTCAATAAAAATTTAAAATATATACTAGGGTCTTCAGCTTGGAGAAATCTTTTGTCCTATGTCAAATTATTACTCCTCATCTCCTCCTTTTTTTAATCCTTTATTTCCTTTGGGATTTTATTATTTATGTGCTCAGTGTCTTGTATCTTTCCTCTGAGTTTCTTATATAATTTTATTTTTACTGATGTGTGTGTGTGTGTGTGTGTGTGTGTGTGAGAGAGAGAGAGAGAGAGAGAGAGAGAGAGAGAGAGAGAATTAATATTCAGTTTCTTATTTTCAGTTTCTTATTTTTCTTGATGCTTTGATGCTATGGAGACGCAAGGGGAAATGGCAGAATACTAGGCCTGCTTCTCCATGAGGGCTAAAGTGGAATTTAGAACTTTTGCATTCTTTGAGAAGCTTTATTTTGCTGAGGCTCATGAATCTCTTCTAGTAAGTTATTAACTTACAAATTATTTGGCTGTCTTTGTTGTTCATGGAATGAGCTCCCCAATATCTTTACCCAAGTAAGTCTGTAGGTAGGTGACCAGCACTGGCAAGACAAATGGATTCTGATTGCTGTGCTTAGGAGGTGACTACTACTTGAACCTGGAGAAGCCTGAAAATAGGATATTTTTCTCTTAACCCTGAGGTAATACATTGTTGTGTGTGATTACAGAAGGAGCAACTGCTCTGTCTTCAACCACTTGCTTGTGGAGTGTAGTTTGACCAGTAACCTGACTTATATGGGTAATAAAAGGACACAAATTTATTATCTGATAAAGAAAAAACTGGAACCCACTTAAGAGTGCTCAGAAACTTGATGGAGAAAGGCAAAGCTCAACACAGAGCAAATGGTTTCCACTGAAAGTGGAAAAGAAGAAAGACATGGAAATGTTAACAGCAACATAAAGATAAGTCCAGAGGCCCTTATGAGCACACATACAAAAAATAAAGGATTTTTGGAAGTAACAAAAAAAGTTCTTTTAATTTAAAAATAAACTAGCTACGTATTCATTTATCACTAACTAGACAGTCAAATCAAGTGAAAGTATTAAACTATTATGCACTAATATTAATAGTTAGGCTTGTGTGAAGCACTATTCAAAGATAAAGTTTCTTCTCTTTGTCTAGTCCTGTCAGAGCAATTGAAAATTTTGACTATATTTCAGTGCTGCCTTATACATATTATGATGATCTCATCACAGTTCTTCATCTTTGCATATAACAGATTATTGGATTATCAGTGCTACTAGAACTAATAAATAAATTCAGTAATGTAGTCCGATACAAAATTAACACCTATAAATCTGTTTTTTATATATATATATATACCAATAAAGAACTCACAGAAAGAGAAACTAAAAAAAATCCAATTTACCATTGCAATAAAAAAAATTAAGATACCTAGTAATAAGTCTAATCAAGGAAGTAAAGGATCTGTACTCAGAAAATTACAGGATGCTGAAAAAGAAAATAGGAAAACATAAACAAATGGAAGAATAGTAGTCCATGTTCATGGATTGATAGAATCAATGTTATTAAAATGTCCTTACTACACAAAGCAATCTATAGATTCAATGCAACCCCCATTAAAATACCAATGGTATACTTCAAAGACTTAGAACAAACTCTCCAAAAATTGATCTGGAATAAAAAAAGACCCCAAATAGCCACATCAATCCTGAGAAAGAACAAAGTTGGAGGGATCACAGTACCAAATATCAAGCTATATTACCAAGCCACTTTTCTCAAAACTGCTGGGTACTGGCACAAAAATAGACATATAGACCAATGGAACAGAACAGAGAACCCCAAGATCTACCCAAGCCATTATGCTCAATTCATATTTGACAAAGGAGGCAAGAGCATACAATGGAGTCAAGACAGTCTCTACAATAAATGGTGTTGGGAAAATTGAACAGTTACATACAAAAACATGAAGCTAGACCTCCAACTTACACCATACACATAAATAAACTCAAAATGGATATAAGACTTATACTTAAGATGGAAAACCATAAAAATAATAGAGGAATCCACAGGCAACAAAATCTCAGACCTATGCCAAAAGAACTTCTTCACTAATACTGACCCTAGGCTAATGGAAGCTAAAGAGAAAATAAACAAATCAAAATAAAAAGCTTTTACAGCAAAAGAAACTATCAAGAAAACAACAAGAAATCCCACTGTATGGGAGAACATATTTGCAAATATTATCACTGATAATGATTTAATCTCCAATATCTACAGGCAGCTTATACAACTTAATAAAAGGGAGATAAAAAATCCAATAAAAAAGTGGGCAAAGTACCTAAATAGACACTTTAAAAAAAAAGACATAATCTCTGATCTTAGGGGTCATAAGAACAATGCTAGAAAGAATGATTTCTTTAAACAAACTTTAAATGTTATACATATCTATTCCCATGTCCATTGTTTTTAAATTTAGTGAAATTGTTTGATCAGAAAGAGAAAAACAGTTGATTCAATTAGTTTTAAATATTTCTCATGTTATTCAATTGAAAGTCAAAGCATTCTTTTTGCAGCATAATTGAGATAAAATGCCTTATTGCTTAAAACCTGAATGAGCCAGGTATAAATTTATACTGATAATGTTCACTCTAAAATTGTTAAACTTGTTTTCACTTTTGTTTCTCCAATTTTTCCTGTTTGATCTACTATTGAGGTTTTTTTTTATAAATAGCATATGGAAAATTATACTTTGAACATGTATTCTTTAAAATAGATTGTTCTCATTACCCATAAATAAAAAGCAACATTATTATTGAGTACATGAAGATAAGTATATTTTTATATTAATATGGTGCTTGAAGATTTTTACTTGAACCATCTGTAATTTATGCTTTCTAATTTATGCAAAATCTTTTTAGATGTTTTATGCAAAAATGTGCCCTGATTACAACCTTTCCATATGTTTTTGTACATATATCTATTGCACTCTCTTTTCTTTGTAGTTATTAGATATAATAACTAATTGAATCAACTGATTGTTTTTCTCTTTCTGATCAAACAATTTCACTAAATTTAAAAACAATGGACATGGAAATAGATATGTATAACATTTAAAGTTCGTTTAAAGAAATCATTCTCCTTTCTAGCATTGTTCTTATGGCCCCTAAGATCAGAGATTATGTCTGAAGTTATGCATGCACATTGATTTGTATTTGCTTTCTTCCATGAAATTACTGAGTATATGCTTTTATGAATTGTTCTGTATTCTTTTACTTGATTATATTATTTAAAAACCATTGATGGATTGCTGGTATGAGTCAGACATTGTACTAGGGAATGAAAAAGACACGTTGTTTCTACTTTCATGGAGTTTATGTTCAAATGTAGAATGGCACCTAGTAATAATCTAAACATGGTGCTATTTAATTAGATTTATAAGTGCTTTAAAAGTACATGGTTCTAAAATATCAACAGACGTTTAGCACATTATTCCTACAAACAAGGAAGTATATTAGATTTTAGGGAAATAAAAATTACATATAATGCAGGCTCATGTATTAAGGACTCTAGAGTCTAAACTGATATGCAGATAAGTAATAGGTAATGCAAATAAGATTGATAAGTGCTCTGACAGGTGTAAGCTCAGCGTCCTCTGGAACTAGGAAGACCACACAATCCAGTCTTTGGAGGTCAAGAAAGACTTCTTAGAGAAGTAGACATCTATTGTAAAAGTAAGATTAGTAGATGGGTATGGGAAAGGAGGGTGGTAGCTAGTGTTCAGGGGCCTAGAATCTAGGCAGTGAAGCCGGAATCTGGAGAGAGAATAAATAATTGGAAAGCAAAAGAAGTAGTTATGACTGGACACATTTTATCTTATTTTTAATAAAATGTATTTCCAAAAGAATAGAGGGTTAATAGATTCCTGTTCTATGCTTGTTGAATAACTTCAGACAGTGTTAGGAGTTTATATTTGGAGTGAGAGTCTCTGAGTTTGCAAACCACCCTTTCCTGGTTGTGTAACCTTAGCAAGTGGTTTGTCTCTCTATATTTTATTTTTCTTATCTGTAATTTGATTAAGATAATAGTAGATTCCACATATTCTTCTCATGAGGATCACACATCTCTACCTGAAAAGTGCTTAGAAGAATGCTTGGCACACAGGCAGTAGTGATTAAGTATTAGCTAGTCCTGGCTCTAGCATTTATACTGGTGGTGTGACCAGGCAATTTACTTTGCTTTGATCCTTAGTTTCCTCATTTACTGTATCCAATGGAAATATCTGACCTTCCTCACTAAATCAATATAAAAATAATAAGTTATTATTATTATTATTACCAGTATTAGCTATAGAGAAGGAAAATCTAAATTTGGGTAGATACTATTTATCATAAATAACAGCTATTAACTTGGGCCTCCATTATATTTGCATATATTATTTTTAATTGTAAAAGTGATCTTTTGTCTTTATGAGATTTATCACCCTATAAACATAGGACAGGATGAACTAGTTTAAAATACATCAATTTCCTATATATGCAAAATAGGAGCTCAATAGCCCTTAGCAATAGGTAGTATAAAATACCTTGTTTTAACATATTAATTTATTTTATAGAATATTGCAGATATATTATATTGTAAATGTGGACCTGATTAATAATTTACTCCTTGATTAACTTTCAATTACATCAAGGTTCATCCTTATAATGGATCAGAAATATCTCCTTTGTCTGCTGAGATTCTCTTGTAGAATTTGTAACATGCCATGTTTTCCATTTCCCTTCTTGTCTTTACGACTGTATAATGCACCTAGGGAAAGAAAATGTGCCATATTTTTTTTATGAATCTTGTACAATACCTAACCAAACTCCTTAAATATAACATCTATAAAATTGTTTATTGAATAAATGAATGAAAAGCATGCATTATCAACTGTCTTTTATAATCAAAATTGCAAAATATTGACAAATGCACATTAGGCTTCTTTTTGTATTGGTAGAGACAATGACTTTGAAATTGAACACCAGTTTTAGAATAAAAATATTATTGACTTCTTTTCTCCTCCCTACTGTCATGTTAGCTAATCCTACTTACCTTTCAGATCTCATTCTAAATGTGATTGTCAATGATGCTCTTCCTTTTCACTGTTATAATGAAACTAGAGCCTGGTGCATGGATTTGTGTACCTGTGGGGTCCCTCCACCTGGCCCGCAGGGATGGGGTGGAAACTGCCTCTCTGACATCCTCTGAAGTGTTCCAGATTGCGAGTGGGTCCAGGCCAGGCCAAGGGACCCCGCTGGTGCAAGATCGGGGCTGAGCAGGAACCAAGGGACGGCTCCAGGACATGTCTGCCCCGTTTTGCCCAGACACGATAGGCTGAACACCAGCAGAAAGCTAACCTATGGGTCGTAGCATCTGTCCCCTGGTGGTAAGTGCGCATCATAGCAATTGCTCAAACAGTCAAATGGTCAAACATTTAGCATATTAGACTTTTATATAGAGAGATAATTAAGGTGTATCTGTTTGCCTAATGTCTTCTTGACCCCCCTAGGGCATAAACTACATTGGGAATACATTTTCTGTTTCATACAACACTATACCTACTGACTAGAGCATGTCTTGTATAGGTTCTCAATGAATATTGGCTGAGTGAATGTATGCATACAATATCCATGTCTGTGAGTTGCAGTATATTATATACTTTTATATGTGGTAGTCTCAACTTTTAAAATATACAATGTTTGTCTAAATTTCAGATAAATTCAATAAACCAAACTATGGTGATATAGGATATGTTTCACAAGCGGGGTTCCCCAGAACCAGACTTTGAAATGGACAGTAACTTATAGGAAGTTCACTGGGTTGTACTTCTTGTGCCAATATCCATGAGTAAAGAAAGAATGGTTGGGCAGAGAGAGCATTTAAGCTGTAATGAAGTCACAGAAAAGGCCTCATCCCATTCCATGGGGAACTCTGGATCTGGGATAGCTCTCAGATTTGTCCTGAATTATGTCAAGAGGACTTTTATACTCCTGAATCAATCCATCATTGGATCTGTGAAAGGGTTATTGACCTTCAATGAGTTAGCCCCTTTAAACTGATGGTACATGCAAGCAGGGAACACTCAAATGGGATATTTTACTTAGCTATCAACCTTCTCAAAAATGAGTGAATCAGGCTAGGGGGGGGGAGGAGGAGGGAAGAGAGAGGTTTAACCTGAGAAACACATCAAAGTTCCTATTACAGTCCACCTTTTGTGTCACATGGGGCTATTTAGTTTACCTAATTTGGAGCAGAAGCTCCTTCTCTATTCTTGTGGGCCTCTTTTATATGGAGGAAAGTTACAAGATGAAAATTAGCTAGGCAGCCAAAACCTGTTTGGCTCAGTGGATAGAGCATAGGCCTGCGAACTGAAGGGTCCCAGGTTCTATCCCTGTCAAGGGCATGTACCTTAGTTGCAGGCACATCCCCAGTAGGGGGTGTGAAGGAGGCAGCTGATCAATGATTCTTTCTCATAGATGTTTCTAACTCTCTATCCCTCTCTCTTCCTCTCTGTAAAAAATCAACAAAATATATTTAAGAAAAAAAAAGAAAATTAGCTAGGCAAATTCCACCACAGCAGCTAATCTTAAGACCACAATTGATATTCATCTTCCTCCTTTACTACTTATTTAGATATCCCTCAGCAGGTATAGATTACTCTCTATTGGAATGACTCAAGCCCTAATTCATGAGGGTCAGGCTTTCTACTCATCATGTCTTTCTGAGGCTGTAATTGCTCTATTTGTCCATTTACTTTCAAAATCAGGCAAAAGAATTCCAATTCCAAGATATAATATAACCAAATGAGCAATATGAGTGAAAATATATTATTCTATGCCCTCACTGAGTAATCCTACTCCCTTCTTGATGATCAGGGTCAATGACCCTGCCATGATGGTGCCTCTTTTCTTTCTGGGTGATCTCTTGACACAAAGAGCCTAATTTCATAGATTGCAATTTAAATGGAAATTTTGCTCTGTCTCATGGTAAAAGTATTTACATATTGGAGCCAAGACTCCTAAAACTGCCGACTTTAACCTTGTCATTTGGGGACACACAGAGATTCTACAAAGGGCCACTGGAAGTTTCAGTAAGCAAGTTTGTTCCCATTTTCTCATCTTCATTGTTGGACATATATATTGTACCTATCTGGAACACCAAACCATGAAATGGTCATTAAATTAGATTTTTGCTGTGTTGTGGAATATAGCACCCCCTTGTTCTCACAGGGTAAATCTCTAAACTAGTATCTCAGCTGTGCTTTTTGTAGATTTTTTTATTTAAGACTGGCAGCTCCTTATTGGGAAAGTGAACCCACAAGTGGGGCATGTGCTCTGACCGGGAATTGAACCATGACCTTCTGGTTCTTAGGTTGAGGCTCTTGAACCAACTAGTTAAATATTTAGTTATTGCCTGTGAATCTATATGAATTTTAATCTCAGACCACTTATGTTTCTACACAAGTAGATAACCCAGCATACTGACTGATACTCTGGACATGGGGATAATTTCCCCCTCATATATTTCTTTCAGCCATGAATGGGCTTGTATTGATAGCATACCTGCAGTCTATTTTCTGCTTCCACACACATGCCAAGACAAACCATCTGTGAACTGAACTCAGTCTTTTTCCTCCTTAGCCAACTGGTTGAATGTGACCTACTTCCCCTAATAGTAATTAAGTACGAGCTGAAGGAGAGTCCAAGGTTACAATGATGAATAACACGGGGTTATCTACTAGTATGTTACAATGATGAATAACATATAGGTATCTACAATACTAGTATGTTATAATTGATGCTCCTATTGGGATTTGCCAAAACTTCCACATGGTGACTTTACAACTCACCAATTTATAGTATAATAGTCTTATGGATCACATGGTCCAAGTAGCAGGACTGGTTAAGTGCAGCCTGTGCCTGCTACAGAGTTCTTATCTGCTCTGAAGTCCACTCAAAGCTGGCAGAATTTTTGAACACCTGAAATATGGCTCAGAACAGTATGCCTAAGTGTGTATTATGCTTCCTACAGAACCTGTAAAGGCCTAGAGGGTTTTTGCTTCCTTCTTAGTGGTTGGAAATGTAGGTTACAATAATTTACTCTTTTATTGGAAAGACTAGAGGTCTGGTGCACAAAATTTGTGCACTCTCTAAGCCCAGTCTATACCTTCTCCAATCTCGGATCCCTCGATGGATGTCCGACTGCCTGTTTAGACCCAATCCTGGTGGGCAGTCGGATATCCGTCTCACAATCCAGGACTACTGGATCCCAACTACTTGCCTGCTCCAATGCCCCTAACCACTTCTGCCTACTGGATGGATCCCCCGTAACTACTCCCCTGCCAGCCTGATCAATACCTAACTGCTCCCCTGTCAGCCCGATTGTCCCTAAATGACCTCCCCTGCCAGCCTGGTCACCCCTAAGTGTTTTCCCCTGAAGGCCTGGCCACCCCTAACTGCCCTCTCCTGCTGGCCTGGTCGCCCCCAAATGCCCTCTCCTGCTGGGCTACTCCCTCCAACTGCTCTCCCCTACAAGCTTGGTCCCTCCCAACTACCCTCCCCTGTTGGCTTGATCACCCACAACTGCCCTCCCCTGCTGGCCATCTTGTGGTGGCCATCTTGTGTCCACATGGGAGTGACCATCTTTGACCACATGGGGGCAGCCATCTTGTGTGTTGGAGTGATGGTCAATTTGCATATTACCTCTTTATTATATAGGATATTGTTTAATTCTCCAGACCACTGGGCCCTCCAAAATTCACTGATGGGGCTGGCCTTTGACTCTTTGTAAGTTTTATCTCTCACAATCTAAAATGCATACTTCCTACCAAGGCCTCCAATGTACCTTTTACTTCTTACTAACTCAATTTAAGTAACATGATGTCATGATATATTGAATCGATGTGATGTTCTGCAGCATGTTCAGATTATCCAGATATCTTCAGACTATTTTATGATAGGGAGCAGGAAAGTTAACACAGCCATAGGGCACAGCTATAAATGTTCATGGTGCTTCATCCCACATGAATAAGATCTGTTTTTGTCCTATTTTCTGATTAGGATAGAAAAGAACACATTTTCCAGATCTATGACCACATCCCATGTCTCTGAGGCCTTGTTAATTTGCTCTAGCAACAGTATCACAATCTGGCACAGCAGCTAGATATGGAGCTAATATGCAGTTGAGCTTGTCATAGCCCACTTTCATCTTTTAGGATCCAACTGGTTTTTGTATAGGCCAAACGCATACTGGTAAATCAAATTAAGATTTAATGGGAATAATCACACCTGTATCCTTTAGGTATGTATGGCTGACATTAATCTGTACCACTCCAAGAGACAATAGTTTTTTTTGTGTTTTTTTTTTAAATATATTTAATTGATTTTTTTACAGAGAGGAAGAGAGAGGGACAGAGAGTTAGAAACATCGATGAGAGAGAGTCATTGATCAGCTGCCTCTTGCACCCCCCCCCCCCCGCACTGGGAGGATGTGCCTACAACCAAGGTAGATGCCCTTGACTGGAATCGAACCCGGGACCTTTCAGTCCACAGGCCGATACTCTATCCACTGAGCCAAACCGGTTTCGGCCAAGAGACAATAGTTTTATTATCCTGTCTTGTGTGGGGAAGTTTCAGAGACTTTCAATTGGCCTTATCCACTACAATAGTTCTAACTCAAGGAACCAAAATGGAACTACCTGCCAGCTACCAAGTATGTTAATTCTAATAACTGTATACATTTATGTATCATGAAAATGATCACTGACTAAATATGGACCCAGTGGACTCAGTGTGAGTCAGACCTGCACCAAGACTCCTCCATTTATTATTTGGCTCACACACCCCCACTCCATTTGGAGGTTCATAATGACACTTTGTGTTCCTTAGTATCTGTCAGTTCAGACCCTGTGCCCAA
Organism: Pipistrellus hanaki; assembly: GCF_964339955.1. Lineage (NCBI taxonomy): Eukaryota > Metazoa > Chordata > Mammalia > Chiroptera > Vespertilionidae > Pipistrellus > Pipistrellus hanaki. Next base: position 58,017,592 of record NC_140524.1, on the reverse strand, counting down.
CAGTCTTCAAAATATTTGATGTTGTTCCCCTATCCATAGTATACTCTTATACAAGAAAATGGCCACAAGCCTCTTGCAGGAAAAATTAGAAAAATAATTACTATAGATACTTGCCATGTTTTAATTTTCTTTCTCATGGAGACTTGCCTTTTCTTCTGACAATGGTTTACAGGCTCAGCTCTAGAAACTGCATGAATGATCATGACATTTTTATTGAGGTAACTGCCCTCAGCCAACCTAGATTTCTTTCAACTTAATAGTTTGAGCAATACAGGACAATATATTCTATTAACCATCTTCATTGCTCTCTGTAGGTCACACCCCCATCCTACACTGCTCTGGCCCTACTACTCATGATAATTATACTTGCCTTGCTTCTGATGGTAACACAGGGAGTCCATTCTGTAATGGAATCTCCCATTGTCACAGCTGAGCTTCTCAGTAATGTTCTTTATTGTTTGAAAAATGATGTTTCTTCCAGCCCTCCAATGGAGCATAATAGTCTGATAGGTTTCCTGGCCTTACCTAATATATCTACTGTAATATGCTTAATTCTCTAAGCCTTTGATACATTCTTTCATGTTTTTCCATGGCTGTTTTGCTATTTCTACTTCAATTAATGAGGCTAATTGTTTTCTTCATATTTCTAAGAGCCATTCTAGTATCCTGGTAATATCATCTATTTTCATAGATCAGGAGTCAGCAAACTTTTTTTTCTGTAAAGGGTCAGATAGTTAATATTTTAGGCTCTTCAGGCTATACAGTCTCTGGCTAAAGAAAATTTTATTTACAAAAAGAGGAGTGGGTGGTAGTTTGCTGACTTTTGATATAGACTATGTTCTTGGATAGTTCTCTCATTTTGATAAATTCTCTCTCATTCAAATTTACATTTCATTCTCCTTGATTTAGTATTCTCAGAATGCAGGACCATACACACTACCCTGGCCACTGCCAATATAACAATTAGGTCCTGCAGCTCCTTTGGGGTATGTTCTCTGTTTCCTCCTATTAGGCTCAGCATTTCTCTGGCAAAGTCATGCTGTGCCTTAACACTAATAATTGACATGATGGTCAGGAGAGATGGGTAGGATATCAATGGCAGACTACATCTTCTAGAAGTCAACATATCTCCAGTCAAATTAGTATGAGGCAGAGAATCTACAAATGCAAATGGCTAAACAGCCATGAATAAAATAAAATTTAAGCACTCAGCCTATAAGCCTTGCTATGGTGTATAAATTAGCAAAATATATTGTATATATAAAAGTTGTCATAAGATTACTATATCTTCATTTCCACATCTGAAATATATAGTGCCAATCTTATTCAAAATAATAAAGGAAGCAAAATATCACTAACACTCCAATTTCTGCAACCTTTTCCCCTCTTGAGAACAGGGAATCCCTATTTTACCTTTCCCCACAACTTAATCTCAGGTACCCAGTGTCATCCATGATGCTTTTTCCTCTTTCTCCCAAGAAGGAATTTTATCAAGGAGCTTCACTGGGATGCAATTGACTGATGAGCCTTATTTCAAACACATATTTAATATATCTGCGCACCTACTTTGTGATGGTTTTCTATATATGAGGACTATAACATAGTATGGAACAGATAGAGGAAATCCTTAACTTTCTAATTTATATAGGGGTAACATAAAATAAAATTGCATATACAAATTAAAATAGATCCAGAGACATGGAAGTATGGGACAGACTGATGAATCTCAGAGGTAAGACAAGGGCAGGAGGTGGTTAAACTAATAACTTATAAGCATATATGCATAAGCCATGTACACAGACAACAATGCGGTGAAGGCCTGGGGGCGGGAGGGAGAGGAGTGCAGGGGGTTAATGAGGTGGGGGGCATCTACAATACTTTCAACAATAAACTAAACAATTTTTCAGAGATCAAAGAGTGTTATAAAGCAAGAGTGTTTGGAGGTGATCAACTTCAGTTAAATTATTTGTGTTTGGAGGTGGAGATCAACTTCAGTTAAACTATTCAAGCAAGGCTTGTTAGCTGAAGCCCGAATAATGCTGAATATTTTCCAGGAGATAGTATAGAAAATGAAAAGCATTCTGAAATTCATCCAGCATATTTAAGGCTTATGAGAAGGCCACTGTGGCTAGAGTGAAGTTGGAGAGGTAGGGGCCAGATCATCTTGAACTGTGTTAATAAAGAGTTGTAATACTTTAATAATTGTAATTAGAAGCCTTTGGAAGATTTTTCCATGTAAATAATATAATATTATTGTTTGGAAATATTATTGTCTCCACCATATGGAGGATGAAAGCAATAGTAGAAGAAGAGTCATGTGAGGGTGCTGCTGTAGTCTCAGTGAGAGATTTTTGGGACCCTCCAACTCAGATGGTAACTGAGTGGAGAGAAGTAGATTAATATTTTTAGGAATATGTTCACTGTCAATAGGGAACAAAGCTCTAACTATGATGGATAAAGCAATAAGTGTATAGTAGAAAGAACCAGCCACTGGTGGATGGACATATTTTCGGGTTAACAGAAAATACCCAATCCCTATGAAATTTTATCATAGAGGAAGCTATACACAATCTTGAGAACTTCAAAACAGAAGTATGAATCTGAAAGTTTTTGAAAATATATTTGTGGTGATTTTTTCTTACTAAATCTTTAGAAGAAATTCATATCAGATTTTGAGTAGGAATATTGCATTACAAAATATTTGTAGTCTTTTCCGCCCGACTGTTGCCGCCATCATGGACACGAGTCGCGTGCAGCCTATCAAGCTGGCCAGGGTGACCAAGGTGCTGGGCAGGACCGGCTCCCAGGGACAGTGCACGCAGGTCCGCGTGGAGTTCATGGACGACACGAGCCGCTCCATCATCCGCAACGTGAAGGGCCCTGTGCGCGAGGGCGACGTGCTCACCCTATTGGAGTCCGAGCGAGAGGCCCGGAGGCTGCGCTGAACTTGTGTCTGGGTCCTGGCTGGCTGGCTGGGTGAACACAGAGCCCAGGGGAAGATGCGCCACTGTTAATAAAGTGTTTGTATAAAAAAAAAAAAAAAAAAAAAAAAAAAAAAAAAAAAAAAAAAACAAAATATTTGTAGTAAAATTGTTAGAACCAACTGGGTAAACAACTTTCTGCTCTAAAAAATGACATTCAATCCTTAAAAATATTAAATATTATGAAAGATTTTTCCACATTTTTCAAAATACAAATGTTTATAATTTTAATATACTGTTCTTTTTATGTTTTAAAATTCTAAACCTTTGGTTTTTCTGAACTCCTACAATCATCAGAGTTTAACTAAATTTCCAAAAGAACATGGTACTTTATATGGCATTTCCAAAAACTAATCTATTTTCTCTACATGTGCTGCTTATTATTATCAGGTAGCATTTTATGTTGAGTTCAGATATGTATCTATACTATGGACTCTTGCCTCATATTCTATAAATTTGTCGCAAAATAACTCTGGGGCTTGCCAGGGTTCCAAATTTGAACATTTTTTTTTCTTATACAAAAGTACCTGTAAGAATGGTTAAATATCTAAGTCAAGGAAAGGAAAATGTTTTATCTCATTAAACTAAAGATTTTGATAACTTAGGGGACCAGAAATGTAAGAACAGTTGGATAAGAAAAGTGAATATGGAAAGTTGAAATCAGGAGTGTGGTCAATATTACTGGCTTATCCAGACTGGTGAAAATACCATGACAAATTGTATAGGGTCAAATAGTGGTTTGAGAAAGGACTTTGGAATAAGGCAAAATATAGTGGAGTCCTGACTGTGCTGTGTACCAGCTATGTAAAATTTAATAAGTGTCTTAAACTTTCTGTGCCTTAACTTTTTAGTGCCTATAATAGGAATTCAGTTATATACTTAATAATTCATTTTATAGATGTTTGTAAACATTCCAGACACTCTTATTTATTGACACTGAGATTCACTGGTAAACCGACAATATTCCTATTGTCCTGTAGGTTGCTTCTAGGGGATAAAAATATGGATAAAAGACTTAAATGTAAGACAGGGAAGCATAAAAAAATCTTAGAAGAATTGATAGGCAGAAAAATATCAGACATAGCAATATCTTTACTGATACAGCTCCTGGGAAAATGGAAACTAAGGAGAAAATAAACAAATGGGACTATATCAAAATAAAAACTTCTGCACATCAAAATAAACCATCAACAAAACAGCAAGAGATCCCACTGCATGGGAGAACATCTTTGCCAGTGTTATATCTGATAAGAGTTTAGTATCCAAAATTTACAGGGAACACATCCTACCAAATGAAAGAGTAATATGTAAATTGACCATCACTCCAAGACACAGGATGGCAGACCCCATGTGGTCAAAGATGGCTGCCCCCATGTGGACACAAGATGGCCCTCCATGGGAAGGCAGTTAAGGGTGACTGGGCTGGCAGAAGAGGGCAGTTAGGGATGACAAGGTCAGTAGAGGAGGGCAGTTGGGGGAGACCAGGCCAGCATGGGAGGACAGTTGGGAGGGACCAGGCCTACAAGGGAGGACAGTGGGGGGATACCCAGCCTGGAAGGGAGTGCAGTTGGGGGGAACCAGTCCAGCAGGGGAGGGCAGTTGTGGGGGGGACCAGATATGTAGGGGAGGGCAATTGGGGGGGACCAGGCCTGCAGGGAAGGGAAGTTGGGGGCAACGAGGACTGTAGGGGAGGACAGTTAGAGGTGACCAGGCTGGCATGGGAGGGCAGTTAGGGGTAATTGGGCCAGCAGGGAAGCAGTTAGGCTGGCACAGCAGTGGTTAGGGGATGATCAGGCTGGCAGGCAGAAGTGGTAAGAGGCAATAAGGCAGGCAGGCAGGCAAGTGGTAGAGAGCTAGAAGTCTTGGATTGTGAGAGGGATGTTCAACTTCCTGTTTAGGCCGGATCCCACTGGAATCAGGCCTAATGGGCAGTGGGACATCCCTCAAGAGATCCCAGATTGGAGAGAGTGCAGGCTGAGCTAAGGGACAGACCCCGCCCCATGCACAAATTTCATGCACCAGGCCTCTAGTATAATTTAATAAAGGGAAGATAAACAGTCCAATTTTTAAAAAATGGCAAATGATCTAAAAAGATGACATATAGAAGGCTGAGAGTCATATGAAAAGATGCTCAAAGTCACTAATCATCCGAAAGATGTAAATCAAAACAACAATGCGATACCATCTTACACCTGTCAGAACGGTTATCATCAACAAATTAAGAAACAACAAGTGCTGGCTAGGACATAAACAAAAGGAGCCCTCATGCACTGCTGGTGGAAATGCAGACTGGTGTAGCCACTGTGGAAAACAGTATGGAGTTTCCTCAAAAAACTAAAAATGGAACTGCCACTTGACCTAGTAATCCCACTTCTAGGAATATATCCCAAGAAACCAGAAGCACCAATCAGAAATTACATATGCACTCCTACGTTCATAGCAGCACAATTTACAATAGCTATGATTTGGAAACAACTTAAGTGCCATCTGCAGATGAGTGGATTAAAAAATGGTGGTACACAATGGAACACTATGCTGAAGTAAAAAATAACTCTTACCATTTCCAACAGTGTGGATGGACCTGGAAAGCATTATGCTAAGTAAAATAAGCTAGTAGAAGAAAGATAAATATCACATGATCTCACTCATTTTTGAACTATAATGAACAATATAAACTGATAAACAAAAAGAGATCCAGAGACATAGAAGCATCGATCAGACCTTGCAATCTCAGAGGGATGAAGGGATGGGGTGGGATAAGAGATTAACTGAAGGATTTGTATGCATGCAGATAAGCATAAACCATGGACACAGACAGTAGGGGGCGTGGGTGAGGGCATGTGATGGGGGGGGTGGTCAGGGAGAGATCAATGGAAGAAAAAGGAAACATGTATAATAGTTTATACAAATAATTTAAAAAGATCCTTTGAAAGAAATTAATCTGTAAAAAAATAATAAAGTCATCTCTAGTTTGAAAACAAAAATGCCACTTTATAGTGTTTATGTAAAACAAAATGAGATAAAGCATATGAAACACTTTACAGACCGCCTGGTATATCATAGCCATACAACACATCTATAGTTTTATTCATAAGCCATTTTATGGGAAAAAAAAATTCCTTTTGGGATGAGATAATATGTGTATTGTAAAAATGTTTTGTGGTTTTAGAACTGAGAGAAGCTGGTATTCATTTCAACAGAAACAAGACTGCTTCCTACTTCCTAAGACTTTTGTTTACAAAGGGGAAAGGAAAAAGCTGAATTAGAATATAAAACTTTGTAAAACTATGCCATCATATAAACATTTTCAACAAATTTTGATAAAGATAGAAGAGTTAGAAGAAATTAATAATCTAAGATAAAAATAAATAGCACTTTAGCTCTGACATGGTGGCTCAATTTGTTGGAGTGTAGTCCAATACATCAGGGGGTTGTGGGTTCAATCCCTTGTAGAAGTGCATCTGGGAAGTGGCTGATCTCTCTCTCTCTCTCTCTCTCTCTCTCTCTCTCTCTCTCTCTCTCTCTTGCTCCTTCCTCTTTCTCTAAAGATCAATAAAAAACAAATATATTTTTTTAAGTAAGGAAAACCTATAAAGAAAATTATAACATCTTACATTTTTAAGACAGGACAGCTTAAAATGACTTGGCAATTATTTTTCTTAAATTATTGTTCTTCCCATACTTAAAACCTTCCAATAGTTTTCCATTTAATTAAGAATAAAATCCAAAGTCTATGCATTAGTCTACAGTGTCCAATTTAACCTAGCCCCTACCAACTTCTACATCATTGTCTCTACCACTCCACCCTTTGCTTACTTGTTCATCCTAATATATGTAAAATATGCTCCTGGGCTTTGATACTTGCTGTTCCCTGCATCTGGAACACTTTACTCCAATATTCTCATTGTTGTTTCACTTTGTTCACATTTCTGTTAAAGTACTCCTCAGAGGAGCCATTCCTATACGTTTTGTAAAATAGCTCCCAGTCACTATTTCTTATCCGTCTCTATAGTTTCATAGTTCTTATCATCACATGAAACATATGTGTATATACCTATATATTTGTTTGTTCATATGTGTGTGTATATAATGTGTGTATCATTTTTATTATTTATTTATTTGAGAGCATCATTATGTCCATCATTTTGTCACTAGACTCCTGGAAAAATGCCTGGAATATTGCAGACATTAGGCAAAAAAATTTTGGAATAAATGTAGAGTTGAATGAGGAGTGAGTCTGTTTTGCCTATAATCATTGGCTAAAGAATAAATTTGGTGATCAGAGGTATATAAAGAATGGATTAATCAGCACCTAAGAGGATTTATTAAGCAACACAGCTCTGTTTTAGTGATGCTTATATCTCCGGCTTCCTCTTTCCCTGCTCTTATTTTCCTATGCAATTGAATCCTTGAATAATAGATTGTGGTCACTGTTCATGTACTCACACTGAAGTCATTTAAACTAGACAGTTTTATAGTTAAGAAAAATCTTTCCTTAAATGTAAAGTGAGATATCATTATGTCTAAAAATATGTTCTTTACCGTGAGTTATAAACTTAAATCACCAGGGAATTAGAAATGGTAAGATAATTTGTTTAGATTCTATATGGCAATTCCCTGGGGCTTGGATTGAAATATCTAAATAAAGTGCATTTATGTGGTACCTCTTAAAGTTAATGCATGGTTTAGTAGCTGTCAGTGATCTTTAATATGCAATTACTTTAGCTTATGTGCTTGGGAATTTAATATTCTAAATTGTGCTTGGGACATTTTTAGAGCTATATAATTTCATGAAGACATATATTTAATAGTAACATATTGGTATCTACTATTCTGGGTGGTGCTTTTTGAAATATGTGATTTGAGATTGATTTTAAAGTTTTGTACACTCTACACTTATTTTCTCACATTATATATTAAATTTTGTTTTTAGCCCTGGCTGTCTAACTCAGTTGATTAGAGCATAGTCCTGATCCACCAAGGTTGTGGGTTCAATCCTCAGTCAGGGCACACACAAGAAACAACCAATGAATCCATAAATAAGTGTAACAATAAACCAATCTCTCTCTCGCTCTCTCTCTCTCTCTCTCTCTCTCTCTCTCTCTCTCTCCCTCTCTCTCATCAATTTTAAAACTTTGTAGTATGTCTTTTAGTTTGTCTCCAAAATATATATCATTTAATATATAGTTAGCTTACTTCTTTCACCCCATTACCCTTATTTATTTTCCCTGGGGACTTTAAATATGCAAAATGAGCCAAATGCCTTACTTTTATAAGTATTACAGTTTGAATAATAACAATAAAAAATGTAGCATTGCAAGAATTAACAAATGGGGATTAGGAAAACATTCAAAGAAAACCACCTAGACTTTAGGTATGAATCCAGTATCTAGTGGCCAGATAAATTATTGAGATAAATTATTTAACCTTCCTGAATTAAAAATGATTAAATCTTTCTTGACTAAGTCAACAGATTCTTGTAAGAATCAAGAGTGCTAAAATAAGTGAATGGTTAATATAGTTTAAGACAATGAAAATGGGAAATGCCACAAACTTATAGAAAAAAAACACGTTAATTTACATAAAGACTTAAAAACAAACTAATTATCTTAATAAGTATTTTTAATGCATTAGTATTCTCCTGACACTGTGCAGGAGTCAGACATAGACCTTCTCCAAAGGAACCCACAGAGTTTGAAGGAGTTATTCAACTAAATAGATAATAATGAAACCATATGAAATCCCTTGATTTAGATGCCCATCCTTTACAGTGACATGATACTGTGTGTATGTCTATATCTGAACTAACTTTTAAGGATTAGAAGAGGGAGATAAGCTTATGAAAAATTAGAAGAAAGCAGTGGCCAGAGAAGTATGAGGCGAATCCGGTGAGTTTGAGGTCACAGAAGCAAAGGAAGAACAATTAATGCAGGTATCATCATTAGGTATGGGAAAGAGGACCATCAGGGTAAATTCTAGAAAATGCCCACTGGATTTGGCAATTAGGGGGTTAATGGGGAGTTCACCTAGTCTAGTTTTAATAGAATGTTGGAAACAGAAAAAAATTACAGTAGACTGATAATCTAGGAAAAATATAAAAATGTATAGGCATTTTATGCAGATTATTCTTTAAAATCTTAGTTAAGAGCAAACAAGTTTGGGTCATGGCCCAAAAGAGGTCACGGATCAAGGGATGTCCACAAAATCTTTTATGTTTAATTTGGATTGGCCTTAGATAGAAGTAAAGAAATCATTATTTTTTCTTAATCTAGAGAATTATATATTAATTGCAGTGGTTTTAGATATGAGAAAATTTGTAGACAGAGAAATAGGAGCTTGAGAAAATCATGACTTAACACCTCATATTCCTCAGTGAAAAAGGAGGATATCTGCTCCTACAATTTAGCATAGAAATTGAATTGGAGTCTGAGAATAGTGAATCATTAAAATGTTTTCTGAGAGGACTCAATAATGATAAAATATTTTTTAGTTTCTATTTTATTATGTTTTTATTGATTTCAGAGAGGAAGTGAGAAGGAGAGAGATACAAATATCAATGATGAGAGAGAATCATTGACCAGCTCCTCCTGAACACCATCTACTGGGGATAGAGCCTGCAACCCAGGCATGTGCCCTTGACAGAAATCAAACTTAGGAACCTTCAGTCCACAGGCGAAGGCTCTGTCCACCAAACCAAACCAGCTAGGGCTTGGTTTATATATTTTTATGAAAATTCCATCGATTCTAGAGTATCTTGTAGTGTAGTGAAGAAGGGATCAGTGTATTTATAGGTACTGCATACTGTATAACCTAGTACTAATTTACCACATGCAATAATAAAATTAGAACCTTAGGCTGAAATTCCAAATAGCACATTTTAACGTCCTTCTATAACACCCTTCTATTATATAATCCAGCATCATATTTTCCTCTTTTGTCTTAAAGAAATTGTACTGCCCATGACACACCTATCCAAAATATAAGCAACTTTTGTTTTCTCACAGACAGGCTGCAGACTGGGAGAAAATATTTGCAAAAGGCACATTAGATAAAGAACTGTTATCCAAAATATACAAAGAATGCTTAAAAATCTACAATAAGTAAACAATCAACCTAATTTAAAATGGGCAAAAGGCCTTAGCAGACACCACATTAAACAATATATAGATGGCAAATAAGCATATGAAAAGTTGCTCTACATCAGATGTCACCAGGAAAAAGCTAATCAGAACAACAATGAGCCCTAGCTGGTTTGGCTCAGTGGATACAAAATTGGCCTGCGGACTGAAAGGTCCCAGGTTTGATTCCAGTCAAGGGCACATACCCAAGTTGCAGGCTTGATGCCCAGTAGGGGGTGTGCAGGAGGCAGCCTATCAACGATTCTCTCATCATTGATGTTTCTATCTTTTCCTCTCTCCTTTCCTCTCTGAAATAAATAAAAATATTTTTGTGAAACAATAACAATAATGAGATACCACCACATACTTATCTATTAGAATGATCAAAATTCAGAACATTGGCAACACCAAATACTAATGGGGATGTGGAGTAAAAGGTCCTCTCATTTTGCTGGTGGATATGCAAAATGGTATGGCCACTTTGGAAGAAAATTTGGTGCTTTCCTACAAACTAAACATATTCTTACTATATAAATCCAACAATCAAGTTCCTTTGTATCTACCCAAAGGAGTGGAAAACATATCCACACAAAGTCCTGTATATGGATGTTTATAGCAGCTTTATTTATAACTAGATTCCCGGTGCATGAAAATTCATGCACTCAAGTGGGATCCCTCAGCCTTGCCTTCCCCCTTTCACAGTCCGGGAATCCTCAGGGGCAGGAGGCAACCCAGCAATTAGGGGAAGGCGATGCCTCATCACACCTCTGCTGCAGCCACTGCTGGCAGCGCAACCCTTGGCTAGCCTGATTACCTGCACCTCAGGCAGCCCTGGGCAGCTGGGCAGCAGCCATCCTAGGCTTGCCTTCCTCAGGCTGGCCCTAAGTGGCTGGGATCTGAGGGGACTGGGCAACTCTTGAGGCAGGTGCCTTGGCAGGCCTAAGGGGATGGTGTGCTGCCATCTTGCAGCTGTGGGCATCACCATCTTTTAGATCATGGTAGTAAATTAGCATATTCCCTCCTTATTGGCTGTGGGTGCTGCCATCTTTGGAATGGTGTGAGGGTCAATTAGCATATCCCCTCTTTATTATATAGGATTCACAAAAGTTGGAAACAACTGAGATGTTTTTTAATAAGTGAATAGATAAATAAACTGTGATACATCCACAGAATGGAATATTGTTCAGGAATAAAAATAAATGAGCTTTTATACAATGAAAAGACATGGGAGAACCTTAAATATATATTACTAATTGAAAGAAACCAATTTGAAAGGGTACAGGCTATGTGATTCCAACTATATGTCATTCTGGTAAGGGCAAAACTCTGGAGACAATAAAAAGATCAGTAGTTACCCTGGATGCAGGGGAGGATAGAGATAAATAGTCAGAGCACAGAGGATTTTTAAGGCAGTGAAAATATTCTTTATAATATTATATTAATAGATATATGTCATTATACATTTTATACAATACCAAGAATGAACCATAAGGTAAACTATGGACATTAGGTTAATATGGTGTGTCAAAGAAGGTTATTCCTTGTTTTTTTGTTTTGTTTTGTTTTGTTTTAAAGTCCATTCTGGTAAGTTGATTAGGGATGTTGGTGAAAAGGAAGGCTATACATGTGTGAGGCAGGGGATGAATAGGATATCTCTGTACCTTCCTCTCTACTTTTTTGTTAACATGAAACTATTCTAAAAATTGAGTATTACAAATTAAATAGATTGATTTGTGAATATGAACCAACTGATTTAATCTCATGATCTGATTGCATTCCCTTTGGCTATTGTAATTTTTCCCTGGAACCTGCATTCTAAGTACACTTGGCATTGAAAATTGGCCTTTATTCCCAGAAAGATATCCAACCTTTTTAACAACACACTTGGATACCATCAGATTTAACACTAATTTAACTAATAAGGGTCTATAATGTTAATTACATCTTCAAAGTCCTCTGTCATATAAGATAAAAATTGTTTCAAGGATTGAAATGGTCATCTTCGGGTTACCCTTTTGCATATCACACCTGGTCAACATGAATGACTGATACTTCTCTACCAATAACAGCCTTATCTTTGTTCTAGTCTTCCCTCCTGCACTCTCTCCAATCTGGTACCCCTTGAGAAATGTCCAACTGCCTGTTTAGGTTGGGCCTAAATGAGTAGTTAGACATCTCTCTCACAATCCAGGACTGCTGGCTCCCAGCTGCTCACCTGCCTGCCTGCCCCCTAACTGCTTTTGCCTGCCAGCCTGATCGACGCCTAACTGTTCCCCTGCAGGCCAAGCCCCCCCCCCAACTGTCCTCCCCTGCTGGCCTTATCCTTCCCAACTGCCCTCCCCTGCCGGCCTGGTTGCCCCCAGCTGCCCTGCCCTGCAAACCTGGTTGTCCCTAACTGCCCTCCCTTGACAACCTGATAGCCTACAACTGCTCTGTCCTGCTGGCCATCTTGTGGTAGCCATCTTGTGTCCACATGGGGGCAGCCATCTTGTGTGCTGGAGTGATAGTCAATTTGCATATTACCTCTTTATTAGATAGAAGATCCTCAGACACTGACAGCATTTAATTCAGAGGAAAGCTCCTCTTTTTTAATCAGCTACCCAAACCTCATGATATCTAACAAGAGCCCAAATCTTTTAGTGTCTTACCCATTCAGTCTGCTATAGTAAGATACCAGTGGGTAGCTTATTAATAACAAATTTATTTCTCACAGTTCTTTGGCTGAAAGTTTGAGATCAGGGTGCTAGCATGGTGAGGTGATGGCACTCTTATTCATTGCAGACTATAGTCTTACTTTAATGGAAATGACAAAAGAACTTCATGGGATCTCATTTATAAGAACAATAATTGAATGCCTATGGGCTCCCCCTCATGACCTAATAATATCCCCAAGGCCCCACATTTAGAACCATTATATTGGATGTTAGGATTCTAACATGTGAATTTTGGAGAACATAAATATTTGGACCATAGCACTAGGATCGCCAGATAAAATGCAGAATGCCCATTTAAATTTGAATTTCAGGTAAATAACTTTGTAATATAAGTATGTACCAGATATTACATTGAACATATTTATAACATTTTTTTTGTTTACATGAAATTCAAATTTAACTGGGTATTCTGTATTTTTATTTGCTAAATCCAGAAAATCTCTGAGATACCCCATGGTTCTAGAAGTTGTACATTCTCTCTTATTGCAACGAGTGACAAAATCAACTTTCCTACTACATGTGTCTTCCTAGTGATCTTTGGTTAAAGAAAACTGATATAATCAACAGGCCATGTTTACAATATGCCAGTGTGCTTGGAGTTTTGGGTAGAATAAAATTATTTTAGTTCATTTAGTGTCTAATTTATGATAAAGTTGTTAAGATGCAGTGTTGGGGGTTTTGCTTCTAGCTATAATGGAGTAATAGGAATTATATTTACCTTCCCAACTAAAAACACATTGTATGTAAAAGATAGAGAGGGAGAAGGAAGGAAGGAGAGAGAGAGAGAGAGAGAGAGAGAGAGAGAGAGAGAGAGAGAGAGACAGAGATGATTTTTAAGACACTGCTTGTCAAGATATAAAGGACAGTGATCCATGAGATAACAAAAAAAAAAAGAGGTTAAAGTGATAATTATCATGGTCTCCATGAAAAGAGCATCTATCTTCAGAGGTCTTCAAACTACGGCCCGCGGGCCACATGCGGCCCTCAGAGGAGTCTGATCCGGCCCGCCAGGTTTTTTGGGCAGTAAGCGCAGCCGAGGTGTTACAGTAAGAATTAGTAGTTCATATAGTCTGGCCCTCCAGCTCTCTGAGGGACCGTGATCTGGCCCCCACTTTAAAAAGTTTGAGGACCCCTGAAAGTGCTTGGAGTGTAAACACACAGGTCAGAGTACCAGAGAGAAGTTATCTGACAAAAAGAAAAACTTGAATATCTACAGAGCATTCCATTTGGGTATACAGCCAAGTACTGATCACAATTGATGTGTAAGTACAAAATAGGCAAGACTGGGGAAATATCAATATGAAATTATTAGAAGGAAGCTGCCCAGCATTTATGCAGGGCCAGAAACATTGCCTGTTCCCACAAGCCAGATTGGAAAAACTCAACGCATGTAGTCATGAATACTCAGAAGCATGGTGCCTCAGCATTGTGGACAATGATTATCCATAGATAACTGCTGCTCTGGTCCATCGTAACAAATGTTAAAAGCAAGACTCAAAAGAGTCTAACTATTTTCAATAAATTTAAAACTTCATGTTAGAACAAAGCTAAATATTTTTAAGAATGCAAATATATCAACATTCTGCAAGTTAAATTCACAGAATTCAATGAACACCCCTAATGTAAAGAAGTGGGAAAATATGACCTGTTGGGAGCTGTGGAAAATTTTAACTCCTGTGAATCAGGAAGCTCAAAACAGCCTACATCCTGGTTCTACTTCCTGGTTTTCAGCCAGTAAACCGTTGCCGATTGAATCAGAGCCCGAGCCCGCCCTAGTAGCTAAAAGTTAGAGTGCTGCCCTAGCAGTTAGCCAATCCTGTGTTGCCAGATACCTTACCACCTTGTCACTCAGTGCCTAAACCAATTATACACTGCCAAATACCCCGCTGTGTAGGCAACCCTGCCCCCCTTTGTTCCTGCTGTATATATACTGCTGTTCCAAAAATAAAATTTGAGGCTTGATCAGAACTCTGTCTTGCCTCCATTTCTCCGTGTCTCCTGTCCTTTCTTTCATCCTCCACAGGTTCTCCCTCTCCTCCCGTTGTTGTGCCCCTCGGGACGGGGCAATGACCCATAATGAAGAGAATAATCAATTAATGGAAAACAACCAAGACCTGACACAGGTGGTAGAATTAACAGAGAAGGGTATTAACCACTAATATAACTGTATTGCATATGTTTAAAAGTTAAGTAGACACATGAAAGACCCAAATCCAACTTTAGATTACAATATCTGACATAAGAAATGCACTGGTTACTACAATATTAATGCTATTAAACAGAGCAGAAGAAAAGATTAGTGAACTTTAGCACCTAGCAATAGAAATGACCGGAAATAAAATGCAGAGAAATAAGAATAAAATAAAATGAGCACAGCATCAGTGCACTGTGGTAGAACTTTAATTGTGTTACATCTTAATATGCATGATACTGACATTTTCAAAGGAGTGGAGAAGTGGAAACATGCAAAGTATTTAAGGAAATAATGGCTGAAATTTTCCAATTTATAAATTTATATATCCCAGAAGTTTAACAAAACTATAAAAAAAAATAAATAAAGAAGACTACCTCAAAATACATCACAGTCAAATTGCTCAAAACAGTGACAAAGAAAAAAAATTAAAATTATCTAGAAGTAAAAAGACATGTTTGGACAGAGGAAGAAAAGTAAGGGGCATCATATTCTCTGTTGAAAAAAAAAATGTTAGTAAAAAGCAGTGAAATAACTTCTTTAAAGTACTGAAATGAGACATAAAACTATAAAACTGTCAATCCAGATTTTTTTATTTATTTAGGTAAAGTATCTTCTTAAAATGAAGGTAAAATAAAGACATTTTATGGTCTTGAAAAATAAAATGATTCATCATCCACAAACCCACATTACAAAAAAAAAAAAAGCTAAATGAAATTTTCAAGTTGAAGGAAACTGATACCAAATGGAAATATCGATCAACATAAAAGAATGAAGAGCATTAGAAATGGCAATTACAGCAGTAAATATAAAACAGTGTTTTATTATTATTTAAATCTCTATAAAATATAACTGGCTATTTAAACAAACAAGCAAAATAATAATTGAATTTGGGATGAAAATAATAGTACAAAGCCTAGGAGGGAAAGATTGGAAGTGAACTTCAGAAAATGTTTATGTTATATGTGAATTGGTATAGTATCATTGAAAATGGACTGTAACAAGTTAATGATTTATACTATAAAACCTAAAGACAACACTAAAATAAAAATACAGAACTATTGTTAATACACTAAAAGATGATGATAAAAGTTAATCATAAAAATGATCAATTAGCCCCAAAGGAGACAAAACTGTAGGAAAAGGAGTACAAAGAATAGATGGGACAAACAAATAGAAAGTTGGTAAATTCAAACCTAATCACAAGAAACATGTTAAATGTAAATAATTAAACACCTCTTATTAAAAGAAAGAGACTGTCAGATTGGATGAAAAAGGTGATCCAGTACATGTATATGCATGTATACATACATATGTATATATACATATATATCCATATGTATATACTAGAGGCTCAGTGCACAAGTTCGTGCATGGGTGGGGTCCAGCTGGCCAGGCCCCAATTGGGGCAGATAGGGTTGGGCCTGTTGGGACGAGGAGATGGCCGGAGGTTGGACAGCAGACCCGCCCCAATTGGGACCTTATCAGAGCCAGGCCAGCTGGGGGGAGGGGCCACAGATGATTGACCAGTGGGCCCCACAAACTATTGAGATGGGAGAACCTATAGGGAATGGGGCTGGCCATGGGGCGGGGCCATGGGCTGTGGGCTGGCCAGCCCCACCCCTAAATGGGGTATGGGGGACCAATCAGCAGCTAGTGGCCTGGGGGAGGGGCTGGCCCAGCCCCTTATCAAAGTGGGGGTCTGATTGGGGTGGTGAATGTCCATTGGGGGTGAGGCCAGCAAGGGGGAGGGGCCTCAGACATTTGGCTAGCTGGCCTTGCCCATGATCAGAGTGGGGGGCCAATCTGGGGTGGGGCTGGCTGGGGGGAAGGGCTGCAGGAGATTGGCTGGCAGGCCCCACCCCCTATTGGGGTGGGGGGTGTGATTAGGAGTGGGGCTGGCTGGAGGAAGAGGCTGAGGACTGGTCAGGGTGGGGTTGGCTTATTGGGGTCTGGGCCAGCTAGGGGTTGGGGGAAGGGACATGGGGTGTTTGGCCAGCCATCTTACCCTAGATCAGGGTGGGAGCATCTGATCAGGGGCAGGCCAGCTGGGAGGAGGGTCCACAGGAGGTTGGTCACAGGCCTTGCCTCCTGATTGGGCCAGTTCACTGGCTGCAGTGGTGTCATAGTGACCAGTTATTCTGGTCATAATTGTGTTTCTGTCACTAGTTTTTTATATACATACTAGAGGCATGATGCACGAAGATTCATGCAAGAATGTGCCTTCCTTCCCCTGGCTGTGAGCACTGCATTTCCGCTCTGGCCATGGAGCCACCTTTCCACCTTCACACGCTGCCCAGAGGCCCAGAGCTCCTGTGTCATTCCCATGGCAACAAAGCAAGCATCCCACACTGCCCCTGGCCACTCTGCACCTGTGCATGCAAATTAACCTGCCATCTTTGTTGGGTTAATATGCATACTCACTCCTGATTGGCTGGTGGGTGCCTCGAAGGTATGGTTAATTTGCATCTTTCTATTTTATTAGTGTAGGTATATACTAGAGCACCAGTGCACAAAATTCATGCACAAAGGGAGGAGGGGTCCACCTCAGCCAAGCCTGCACCCTCTCTGATCCAGGAAACCTAAGGGGATGCCCATCATCTGTTTGGTCGTGATGGTCGCTTAGGTTTTTATTATTATAGACTAAAGGCCCAGTGCGCAGAATTCATGCACCAAGGAGGTTTCTCTCAGCCCAGCCTAAACCCTCTCCAATTGAGTGCCCCTTGGGGGGTATCTGACTGCTGGTTTAGGAGGCCTGTAGGGTCTGGCCTAAACCAGCAGTTGAATATCCTTCTCATAATCCGGGACTTCTGGCTCCTAACCGCTCACCTACCTGCCAGCCCATTGCCCCTGGCCCTTCCCCATGGCCAGCCCTACTACCAATAGGCTCCCCAACCCCAATAGTTTGTGGAGCCCGCCAGTCAATCACCCATGGTCCCTCAACCCAGCTTGTCTGGCCCTGATAAGGTCCCTAGGATTGGGCCTAAATCGGCAGTCAGAAATCCCTCTCATAATCCGGGACCACTGGCTCCTAACTGCTCATCTACCTGCCTGCCTGATCGCCCCTAACTACTCCCCTGCTGGCCTGGTCACCCTTTACTGTCCATCCTGCCACCCTGGTCATACTGAACTGCCCCCCCTGCAGGCCTGGTTGTCCCACACAGACTGCTGTTCAGTTATTTGCTCACCCCTCACTAACCCCCCTGCCGTCCTGGTTGCCCCACGCAGCCTGTTCAGTTGTCTGTTCAGTTGTGATGGTCGCTTGGGCTTTTATTATTATAGACTAGAGGCCCAGTGCAAGGAATTCATGACCTTGGGGGTTTCTCTCAGCTCAGCCTGAATACTCTCCAATAGGTTACCCTTTGGGGAATATCTGACTGCTGGTTTAGGAGGCCTGTGGGGTCTGGCCTAAACCAGCAGTCAGACATCCTTCTCACAATCTGGGACTGCTGGCTCCTAACCGCTCACCTACCTGCCTGCTTAATTGCCCCTATCCCCTCTTCCTGCCTCTGCCTCTGGGCCTCTCTCTGGGCCTGATTTGCAGCCTATGTGGCATCTGCTGATCAGCTCTTGCTATTCTCTCTCTCCAGGCCTTACCAGCAGGCATGGCAGCTGCTGATCAGGCCCCACCTCTCTCTCTCTCCAGGCCTCTCTCAGGGTCTGATCTGTGCACAGCCACCAAGACAGCAGTGAAGTCATTAGGCTTCCACCATGCGTGGGCCAGAGGCTAACAACTTCACCACACCTGCCTCACCCCACCCTGCACTCCCCTGCTGCCCCTCCCTCCACCACCTCATTCCCCCTCCCCCCCACCTAGTCATTGGTCATCCATCTAGTCGTTTAGGATGTGACAACCCCTGGTTTTTTATAATGTAGATATTATCCCATTAAATTTAATAAAAATTGTCTGCAAATTATGCTTACACTGGAAGTGAACCACTTATCAATTTTATTTTAATCATCACTATTGGTGTACCTTGTAGATGTAAAATTTGGCTTCCACACTGTCAACATTTCTTGGGGGCCAGACTTCAGAGACTTCATAGATAGTTATGAGGTCTTTAGCTTTGCTCTGAAGTTACTGACTTCCCAAGTTATCACTTGAGGTGGTGAATTTTTCTACATTGTCTTGGTCTTTTTTTGGATCATTTTTATTAAGTTTTGTCCCAGGAAAGTCTGTGCATCCCTCAGGAGTGAAAGAAGCAACAGAGTTGCCTACCTGGCAGTCTCAGTCTCCCCAGGGGTGCGAGCTCCTAGAGCAGGTTAGCCACCTTCTGTCCACTCAGCAAGGCACCAGGAGCCCACATCCCTCCATCCACTCTGGGGCTGGCACCTCCTGGCTGGTTCAGAAGCCACAGGGCTGTGTAGTCTGGTGCCTGGGCCTCCCCTTAAGGTGACTGCAGGTCGTGGAGGTGCGGGCCTGGGCCAAGATCCTGGCCCCTCTCAGCTCTGGGAACCTCCACATCCCAGGGGCCAGGCTCTGGGAACAAGAGGTGGGGGTCACAGGAAGGGTGGCTCAGCACAGGGAAGTTGTCCATGGCCCAGGCCCAGACCTGTTCATGGTTCAGGCCCAGGGGAAGGGTGGGATCTGGGCACACACACCACATCCAAAGTGGGTCTTCCAAGGTAGATGGATGCTCTTCCATGGCTTCAGTCTCCTGAGTGGCAGAGAGATTAAGTGGGTACAGGGGAGGAGGGAATTGGTAATGAGCATTTTCTGCATTTTGGTCTCAGAGACTCATGGGCTTTGGTACAGGGAGCAGGACCTCAGATACACAGATGACCAGCCCAAGTCCTACCAGAGTCAAGGTGAGGACCCCGAGGAAACACTAATGGGACTCTGGACACCACGACAGAGGAGACCCCACCAAGGCCCTTCCCCAGTGTAAGCCCTGGGAGTCCCCAGGGTGGGATGACCACACAATGTTTTTTACTTCTGCAAATGGGTCTGAGAGATCCTGGGAACATTTTATCTGGAAAAGGGCCTCTGGCCCACATAGGGGAGGACCCATGTCCAACCTCAGATGGGAAGGCAAGGTCATATGACCTCCTACCGGGTCAGAAACTAATGACCAAGCAGCACCCACCCATCCCTCCCAACTCTGTGTTTGGTTGTCCCTCTGGTCGTGATGGTCCTAGTCTATTATTAGTATAGATATATCATACAAATATGTTTTAACAAAATGAGATGGAATGGCTAAACTACCGTCAGACCAAATAGACTAAAACATAATCATCTTAATTATTTTTAAATGTACAATTCAACCAAAACCGGTTTGGTTCAGTGGATAGAGCGTTGGCCTGTGGACTGAAAGGTCCCAGGTTCGATTCTGGTCAAAGGCATGTACCTTGGTTGCGGGCACATCCCCAGTAGGGGGTGTGCACGAGGCAGCTGATTGATGTTTCTAGTTCTCTATCCTTCTCCCTTCCTCTCTGTAAAAAAATCAATAAAATATATTTTTAAATGTACTATTTAGTGTTAAGTTTACTCACAGTATTGTGCTACAGACCTCTACAGCATTTTTATCTTAAAAACTATTATTTTAGACTAATGGGACAATTTTTTCTTCCTTGCAGATACCTGGAGACCACCATTTTGCTTTATGTTTCTATGACTTTATTTATTTTAGTTCGTGTAAGTGAAATCATGGAAGTGTTTGTGTGTTTTTGTGATTGACTTATTTCACTTAGCATAATGTCTTCAAGTTTTTCCATGTTGTAGCATGTAAAAAGATTTCCTTGATTTCAAGGTTGAAAAATCTTTCATTATATAAATATACCACATTTTGTTTATTTATATGTTAATGGACACTTAATTTGCTTCCAGCTCTTGGCTGAATCCTATGATAATTCCACTTTTAAAAATATATTTTATTGATTTTTAACAGAGAGGAAGGGAGAGAGATAGAGAGCTAGAAACGTTGATGAGAGAGAAACATTGGCCAGCTGCCTCTTGCACACCCCCTACTGGGGATGTGCTCGCAACCAAGGTACATGCCCTTGACCGGAATCGAACCTGGGACCTTTCAGTCCACAGACGGACTCTCTTCCACTGAGCCAAACCGGCTTCGGCGATAATTCCACTTTTAATTTTTTGAGGAACCTCCACACCATTTTCCATAGTGATTACACCATTTTACAGTCTCACTTGCAGGGTACAAGGGCTCCAATATATTCACATCTTCACCAACACTTGTGGTTTTCTATTCTTCTGATAGGGTTTATCCTAAGGGATATAAGGTGATATATCACTGTGGCTTTGATTTACATTTCTCTAATGATTAGTGGTGTTGAGCACCTTTCCCCCGGCTTGTTGGACCTTTTCATATCTTCTTTGGAGAAATGACTATTCAAGTACTCTATCCATTTTTTGTAAATTTATTTTTATTGTTGAAGGTATTACAGATGTCCCTTACCCCCCCCCATTGAACCTTCCTACCCCACTTTTCCTCCACCCCCGAGACCTTCACTGCCCAATTGTCTATGAGTTATGCATATATACATTATCATGTGGATTTTGTACTTCATTCTGTTAATATGGCTTATTACACTAATTGATTTTTTCTGTGTTGAAACATCCTTGCATTACAGGAATAAATGCCACCTGATCATGTTATATAATTTTTCCACTATGCTGTTGGATTCGGTTTACTAATATTAGATCTAGTAATAATTAATGTCGTTTTCTAATACTTTTTCAAATCGAATTTATTTAAACAATACAACAAAATTTAATCAACAATATAGTTGCCATTGTTTTCTACTACTTGTGCCCAACGCTCAGGAAGCATTTTAATCCCTCTGTTGTAAAATTCTTGTGATTTTGATGCAAAAAATTCGGTCAATGCATTTTTGAGGCATTCTTCATTATTAAATTTTTTTCCAAGAAGAAAGTTTTGCAAAGAACGAAACAAATGGTAACCGGAAGGGGCAATATCAGGAGAATATGCAGGTTGAGGGAGAATTACCCATTCCAACTGGCGCAGTTTTTCAGCAGTGATTCTTGCAGTATGCGGTCGTGCGTTATCGTGGTGAAGAATTACGCCCTTCCGATTAATCAGCGCGGGTTCTTTTTCTCTTAAAGCTTGGGCTAACCTTTCCAATTGGGCACTATACACTGCACTTGTAATGGTTTGGTTAGATGGTAAAAGTTCATAATGAAGAATTCCTTTAAAATTCCACCAAACACACAACATCACTTTTTTCTCATGCAAGTCAGGTTTTGGTGTGGGCTGCGGAGCCTCATTTTTGTCCAACCATTGAGGCCGCCTTTTCAAATTAACATACAGCACCCATTCTTCATCTCCGGTAACAATTTGCTCTAAAAACGGCAAACGGTTTTGACGAGAGAGGAGCGAACTGCAAATTGTGACTCTTTGATTACGGTTGTTGTCGGTCAACTCATGAGGAATCCATTTTCCAAACTTTTGGACTTTGCCAAGTGCACGCAATTGATTGGAAATTGTTTTTTGTGAACAATTTAAAGTTGTCGCAAGCTCTTGTTGGGTAATTTGAGGATTTTGCACCAAAAGAGCTTGAAGAGCTTCTTGATTAAAATTGGACACATGGCCTCGACCACTCTTGTCATCTATCGAAAAATTTCCCTCTCGAAATTTCTCAAACCAACGCTGGCATTTTCTGGCGCTAACTGCATCTTGACCAAGAGCACTACAGATGTCTTTTGCAGCCTCACTTGCTTTTCTTCCTAAT
This sequence comes from Pipistrellus hanaki, assembly GCF_964339955.1. NCBI lineage: Eukaryota > Metazoa > Chordata > Mammalia > Chiroptera > Vespertilionidae > Pipistrellus > Pipistrellus hanaki. The sequence goes on along the minus strand of NC_140524.1, from coordinate 57,994,878 downwards.
TGGAACTCGTAAAGCATGCAGTGCCGAATATGCTCTTCATCCGCCATCTTCTTAGCCCTAGTTTTGCAACAAAAACCAAACCAAACACAAACTTTTTCAAGCAAAACTTGTTAATTGCACTTCACACGTTCTGTAGATACCACGTGTTTGAAGGTTATGTCAATACAAGTCAACGCCAAGCAAGATTTTAAACGAATGTTTAAAAACGACATTAATTATTACTAGACCCGATATATTGTTGAGAATTTTTGCATCAATATTCATCAAGACTATTAGCCTATAGTTTTCTTTTCATGTGGTATCTTTGTGTGGCATATGTATCAGGATAATACTGACCTGTTAAAATTGAACTGGAAGTGTTTCACCCTCTTCAATTTTTTGGAAGAGTATGAAGAGAATTGTTACTAATTATTCTTTATATGTTTGGAAGAACTTTTCAGTGAAGCCATCTGGTCTTGAGATTTTCTGTGTTTGGACAGATTTTTCTTTGTTTTTAATAATTTATTTAGTCTCCTCACTAATTATAGATTTGTTTAGGTTTTTGAATTATTCAATCTTGATGGGTTTTACATTTCTAGAAATATATTCATTTCTTCTAGGTAATTTAAAATGTTTGCATATAATTTTTCATAGTATTTTGTTATAGTCTTTATTTCTGTGGTAGCAGTTCTAATGTACATTCTTTCATTTATAATTTTAGTTATTTGAACATTTTCTTATTCTTTTTTCTTAGTTGATATAGCTAAAGATTTGTCAAGTTTTTAATCTATTAAAAAAAGCCAACTCTTAATTTTGTTGATTTTTTTATTTTATTTTTTTAATTTTTGTTTGAAATATTACAAATAGTGGTACATATGCCTCCTTTTACCCCCCATTGACCTCCCCCTGCCTCTCCTACCCCCAGTACATGCCTTCAACTGCCCCCCCCCAGTGTCTTGTATCCATTTGTTATGCCCATATGCATACTTACAAGTACTTTGATCTCCTACAGCCAACCACTCCCCCTCCCCAACCAACTCCCTGCCTTCCCATTGTAGTTTGGCAGTCTGTTCATTGTTTCTTTGCCTCTGTATCTATTTCCCCCCCTCCATTTATTTCCTTTAAAAAATCTTGCATCTTCAGACTAAAAATAAACATATCATAACAAAAAAATGTTTGAGTCCCAATTTCAATGTCCAACAATTCTGAGGCCCCATTTCAATCTCAAACAATTCCTTATGTGTACATGTCAGCAATGATATCTGGATGGTGGGCACATTGTGGCAATGCAGGTCCGATCTTTTTAATTTTTTTCTAGTCTCTATTTTGTTTATCTCTGCTCTAATCTTTATTATTTTCTTCCTTCCTGATAAGTTTTTAAAAATATATATTTTATTGATTTTTTACAGAGAGGAAGAGAGAGGGATAGAGAGTTAGAAACATCGATGAGAGAGAATCATCAATCAGCTGCCTCTTGCACACCCCCTACTGGGGATGTGCCCACAACCAAGGTACATGCCCTTGTCCAGAATCGAACCCGGGACCTTTCAGTCTGCAGGCCGATGCTCTATCCACTGAGCCAAACCGGTTTTGGTGGTGATGACTTTTTTACTTCTTTTTTTTTTTAGTTCCTTGAAATATAAAGTTAATGTTATTTTGAAAAATTTATTCTTTTTTAATGTAAAAATTACCTCTTTAAACTTCCCTTGAAGTACCATATACCGTATGTTTCTGTCTGTTGTATTTTAGTTTTCATTTGTCTCAGGCTATATATATATATATATATATATATATATATATATATATATTAATTTTACTTGTGATTACTTATTTGTTTCATTGGTTGTTAAAGAGTAGGTTGTGAAATTTCACATATTGGTAAATTTTTCCTCTGCCATTGATTTGCAGTTTAATGTCATTTTGGTTCAAAAAGGTCCTTTGTGTGATATTAATTTTATTAAATGTGTTAAGAGTTGTTTTGTGCACTAATATAATATATGGTCTGTCTTTGAGAATGTGCTTTGTGAGCTTGAAGGAAATGTGTATTTTGCTGTTGGGCTGAGTATTCTGTATAGCAGTGTTTCCCAAAGTGTGGTACACGTACCCCCAGAGGTACGGGAAGAGTTTGGTGGGGGTACGCGTTGCACCGGAGTTTGGTGGGGATATGCACTGCACCATGCTTAGCTGTGCCTAATTCTATGTTCTCATGAGTACGAGGGGTACTTGGCATTAAGAAAATTATAGAAGGGATACACACATGTCAAAAGTTTGGGAAACACTGCTGTATATCGGGTCTAGTAATGATTAATGTCGTTTTTAAACATTCGTTTAAAATCTTGCTTGGCGTTGACTTGTATTGACATAACCTTCAAACACGTGGTATCTACAGAACGTGTGAAGTGCAATTAACAAGTTTTGCTTGAAAAAGTTTGTGTTTGGTTTGGTTTTTGTTGCAAAACTAGAGCTAAGAAGATGGCGGATGAAGAGCATATTCGGCACTGCATGCTTTACGAGTTCCAATTAGGAAGAAAAGCAAGTGAGGCTGCAAAAGACATCTGTAGTGCTCTTGGTCAAGATGCAGTTAGCGCCAGAAAATGCCAGCGTTGGTTTGAGAAATTTCGAGAGGGAAATTTTTCGATAGATGACAAGAGTGGTCGAGGCCATGTGTCCAATTTTAATCAAGAAGCTCTTCAAGCTCTTTTGGTGCAAAATCCTCAAATTACCCAACAAGAGCTTGCGACAACTTTAAATTGTTCACAAAAAACAATTTCCAATCAATTGCGTGCACTTGGCAAAGTCCAAAAGTTTGGAAAATGGATTCCTCATGAGTTGACCGACAACAACCGTAATCAAAGAGTCACAATTTGCAGTTCGCTCCTCTCTCATCAAAACCGTTTGCCGTTTTTAGAGCAAATTGTTACCGGAGATGAAGAATGGGTGCTGTATGTTAATTTGAAAAGGCGGCCTCAATGGTTGGACAAAAATGAGGCTCCGCAGCCCACACCAAAACCTGACTTGCATGAGAAAAAAGTGATGTTGTGTGTTTGGTGGAATTTTAAAGGAATTCTTCATTATGAACTTTTACCATCTAACCAAACCATTACAAGTGCAGTGTATAGTGCCCAATTGGAAAGGTTAGCCCAAGCTTTAAGAGAAAAAGAACCCGCGCTGATTAATCGGAAGGGCGTAATTCTTCACCACGATAACGCACGACCGCATACTGCAAGAATCACTGCTGAAAAACTGCGCCAGTTGGAATGGGTAATTCTCCCTCAACCTGCATATTCTCCTGATATTGCCCCTTCCGGTTACCATTTGTTTCGTTCTTTGCAAAACTTTCTTCTTGGAAAAAAATTTAATAATGAAGAATGCCTCAAAAATGCATTGACCGAATTTTTTGCATCAAAATCACAAGAATTTTACAACAGAGGGATTAAAATGCTTCCTGAGCGTTGGGCACAAGTAGTAGAAAACAATGGCAACTATATTGTTGATTAAATTTTGTTGTATTGTTTAAATAAATTCGATTTGAAAAAGTATTAGAAAACGACATTAATTATTACTAGACCTAATAGTATTGACCAAATTGATGTATAGTATTGATATATAGTATTGACCAAATCATCTGTTTTCTTACTGATATTCTGTCTTGTTTTGTCCATTACTGAAAGTTGGGTATTGAAGTCATCTACTATTATCATGTGCTATCTCTCACTTCAATTCTGTTTTTGTTTCATATATTTGGGAGATCTGATGTTTGGTGCATATATATTTACTAGAGGCCCGATGCACAAAATGTGTGCATGGGTAGGGTCCCTAGGACTGGCCGTTGATCAGGGATGATATGTGGGGCGACCAGAGGGGCAATCAGAGGGCCCCCACTGGCACCCAGCTAGGCTGGCCTGGGGCCAGCTGGCTGGGGGCAGCTCCTGCATTGAGCATCTGCCCCCTGGTGGTCAGTGCACATCATGGTGACTGGTCATTCTGCCATTCAGTTGGTTTACATATTAGGCTTTTATTATATAGGATAATTGCTACATAGTCTTGATGAAGTGATTCTTTTATGATTTTATGATGTCTTTCTTTGTCTCTTGTGACAGTTATTTACCTAAAGTCTCTTTTGTGTGATATAATTATGGCCACCCTGATCTATTTTGGTTACCTTTTGCATGGAGTATATTTTCTCATTTCACTTTTATGCTATGCTAGTCCTTAGATATAAAAATAGTAACTTATAGATAAAATATAGTTGAATTTTATTTGATTTATCCATTCATCTAATCTTTATATTTTCATTGGCAAGTTTAATTTGTATTTATTTAATTACTGATATGGTAAAAAATACTCTTACCTTTAAATTTTTTCCCCTGTGTACCTTGTATCTATTTTCTTTATTCCTGTGTTCCTTTGTGTTGATTTTTTTGTAGTAACATGCTTTGATTTTCTTCTCATTTCTTTTTGCTTATCATGTATAAGTAGTTTCTATGTAGTTACCATAAAATATTTTAAAGCTATCTTAAAATATCTCAAAAATGATAATTTTCACTCTTCTTCAAGTGTTCTGAATCTACTATTCTGGTTGCCAGTTTATTGTCTTTCAGCATTACAATTGCCATTTCACTTCATTTTGGCCTGAACGGTTTCTGCTGAGAAATTTGCTAATATTTTTATAGTAGCTCCCTTGTATGTAAGGAATAACCTTTCTCTTGCTGCTTTCAAGACTCTTTGATTGTGTATAATTTTTTACAGTTTTGCCATACTTATCTTGGTGTGAGTTTCTTTAGATTTATCTGACTGTTATTTCATTTACTTTCTTTAATTTGTAAATCCACTTTTTTCTTCAAATTTGTGAAGTTTTCAGCCATGGTATCTTTATGTAGGCTCTTCCCCTTTCTCTGATTCTTCTAGGATCCCATAATGTATAAATTGGTTCACATTCTGGCAGGTATCACATAAGACCTTGCTTTCCTTCTTTTTTCCCCTCATCTGACTTGATCATTTCAGATGACTGCTCTTCATGTTTGGTGATTTTTTCTTCTGATTGATCTTCCATCATACATTTCTCTTGAATTGCAAATAAACAACTTACTATTTTACCTTAAAGAATTAGAAAAAAGAACAAAGTAAATCCAAAGCTAATAGAAGGAATAACATAAGAAATTAAATAATAAAATTAGATTAGAGATAAACAATATACTTAACAAAAACTAGAGGAAATCAATTTATATATATTTTGAATAAGACTAAAGAGCAGCCGAAGCGGGTTTGGCTCAGTGGTAGAGCGTAGGTCTGTGGACTGAAAGGTCCCAGGTTCGATTCCGGTCAAGGACATGTATATTGGTTGCGGGCACATCCCCAGTAGGGGGCGTGCAAGGGGCAGCTGGTTGATGTTTCTCATCGATGTTTCTAGCTCTCTATCTCTCTCCCTTTCTCTCTGTAAAAAATCAATAAAATATATTTAAAAAAAAGACTAAAGAGCAGATTCAAAGTACTAAAATTAGAAATAAAAGTTGGAATATTACTACTGATTATAAATAAAAATGATTACAAAAATACTCTACACAGTTGTATACTGATACATTCAATAACCTAAATAAAATGGGTACAATCCTAAACCATATAAGCTAAGAAGAATGAATCATGAATAAGTAGAAAATCTAAATAGAAACATAACTAGTAATAAAAACCCTCCCAATAAAGGAAAACCATTGACAAAGTGTCTTCACTGGTGAATTCTAACTAACATTTAACATTAAATTATTTAACATTTAATAATTCTCAAAGTCTTCAAAACTTTAAAGAGGAAAGAATACTTCTCAACTCTTTCTATGAAGTCAGCATTACCATGATGCAAAGCCAAACAAAGACCAATATCTCTCATGAATTTGAATGCAAAAGTCCCCAACAAAATCCTGGTAAACTGAATTTAGAAGCATATTAAAGGGATTATACACATGACAAGTAGGATTTATATCTGGAATGAAAAAAAGATTTAAAAATTAATATATCATATTGAAAGAATGAAGGAAAAAAGCCCATGATCATCTTGATTCAGAAAATACCTTTGACAAAATTTACCAATCTTTCATGATAATAACACTTAAAAGCCCAAGGATAGGAGAAAACTATCTTAACATGCTAATAACAGTACATAAAACCTCACAGTGTACATTATATTTAATATTAAAGTCTGAAAACCTTTTCACCTAAGATAAGGAATAGGATGACAATGCCTGCTCTTGACATTTCTATTATAATAATACTGGAAGTTCATTCCAGAGCAGTTAGTCAAGTGAAAATAACAAAAGACAGAATTATAATAACCTCTTTTGTAGGTTTGCATGATTTTGGGGAGAAATCCCTAATGATTAAAAATATTTAAGTTAATAAACAAGTTATCAAAGTTGTAAGATACAAAATCAAAGCACAAATATCAGTTACATTTCTTATATTAACAATAAACAATACAAGAATGAAATAAATAATATGATTTTATTTATAGTATAATCAAAAAAGAATAAAATACTTAGAGAGAAACTCAACAAAGGAAACAAAATAATTTATACTGAATACTACAAAAAATCTGAAATAAATTAAAACTATAAATAAGTGGAAATACATCCAGTGTTCATTGTTTGGAAGAATTAATATGGTTAAGATGATAATACCACCCAAACCAATCTGTATAGTCAATGAAATGACTATCAAAATCCTAACAATAGTTGTTGTAGTTTTTCAGAGATAGAAAAACATCCTACAATGTATCGAATCTCAAAAGACTCTGATTAGTAGATTGGTGGTTGCCAGGTATTGGGGGGGGCGGGGGGAGGATGGAGAACTATTATTTAATGCGTGTGGTATTTCAGTTAAGGAAGATAAAAGTTTGGAATGGATGGTGGTGATGATTGCAAAGAATGTGAATGTACACAAAATGTAAGGGGTAAGCTTCATGACAATGGACTTGGCAAAGTTTTCTTAGATGTGACAGCAAAAAATACAACTAATAAAAGAAAAAGTAGAAAAATTGAATTTCATTAAAATTAAAAAAAAAAAACTTTTGTGCATCAAAGAGCACTGTCAAGAAAGTGAAAAGACAACCCGCAGAGTAGGAGAAAACATTTACAAATTACATATCTGATAAGAGATTAATATCCAGAATATATGAAGTCTTATAATTCAACAACAAAACACCAAACAGCTCAATTTAAAAATGGGCAATGGACTTGAATAGAAAATTTTCTGAAGAAGATAAGTAAATGGCCAATTATCCCATGAAATCATTCTTATCATCACCTATCACTAGAGAAATGTAAATTAAAACCACAATAAGATTCCACTTTATACCCATTAGGATGGCTATTATTAAAAACAACCAAATTCAGTTGCAAAATTGGAATCCTTGCCCATTGCTGGTGGAGATGTAAAATCATACCGGTCTCTGTGGAAAAGAGTTTAGTTCCTCAAAAATTTAAACATCAAACCACCATACAGCTATTCTGCACCTTAACATAGGTATAAAGTAACTGAAAACAGAGACTTCAACAGATTCTTATAGCAGCATTATTCACAATAGCCAAAAGGTGAAACAATCCCAATGTCCATTGATGAATGAATAGATAAACAAAATATGATATATACATATAGTAGAATGTTATTTAGTCTTAGTAAGGAATAAAATTTTGGTACATGGTGGGACCTTGTCTTGAGGGACCTTGAGGGACCTTGAAAAGGTTATGTTAAGTCAAATAAATCAGACATAACAGGAAAAATAAAATATTGTCTGAGTCCACTTATGTGTGGTAGATTAGTCAAATTCACAGACAAATTCCCTTTACTGAAAATACTGGAAAGAGCAATCTTCTGGTGCCTGTGCTGCAAGCTGGTATAATGTAATGCTGGAGGAGCTTTTGTTTATCTTTTCCACCATTTGGATAGTGCTTGGTTGAAAATGAAGCCAGCACTGAACATAGCAGAAGAGAGACAATTTCCAAATGACATCATTTTAATACCTGGATCCACTTATACATGGATTTTGAGTTTTATGAGCTAGTAATCCCTACCCCCTTTTAAAGCAACTTTTGAATTATCTGTCATATTCAACTGAAATAGTCCAAACAAATACAGTAAACTGTGGGGAATCACTGTCACTCATGTTGAAGATAATTATGTTGAAACATACCCTTATTAAAGGTTCTGCACATGGAAATGGTTTTAAATAGCAATATCTTGTAGCAGTATAGAGAGTGGATTGAGGTGAAAAAGAGAGAATATTGCCAATTCATAGGCACTTAATGAGTCTCTAATGACCCCAAGATTGGCATTCTGGATATAAATTCTCTTTGTACAGAATCAGAAAGATATATGGTATAGGAAGTGCTAGGTATAATAAATGAGATCACACTTTTTAAATTAATTGGTCATAGAAGATAAAATCAGATTAAAATCACCAAATATGTATTTAATGTCTAATATGGTTCCAATACTGTGACTGATAGAAAACAAACCTAATAGAAAATAAAGGGAAATAAAGGGATACTTAGATTATAGTTACTAAGTTGAAAATAAATGTATATACCAAGAACAAACATAACCTATTTGGAGGATGATGGCAAGAAATACTTTATTCATAGAGAAGGTCACATTTAAGCTGTATTTTGCAAAAGACTGAATTGTGCCCTGAAATATTTCCAAATTCTTCTCCCCAAAAATGTATCATTAGTATAGGCCAGTCATTTTATACTACTACTAGAGGCCTGGTGCATGAAATTCATGCATGGGTAGGGTCCCTAGGCCTGGTCAGTGATCAGGGCCAATCAGGGCCTACCAGTTGCAGGTTGGGGTCTCCCTTCCCTGGCTGCCAGGTGGGGCCTTCCTTCATTCTGCACCATCCCCTGGTGGTCAGTGCACGTCATAGTGAGCGATAAAACTCCCAGTCTCCCGGTTGAACTCCCTTGGAGACACACAATATAATATATATATATATATATATATATATATATATATATATATATATATATATATATATATAGAGAGAGAGAGAGAGAGAGAGAGAGAGACTTGAGGCCTGGTGCACAAAATTCATGCATGGGGAGGGGGTGTCCTCCAGCTTGGCCTGTACCCTCTCTAATGTGGGACCCCTCAGGAGATGTCAGACTGCCACTTTAGGCCCAATCCCTCAGTCAGACATCCCTCTCACAATCTGGGACCTCTGGCTCCTAATCGCTTGCCTACCTGCCTGCCTGATTGCCCCTAACTGCTCCCCTGCCAGCCTGATTAATGCCTAACTGCTCTCCTGCTGGCCTGATCACGCCCAACTGCCCTGCCCTGCCAGCCTGATCACCCCCTAATTGCCCTCCCCTGCCAGCCTCTGCAGGCTGATGGCCCCAACTGCTTGCTCCCCTATCGGCCTGGTCACCCCTAACTGTTTCTGCCTCAGCCCCTGCCACTGTGGCTTTGTTCGGAAGGAAGCTGGACATCCAGATGTCTGGTCGAACTGGTGTAATGAGCATATTACCCTTTTATTAGTATAGATTAGTGGTGTGGTGCATGGATTCATGCACATTGAAAGGAAATTAACCTCTCTGATTCCAGGGTGCATCATCCAAGAACCACTGCTGCCAAGTCACTGTAGCTCAGCAGTAAACCAGATTCGAGGTCAACAGTGTCCCAGCAACATAACCCACAGCCGAAGGTAGAATTGCATGCCCTGTGGGGAATTGGGGTCTGTATGCTAAGGTTTTGGAAAGATCTGCATCATTCAGGATCTTTGCCAAGTCACCTAAACTGAGCAACTCCTGCGTTGAACCTCTGCCCTTTGGTGGTCAGTGCTTGTCATAGACACTGGCCAGTTGAACTGTTGGAAGGTCACTAAGCATTTTATATATATATCGATAGATTGAGTTTGATGTTATATTGCTCCTAATTTAAATGTCATGTACTTGCCTAAATTCATTGACCATAATGTGATCTTGGCAAATGATGACTCAGTTAAGACAATGAATTAAAAAAAATATCATACATGGAAAATGTTCTTATTCTTTTTCACTCCCCCAAAATCTAAGCCAATTCTCCTCAGTTTGCTCTACTAAATAAAACGTTAAATTAAAAAAAAATTCAATCACTGCAGGACAAATTTTCATTGCATAACTAACATCCAATTAGCATTGGAACTCTCCACTCTCCCAGGAAGAAGTTTAATATAGTAAAAGTAATCAAGGCAGGTCCACAGCTATTTATGATATTCCCAGCATGTGCTAAACCATCTGCCCCATATCTGTTCTACTGATGATAAAGGGGGAAAAGGTGCTACAATATTTTCATAGTAAAGTTAAGTAAGTGAATCAGTGAATCAGTTGTTTTTCCTACTAATGCTGATCTCCCTACGGTTACCTTTTCTTAGAATTTTCTACTTTTTGTGTGTGTTTATTTCTTCCTTCCTCTTCCCATTCATGTTGCTAGAGTTATAGCTTCACTGTTGAATCAGATGCCCCAGTAAGAACTATTTAAAACAAAAGTCTTTGGCTTCCTTGGAGTGAACAGTTAGTCTTAATTGTGTAGTAAATTAATTCTAGTAATGAACACACATTCCGGATCTTTGCAGGTAATTAGTAGCTCCCATTAACCAAGAGCCTTGGTCAATTTCTTTAGACACTGCAGCCTGATCTAGTAAGCAAGTCCTGGGACTTTCACACATTTTTATTTGAAAAACAAAACAAAATAAAATACCATGTGGCAGGTGTACTAAGTATTGCACAAAACATTTAAGTTCTATCCCTTCCAGAACATGGAACATGAGAGTAAAGTGATGTATGTCATTTAGAAAGCTCAGAGCATGGTTTACTAATGAATTGTTGATTGTTTCATTTACAGTTCTAGGAAACTTTTCATGATAAATAGAAGTGTTATATTCTCTCTTCTTTTGGCATAGACATTGGACAGAAGACTGGGATCCTTGAAATGCTACTTAAAACAAAACTTATCTGGACTTCCACTTAGAAATACTGAAGACAGAAACTTATCACTGTTAAATTCAGTAATTTCTTATTAAATCATTTAATTTGATAAATCGAATTTGCTTGGAGGGCTAAAGTCTTGCTCATACTTCCAATGTGTGTTTGGATTCCCAAAGGAAGGAGTAGGAAAATCTGCATCTACTAATCTGCATCATAAGAAATTTGAGATCATCCCTGGCAACGAAGCTCAGTTGGTTGGAGCATCATACTGTACACCAAAAGGTTGAGGGTTCGATTCCCAGTCAGGTCACATACCTAGACTACAAGTTTGATCCACAGTTGGGACACCTACAGGAGACAACTGACTGATATTTGTCTTTCACATCAATATTTCTCTCTCTTCCCCTTCCTATCTCTCCCTCCCTCCCTTCCTCTCTCTCTAAAAATCAATTTAAAAAAACAACAACACATATCTTTGGGTGATGATTAAAAAATATACTTAAAATTTATATTAGTCATATTGTGCTTAAGAGATTTTCCTCCTTATATAAATGTTAACAATATCACCTGGATAATGTTGAGAATTGTCTGCATTAACATATTTTTAACATATTATGGCTGGCACTACCAATCTTTCTGTGCTAATGGCAGAACGAATACCATCGCATGTACTTGGCACTTTGGAAGTAATGTTTCAAGTGAAGCTAGAGGCTACAAAAATTAATTGGACTCCAAGAAAGTGTCTGTTAAAAGGAAATATGAAAATGGTATTTTCAAAAGTCTGAATTATTATTATTATTCAACTCAGTATAATTCAGAATGGATTCTGCTTGTGAAACATACAATAACTAGGATATTCTGTATAATCAGAGCCTAGGCTTGGCTATTTAATTAAATAAAATATGATGATTTATAGTCCTCCAAAGGGAAAACATCCAGGTGCTTATCTGCCATAAGAGTTAAATGTGTTTATGAATAAAAACAATACCCTTGAATCAATGTGTACGCTCACTTCTCTCTGAACTATTATCTGGACAATGACTGTGATGCCTAGTACAGGGGGCTGTGGCCACTTTTCTGGATTGTCAAGATTATGAGAGACCATCTGAACAAATTTAGTGTATTGTTTATAATAATGCAAACTAATCAGACTTTTATCTTCATTTCTCTTAAAAACTTATTGTTTATTTATTTGAACCAACAGAAGTTTTTGTTTGTTTGTTTTTTGTGGGTTTTTGTTTTTGTTTTTCCCCCAATCTAGTTCATTTATTTCAGTTTAGAAATTGACCTAGAAAGAGTTTACTGGGTACTAATATGACTAACCCTATAGATGATGGTGGTGGGGTTGGGGGGAGGGGGTTGTTGAAGGTGAAAGCCTGTTGCAGAGAGTCAAGTGATGCAAGTATGTCTTTGACAGTTCAATACTCCATTGTGGTGCTGTCATTATTGGCATCTACTTAGTCTGCTTACCAAACTGAGGTCTGCAAAGCCCAGCGCTTGACTTCTGATAAAATTGGCTCCTGCAGACTTCTGCCTGAAAGTATGCCTCTTACAGGCCTTCTCAATTATCAGTCAGGTTCATAAAACTAGTATACCTAATATCCTATGTTGTTCCTCTCCTGTTTCCTGAATTGTGAATAGATAGCCAAAGAGGTCCACTAGGGAGGTTGGAATGTACATGCATGGAATTTAGTGCCATAACCAAACACAATGTATCACAAATTTAATGTTATGGCATATATTTAATAATACACATAATTGTTGTTGGACTGAATTATAATTAGGCATCTATTGTTGTAAGCACTTCAAATAAGTGACATTAATTGCTAACACTTTTATAAACCCAAATCACAATTTTTTTCTCAACTTGCTAATTTATCAATGTTTATAATCCATGTCAACATTGACAGCTTTCCCTGTAATCATACATCTTTTAATCATTATCCATATTATACCCCCCCACACATACACATATGCTTATCAACAGTCACAGAAGTTCAAAGAAGAAATTTACATGGTTATTTTCCCCAATAATTGAGGAATACCTGCCACAACTCCACCTCATGCCTATGCCACAGGTGAAGATTTCTTTTTGCATTTGGCCCTTGATCTGTACCAATTGGAAATATATTATATTCCTTTTCTAATCCAGCAAACTAGAGATTCTGAAATGATTAATGCCTCAAATTTCTTTACCTGGAGACAAACCTTGCATTTGATAATTGTTAGCTTGGAGAGAAGAGAAGTAAGTTTATATTATTACTTTCTTCCAAAGACAGCAGCTGAGGAATATGACTTCAGAGGGTTAATATTTGACAGACTTCTGATAATAAAGGTATATACTATATTTTATCATACTTGGAAAGTTCTAGAAGATTGCACAATCTAGGAGTGTGATTCCTCTTAGTTGTATCACCACCAAGAATTGACATTATTCCACCTCTAAAAACATTTAGGGGCTAATATAGATTATTTGCCCTAACTGCAGAATATGCCAAGGAGATACAAAAGATAGTATGTGTATTAGTTTCCTAGGGCTCCAAAATCAAATTACCATAAATTTGATCCCTTCAAATAACAGAAATTTATTCTCTTTTCAGTTCTGTAGGCTAGAAGTCTGAAATCAATGTATTAGCAGAGCCATGCTTACCCAAAAGTTGCATGGGAGGATACCTCCTTGCCTCTACCTAATTTTTTTTGGTGATGACCAGCAATCCTTGGCATTCCTCAACTGTAGCTGCATCATTCCTATCTCTGCCTTCACTGTCACATGATCTTCTTTACTGTGTCTATGTGTCCTTTCTTCTTCTTATAAAGATAGTGGTTGCATTAGGTTAGGGCCTACCCTAATCCATTTTGATATTTGCAAAGGTCCCATTTTCAAGCATGGTGACTTTCTGATGCTCAGCATAGACATAATATTTTGAAAGACTGTGTTAGTTATTTTTTGTGTCAACTTGGCTAGGCCACTATGCCCAGACATTTGGTCAAACATTATTCTGGATGATTCAGTGAAAATATTTTTTAGATGACATTAAAGTTTAAATTGTGGACATTGAGTAAAGCAGATTACATTCCATAATGTGGGTAGGCCTCATAAAATCAGTTAAAAGTCTTAACAGAACAAATACTGACCTCTTTTGAGCAATAAGGAATTCAGCCTGCAGATTGCCTTGGAACTCAGGTAGCATATTTTCCCTCAGTCTCCAGCCTACTGGCATAGCCTGGAGATGGACTTGCACTTCCACAATCAAATAAGTCAATTCTTTAAAATAAGTAAAGACACACACACACACACACACACACACACAGACTGTTGTTTCTGTTTCTCTTTTAGAGAACCCTGAGTAATACAGATCTTTACAGAAGTGAAGTGATTCTGTAATAAATTTCTGAATGTGGAAGTGGTTTTGGAACTGGGCAATAAATAGGTAGACACTGAAAAAGTTTGAGGTGCATTTTAGAAAAAGCATAGATTGACTTGAAGAAACTATTAATGGAAATATGGACCTCAAAGGTGATTCTGTTGAGATATCAGTTAGAAACAAGAAATATGCTGTTGGAAACTGGAGAAAATGTCATCCTTACTATAAAATGGAAAATAACTTGGCTGAATTGTGTTCCTGTGTTTGTGGACACCAGCAATTGTAAATGATAAACTTAGATAGTTAGCTGAGGAGATTTCTAAGCAAAGTATTGAATCTGTGGCCTGGTTTCTCCTTGCTGTTTATAGTTAAATGTAAGATGAGAGAGAGAGAGAGAGAGAGAGAGAGAGAGAGAGAGAGAGAGAGAGAGAGAGAGAGTAAAGGAGAAATTGTTAAGCAAAAAGCAACTAGAACTTAAGATCTGGAAAATTCTTAGCCTATACATATAGAAAAAAAAACCAAAGAAAGAAAGAAAGAAAGAAAGAAAGAAAGAAAGAAAGAAAGAAAGAAAGAAAGAAAGAAAGAAAGAAAGGAAGGAAGGAAGGAAGGAAGGAAGGAAGGAAGGAAGGAAGGAAGGAAGGAAGGAAGGAAGAAAGAAAGAAAGAAAGAAAGAAAGAAAGAAAGAAAGAAAGAAAGAAAGAAAGAAAGAAAGAAAGAAAGATTTAGAAAGAAAGATTTAGAAAGAAAGAAAGAAAGAAAGAAAGAAAGAAAGAAAGAAAGAAAGAAAGAAAGAAAGAAAGAAAGAAAGAAAGAAAGAAAGAAAGAAAGGAAGACGTGTATTCTGGAGAGAACAGCAAAGTTGTGTCTGGACAGTCACTCAATAAAGAAATTGCGCCTGTGACTCATGGAGTGAATGAGCCAGATCAGCAGAAGCCAGCAGGAGCAGACATGGAGTTCTACTAACAGAAGCTATCAAATTGGACTAAAGAGGGCAGAAATAGGACAAAAAGAGGGTCTCAGACTTCTGGGATTCTACAAGATGGGATAATAGAGCTAGCTATCCAGTGATAAATATGTATCATCCTTCAAGTAAAGGAACAATGACTCAGGAGGTGATTCAGAGATCTGCAGGACTGCCACTCCCCTATGGACCCAGAGGGCAAAGGCTAGAGGTCCAAGAATTGTGTGTGTGTGTGTGTGTGTGTGTGTGTGTGTGTGTGTGTGTGCGCCCCGGCCAGCGGGACAGCAACATGGGAGCGAGGAGACACCTGGAAGGGAATGAGGGAGGACAGGAGACGCAGAGAAATGGAGGCAAGACAGGGTTCTGATCAAGCCTCAAATTTTATTTGTTGCAGCCACAATATATGTACACAGGTTGTTGGGGGAAGTTGCTGCAGAGACATTCCAGGGCGGGGAGGGTTGTGTATCAGCAGGATGTGCCTGCAGGGGAGGATACAGCAGAGATTCTCAGGGGCGGGGCGAGTTATCACAACAGGTGTGCCTTGCTCAATGGCCAGATATGCTGCTAGGCATTTAGATTGTTTCTAGTTAACTGCCACACGCAGCTTGTCACATGAGTTCTGAAGTCAGAAACTCAGTGTCTAAGATGGAGGTGTCTTTTAAGATGTAGTCACTAATTCTTTTTCAGCTCTCAACATGTGTGTGTGTGTGTGTGTACAGGGGGTGGGTTTCTCTTCTTAGTTTCACACATGGCTACACTGCCTCCTTGATTTTATCAGTTTTACTAGGCCAGGCGTCAGGGCAGGGTTGTAACCCAGAGGCTGGAGGGTGGAGGGTGATGTTACCTGCCCCAGTAGGCCTGCAATGCAAGGCCACCATATCTAGTATAGACTGAGCACAATAAAGGAGCTTCATAGTATTTCTTGAATAAATGCCATATAGTAGTGACTGAGAATAAAGGCTAGGTGTTCACATATTACCTTGGGACCCTTGCTATCTGCCTCATAAAATAGCTATTATTGCAACAAAAACAATAAATTTCTCCTATTTTATGTTCAAATTCATTTTCTTACCCTGAAAAGAATGTTTATAGACAATGAGAAAAGAGTTCTCTCATTTCCTTTGCTAATTTTATAATTTGAAATTTTATTCTTCACCTATATGACTGTGTTTATCTTTTGAAAGATTGTAGTCAAAGCTGCTTACAATCAATCTAATTTTTCTAGTCAAACTGGATTCCCACAGCATTATCCATCCCTCAACTCCCTCCACCCCCTGTTCACCTGCATTAACACACTTTTCCTGATCTGCACAGTGTGCTTTTTTTCTATTATTCCTCCAATCCAAAATTGTATCCTGATTTCAGTAAAAACATTTATTTATGAATATGGATTAGTGGATAAAAACAGTTAAGAGACCTACTAATATAAAAATTACATACAAATTATACTAGTGTACTTTGAGGGGCACAAGGGAAGGTGGGACCCTTATTAAAAATGTACCTCTTCCACTGACTTTCCATAATACAAAGAGGAATTTTCAAACAGAATTTGAGAAACAGGAAGAAAAGTCTCACAGCAATTTCCAAGTATAATTAGCTATAATCACCATGCTGTTCATTGGATCCTCATGTTACAGAGAACCGGAATAATCAAACAATGCCGGAGAGTTTGGAGTCACACTTTATTACGTGCAGGTCCAGAGGAAAATGTCTCTCAAATTCTGGGCCCCAATATGGAGGAATGTTCCCTATTTATATTTTTTTTACCTTCTTTGTATACCAAATATGGGGTGTTTCTTGCCCCTTTTGCAAGTTCTTAAAGAGCTCCTATGTGCTGGGGCCTTGAGACCTCAACCAAAGGCCTGGCCTGGTTCAGCACTGATAATCCCATCCAGGGAAGGTTTAACGGCCTCTTTGAAGTAGGAGTAATCTCATTTTCCTTATTATTTAAGCAAGCAAACAAGCATTTACAAAAGCCAAATAGCAGGGTTAAAATTTCAAACAACAGTTTTTATATAAGATGGATGCTTCACTCAGAGCTTATTCATTTTATAACAGAAAGTTTCTACCCTTTGATCAATGTTTACCCATTACTCCTGCCCCTTAGCCCCTGGTAAGCATGCTTCAACTCTCTTCTTTTAAACATTTAAAAAATATATATTTTAATTGATTTCAGAGAGAGGAAAGGAGAGGGAGAGGGACATAGAAACATCAATCATGAGAGAAATTCATTGATCGGCTGCTTTCTATAGGCCCCCTACTGGGGATCAATCCTGAAACCCAGTCAAGTGGCCCTGACTGGGAATCAAATTGTGGCCCTCTGGTTCATAGGTCAGTGCTCAACCATTGCGCCATACTGGCTGGGCCTCAGCTCTCTTTTTTATCAGGTCAGCCTTTTTAGATGAGTACTTAGTGTCTGATTATTTCTCTTAAGTCTCATAAACTTTCTTCATTTTTTTCTCTTTTGGTCATCTTCTAATTTTGTTTTTACATGATTTCCTTTATACAATATAATTAAATTGTGTATCTGTGTTATATACTGTAGCTCTCTGTACATATTTGGAACAATTATTTTGAATTCTTTGTCAGGCATTTCCTTAGGGCTCCATTTCTTTAGGGTCCATGACTGGAGTTTTACTGTATTCCTTGGTGAGTTATGCGTTTCTGATTCTTCATACCCATGTAGCCTTATATAAATGTCCTTTTGTAGTTGAAGGAACAGTCACCTCTTTAAGACTTTATAGACTGACTTTGGTAAGGGATGACTTTTACCTGAGATTGAAGGCATACTTGAGCATGCTGTTACTGTGGGTTTAGTGATGCAAGGAGCCAAGTGCAGTGTGTATGTGCATGAGGTCTGGGAGAGTGTGATTTCTCTTCAGCTCAGGTTGCTGGAGTCTAAACATCAACTATGTGGTTCTTCAGTGAACATAATATGGGTTTCTGAGTGGTTGCATATGCTCTTGAGGTTCTCAGTGATGCCTCCAAGTCCAGCAGTAAGGGACTAGAGAAGGCAGAGTTGGTGTCTGGAACACACTTGATTCTGAGGGCCAGCTATTGTACATGTACTTGTGCAGTTGCCGGGGCCATTTGCAGACACATGCATAGTGGCGGGTGCTAGTGTACACAGCAAAGATGGGACCAACTAGGAGTTCTCTAGCAGTTATGGGGATCAAGGATGTCAATGTGTTTCCCTGTAGTTACACAAGCACCCCCTTGGCATGCAACTTGTAATTGTGGCTGGTGACTATGGATCAGCAGCTAGCATGGAAATACACAGCTGGAGGAGCTAACAGCACATGAGAGCAGTGGTACAGAACAGCAACATAAGATGGGACCTGATCTGAGCACAGAAACATCTATGGGGCCCTGGGTGTCCACACGCTCTCCTTTGTCTGCAGAGTTTCCTTCTGGGCATAAAGTAGAGGTATGGTGACAGTATCAGATCAATGGCATACAATGCACAGATGGAGGGGCTAACCCTGAGCACATGCAGAGTGGTGGGGTGTCAGCCTGGGTGGTCTAGGCTGGTGTCTTACACACATGTAGACCCAAAGACCTGAGCTAGCTGCTGTCACAGCTTGAACTCTTTCGAATGCAGCCAGGACGTGGTAAGGGATTGGAGGGGAGGGAGTAGAGAGAGACTCAGGCACCTCATGTCAGCCAATGTGAAAACAGGTGAAATCTACAGTGCACTGTGGCAGCTGTGCTGGCTGTTTGGTCTTTCTTCAGTCACAATCTATTGGGTTTCTTTGTAGAGCAGTCACTGTTAACTATAATTGATCCTGCTACATGGCTATTATTGTTAATCCCTGTTTTTCTCCCTTTTTTCTAGCCATCTATCAATAGATGGGGTGAAACTGAAGTGGGGCCTTTATGCAGTGCCCCTAAAGGCAGGGGAAGATATTGTTCAACCCAGACTTCTTTTCTGGGTGAGGGTAACTCTTTCCAGCTGGGAAGTTCTCTCTTGGTATTGCATAATGCTTACTTGGGGAATGGGATGAGGTAGAGAAAATTAAGTTGTCTTCCTTCTCTTCTTGTGCACACATTATCAGGTTTTTTGTTGCACTGTGTTACTAAACTTCTTAGTGGACTCTGAACCATTCACAGAGCCACTTTTGTTCACAGATAGCTAATTGTTGATCATTGTGTGGGGATGGAGGCTTAGATCTCCTATAATGACATTTTGGTGGCCCAATTTTCTATTTTCATCTGAATGTCTGACACTTGATATAGAAAACCTTAAGGTCTAGATTTCAAGGCTTTATTTTGGGACTGGAAATAAATATATATATATCCTGATCACTTTGGGGCCATAGGTTGACACAAACACTGCCATCGTGTGTGTTAAACTGGCCCAGTACACAGTACCTAAGAATCCTTTGACATGCAGCATGAACAGCTATAGGATTATTTAAAAAGTAACCAAGCAGAATTTCATATCCATAAGCAAAGCATAGTTGAAGCCATAATCACAAAACTCCTTAGCCAACTCTGTCTTGAACATTTGAATATGTATGAAAAAAAAACAAAATTCTGTCTAACAAATGTAAACATCAATGCAAGAAAAACAGAAAAAGTACAACAACAAAGGGCAAATGAAAATCAGTTAGGGGAGGGTTTTCCCCCCCAGTTAGTAGGAAGATAGACTTTCTTTCAAAGAAGAAAATAAAAATGCTCTGAATTGGCCATCCCATGCTGAGAGGAGAGAGGACTGGGAAGTAGTTACTCTGCTTCTGATTTAAATCTGTCTTTTGCTTGGTTTGCTGTGGTTTCCCCTGGAGCTTGAATATATTCATGAAGCTTTCAATGAAAACTAAGTCAGGCTGCACAAAAATGGTGAAATACTTGATGTTAAGTAGTCTTTTCCTGTCTTTAGTGACTAAGCACTTTAATTTCCTTTGAACAGAGAGAATACTAGGGTGGGATCCAAACAAGACCCAACCTGCAGCTGTCATCTATGTGGTGGTTCAGAGGACTGGCCCTTGAAAGATAAATGGTGAAAAATTTATACAAAGATACCAACACTTAATTTAATTGCCACCCCTTCCTATATCCTCATAGCATTTTGGTTTTCAGAAGGTTTTTCCCTAGTTCCCTTTTTGTACTTTTCTATCAGGCTTTTTTTTGTGATGAGTTTTTAAAAATCCATAAATACACCAATAACTATATTTTTCATAACTTCATAATATATATTTTTTTAATTTCATATGTTATTATTGTTTGAGTGACATTTAGTTAATTCTCTAAGAATATATATTTTGCCCTAGTCAGTTTGGCTCATTGGCTAGAGTGTTGGCCCATGGACTTAAGGGTTCTGGGTTCAATTCCAGTCAAGGTCACATGCCTTGGTTGCACGCTTGATCCCTGGCCCTGGTTGGGGCATGACGAAGACAACCAATCAATGTGTCTCTCTCACATTGATGTTTCTCTCTCTGTGTCTCTACCTCTCTCTTTCACTCTATCTAAAAATCAGTGGAAAAATGTCCTCGAGTGAGGATTTATATATATATATATATATATATATATTATTATTATTACAGAAATAATTCAAAGATTCAATTCAAGTAATTAAAATAGCACATTTTAATAGGACATTGAATTTCAGAAGTCAAGCTGGACATCTGAAACTTAATATTAAGCTAATATATACAAGTTCCCAAAATTGTTTTGTAGAGCATGACTCTGCAAACTACACTTTGAGGAACAGATAAGAATATAGAAGAATCGGAATGAACCTGTTAATTTTAAATTTTCTTAATTATTTGTTATTAATGGGAAAAACTTTTTTTTTTTAATCGGCATTCCTTTCTTCAAGAATCTGGGTGGAGGGTTGGGAGGTAGAGAGAGACTGCTGAAAGTTAAAAATAAAACTTTATATTCCTTATATATGCCCCTTTATTTTTGCATCAACTCATTTGAAAATTTGCATAACAGTTCAAGATAAAAACAGAACTACTTAATTGTAAACAGTTTAAATTATTTTCTTGTTCATTAAATAATCTATTAATGGATGTTTATATTTTCAATATTTTAAAGTGAGATATACATTATGGATATTGAATATTCCAATCTTAAGTATGCTGTTCCATTTTTATATATACACTACAGCCCTAGTGGACAAATTCAACTGGTGGCATCTGGCAAGCCTACCCTGATAGTGGCTGAACAGGCTGGGCTGGCTGGGGGGAGGGGTGCAAGTGGTTGGCTGGCAGGCCACACCCCCTGGTTGAATTCCTGGTTGAGGAGACAATTTAAATATTAGCCTTTGCCTAAACCAGTTTGGCTCAATGGATAGAGCGTGGGCATGGGAACTGAGAGGTCCCGGGTTCTATTCTGGTTAAGGGCATATACCTCGGTTGTGGGCACATCCCCAGTAGGGGGTGTGCAAGAGGCAGCTGATCAATGTTTCTCTCTCATTGATGTTTCTAACTTTCTATCCCTCTTTCTTCCTCTCTGTAAATAAATCAATAAAATATATTAAAAATAAATAAATAAATAAATAAATAAATAAATAAATATTAGCCTTTTATTATATAGGATGTCAAGATACAAAACAGTGCCAAGTTTACTAAGAATTTCTTCTATTTTTTATAGCAAAATCTTATAGGTTCATGCCTATGTCTACAGTCCATTTTAAGCAAATTTTTGTATAGGATATGAAGGATGATGGATCAGGATTCATTTCTTGCTGTTGTTAATCCACATCCAAGGATTTTTTTTTTTATTGATTTTTTTAGAGAATAGAAAGGAGGGGGAAAGAAACATCAATGTGAGAGAGACACAAAGATTGGTTGCCTCTCATAAGAGCCCCAGCCCAGATATGTTAACTTTTTATTTGGTAACTGAACAATTTTTAACCTGCAAATAGGCACTTATTCTCCACTTAAAAATGTGCCTTTTCATAGACTCCAGGGTACATTATACAGCTTCAAAGTAAAAAATGAATGGTGATATATCCACCAGTTATGTCAGCATATTATTCCGTAGTTCTTGGCTCTATCCCAAGATATTGCACATAGTATGCTATTCACCAAAGTCCATTTTGTGTCATTTCTAGAATTATGCTGAAATGCTAGATGTTCTTTGCTGTGGGGACAACAGAGTAAATGTAGGAATTCATTTGACAGTCATAATGCTACAGTAATGTACAATAATAGCAGAAACTGCAGCTTTTTTACTTCTTGGTAACAGAGCACATAGCTCTGCATTTATAGCTGAGACATTATTCCTGACTAATGTGAATTTTATGAATTGGCATCAATCATGGAAGTATTAAGGCTAATGGGGTTGATTTATGTAAAAGATTATAAGGCTAAATACATTTCATTTGAAAAAAAATATCTTAGGGAGGCATGGTGTTTAATTTTGTGTTTTACCTGGTTAGGACATGTTATCTAGATATTTGGTCAAACACTGGCCTTGGTGTTACTTTTAAGGTATTTTTTGATGAGATTAATATTAAAATCAGTATACTTTGAGAACAGATTACCTCCATAATGTGGGTGGATCTCATCCAATGGGTTGAAGTGCTTAAAACAGACTGAGCCCCGCTGAAGAAAAGGGAATTCTGCTTTTGTACTGTCTGCACTTGAGCTGCAGCATAAACTCTTCCCTGGATTTCCAGCTGTTGGCCTATTCTGCATATTTGGGGCTAGTCTACACAGTAACATGAGTAAATCTGATCCCATCATTTCTATTTCTCTGGAGAACTTTGAGTAACACAGGAGTTTCTAGCTTCCTTGTACAGGAGATGGGAAGATAGTTGTGATAGTCATTGAGATTATCTATGCCTAGGAGTAATGGGATGAAAAGTAGCGAAGACAAGTGTTGATTGACAATCAAAAAGATTCCGTAATCATTAGTTCTACTACCACTATCATTAATATTATTTCAAAATTATATATCATTATAAACATATATGTGTTTTGCCATAAATGAATTTATGTGAAAGAAATAATGAAATTTGTCCTTAAAGAAACTAGCCTAAAGATGCAACTAAAATAATAATATTGCCATTATTATTATGTTTATTTCTATGTGTCTGTGCATTTGTATGTATGTTCACCCAGGTTTAAAAATCAACCGTATTGCCTCATTTTCATACATGACTAAAGTCTTCCTGTCTTCTCTCTATGTTCTTCCTATTAAAATTAATTTTGTTTATTAGTTACCTATGGCACAATTGTAAGCTGGCAGGTCAACTCATCAAAACAAATAAAATAGATTTTTTCTCTAAGTACTTGCAATCTTTTCAATAACTAAACACATACCATTTGAACATAAACTTGATAAAAGTCATAAAGGAAGCACAGATGTTTCCCTTAGATCTTTAAGGGAGGAATTTTTTTTTTGACAGATCTGGGAAGGCCTCATGGGGAGGGGTTGCCTTTGAACTTGCCCTTTTCAAGGACTGATAAAACATCAACAGGAGAATATGAGAAGAAAGACATCTAAGGCAAAATAATAAATTTGAACAAAGTAATGGAATTGGAACATAAATTAATGAAGACAACAGTCAAAAATGGCTTGGTTACAAAGTATATTAGTGTTATATATCTTGGGAAATATACAGCAAATGTAGGTTAGAGCTACATTTAACTTCCCTTTCTTCTCTTTATGTCATATACAACCTTTATCATATCTTATTCTCTTTTCTGTATGTAATCTGCTATATCTCCCCAAAGATAAGTCATTTTTCAGTTTAGGGTCATTTTATCTTTCAACTTTAAACATGTGCTCCACTTGGAAGATGCCACTTCTATCCAAATGAGTGAATTGGGAATTTTGAACACTCTGGTAGAACTGTTTATCTGTTTCAAAGGAGATAGGGAGGTAGTGTGTTCCTCAAAGTCAAATGTTTTCTCTATCTGTTGATAAGCCTTTCCCTCAATATTAACATTTAAAATATTATTTGGTGTCAGGTGTTCAGTACTTTTTATTGGTAAGAGGTAACTCTGGGTTATGCACCTTTGGGAGCAATAACAATGCCTGGCACCCAGTAGATACCCAGTAGTATTTTTTTTAAAGGTGAAATTGCAAGTCACTACTTAAATCCACCAACTTCAAAAGGCCTTCCTACTTCTTCCTCACTTGGATTCAATCTCATTTATATTTCCTCCTTTCTCTCATTGTCATGTGTTCCACTAACTGCACCTCTACCTTATGTTCGAGATATAGTAGGTGATCATCAGATGTTTGTTGAATGAATAGTAATAAATTTCCAGTTAGTATTTTGTTTATTTCCTACTATGTAACAAGAGGACAGGACTTACTGAAAATGTCTTATCATTAATCATTAGAAAATTCCCCTGGATCAAAAAGGGCATCTATTTTTCTCCTCAGCCTGGCCTATCAGACATAGATTTTTTTACTGGAAGTTGATCATTTTGATTATCTCTTCTAAAGCTTAGCTCTAACAAGGAGGCTGAACTCTGCATCTTGGTGATTCTGAAGTAGGTTATTGCTAAAATATTCTAAATCCTAGTGGAAAAAAAAAGAAAGAACTTTCTAATTAGAGAGAGCTAAATTCAGGAAGCCTTTTTCATTTACCCATGGATCTATGTATTCCTTATTTACCCCCACTGCAGAGATGACAGCTTTTAAGTGAACAAAGGAGCCAACAATTGGGGCACCTGCAGGTTGAGGTTGTTCCCCTTAAAGCCTATTAACCCGGTATATGCAAAGTGCCGAGGAAATTTCTGATAAGACAATCTCTGCCTTGGAAGGGGGGCATAATTTGATTTGTCATCATGCTGAATGATCTAATATATCATCTACTCTTTTATATTTGAGGAATGACCTCAGGTTGCTCTCTATCAATAGATAACTGGATTCAAAACTTCTCTTTTTACACAATCACTCACACCTATAATTATCCTATGAAAATAGGTAATGAAATTCAATGAATGGAGATAACAGTGAAAAGGGGAGCTAATTCAGGGGATAAAGTACAATGACAAGTAATTTCTAGCTGAGTAATTTCTGTTAACTTCTCCACTTATTATTATTTTCCCCCTCTTCCTTTAAAGGGGTCTATTAGGGTCTTTCTAAGGTTGGTTTCAAGGGAACTAAGCTCTACTGCATTAAAGAGATTCACTGTAGTCTTCATTTCTAATCAGTAATATATCTGTGCTAATACAGCTATTATAATGCCATATTTTGTAATGCTAGTTAGGCCAATAACATAGGCGAGATCCTCCTAAAACAAGAATAGTAGTAATAGATCTTATTCATTAAGTGCTTACTATGTGCCAAGCATTTAATATGGATTATCTCATTTAGTCATCTCAGTAATGTTGTGAAGTATTATTTATTACCGACCTATACTCTTAATCCATCACCTTACTGCATGTCAAACACTGACCCCAGAAACACTTCATCACTTGAGCCTGATGTCTTATGGGAATGTGCCTTGGATGGGAGGAATGTAACCATCCTGGCATAAATCATTACTACCCATATTTTCCGGTGTATAAGACAACCCCCCTAATTTTACAGTTAAAACATAAGTTTAGGCCTATATTCGCTGTATAAGACTACCCCCCACTTCTGAGGCAACATCAGTTCTTTTTTTTAATAGACTGTCTCTCTGACTCTGGCCAACCTGAGCAGGCTTTTTTTCATTTCAAAAGTTGTCTTACACGCCGGAAAATACTGTATTCCTGCAAAGGCATTTGAAAATGCTTCTAGGTATGGTGTCAGCCACATTATGGAAAGAATAACATCTTTTATTTTTGTACCTTTATCCCATAAAAGCATGATGTTTTGTATTACTAAAGCAGCTAAATAAAATTTCATAGAGTCTGAAAACCCTGTGGCTAGACCACAAAGTTATTTTTCTGGGAATAAGGAAGAGTTTCCACAAAAAAAGAAAAATACAACTGTAGAACAGTGGCTGGATTTTCTCCTGTGACTGTAGCTCAGTCCCAGCCAGTGCATCATTCTAAAACCCTGCAGGTGTTAAAGGAACTGAACAAAATTGTTATAGACCAGTAATTCTGTGCAGTGTGCGTTGTATAGGTGTGTGCACGCGCGCGCGCCTATGGATGGTATATGAGTGTGAGCATGTTTCAAGTTGTTTGTGAAAGGTCATTTTCTGTTTTTCTTTTGATTAATAAATGATGAGTCAAATTACAAATTCTGATATTTGGAAAATTGCACATTTGAAATATACTGGTTTAAGTTTCCAGTGGCCAGAGCAAGTTTAATTTGTATGCGATACTGCATATCTTCCTGGAAAGCAAGTTCTACCGTGGTTTAGTTATACCAAATGAATTTGGTGAGAGACACCAAATAATTTATTAGTAATGCATGTTGAACTTAGAAGCAGTGTTCTGAATTCTGATGTAAGCTTTGATAACTTGTTCTATCTCTGACATTTCTCATTAGTGGGAACAACAGGACTGAAAATGGAAAATCTTATGCTGGCAACTGGTCTCTTGGGTAGCAAGATATATGTGTGTGTATCATGGAGCAGTGAGAGGTTCTGAACAAATTTACAATATAAGGTTGACAAGCTTGTGTTTGCTGCTCTTTCATGCTTTTTATTTTTTGTTTCTCCCCCACTTCTAGTCTTCTTGCAACATAATTTCTTTTCTTTTTTTTAATTTACCTTTATTGTTGAAAAATATTACAGATGCCCTCCTTTTGTCCCCCACTGACCTTCTCCACTCCACCACACTCTCAACCCAAGCCTTTGGCATGACACCATTGTCTGTGCCCATGGATTATGCATATATGCATACAAGTTCTTTGGTTGATCTCTTCTATCATCCTCTTCTGCTGACTCCTTCTCAGGTTCCTAGACAAGTACTGCTATGCTCGCTGTGCAAACTGTGCATGTCACAAGGGTGCTGTACATAAACGGGGCACCATTTACATAAAATATATCCAATATTTGTAGATTTTCTACACTTTTCTGAAAGATAAATCTAAAGTTTCTTGTCCTAAACAAATCAGTAAACTATTAAATTTTTTTTGAGGGATAGAAATGTTTTCTAAGGAAATGGAACTTTATAGTTTTCCATTTGCATAAAAGCATTGTTTTAGCTAATAACAGCCCTGGCCTACTTTTTTTTTTAAGGAATTTATTTATTTTTTATTTTTAAATAAATCTTTATTGTTCAGATTATTACAGGTGTTCCTCTCCGCCCCCCTCTTAGCTCCCCTCCACCTGATTCCCAACCCCACCCCACGCCCTTACCCCCACCACTGTCTTCATCCATAGATGTAAGATTTTAGTCCAATCTCTTCCCACACCCCTCAAACCCCTTTCCCCCTGTGAATTGTTAGTCCAATCCCTTTCTATGTCCCTGATTCTATTATATTCATCAGTCCATTTTGTTCTTCAGGTTTTTTTTATTCTCTTGATTTTTAGATTCGCTTGTTGGTAGGTATGTATTTGATGCCTTTTTGTTGTTTATAATTTTTTACCTTTATCTTTTTCTTCTTCATCTTCTTAAAGAATACCCTTCAACATTTCATGTAATCCTGGTTTGGTGTTGATGAACTCTAACTTTTTCTTGTCTGTGAAGCTCTTTAACTGACCTTCAATTCTGAATGATAGCTTTGCTGGGTAGAGTAATCTTGTTTGTAGGTTCTTATTGTCCATCATTTTGAATATTTCTTGCCACTCCTTTCTGGCCTGAATAGTTTCTGTTGAGAAATCAGCTGACAGTCGTACGAGTACTCCCTTGTAGGTAACTAGTTGTTTTTCTCTTGCTGCTTGTAAGATTTTCTTTGTCTTTTGCTCTTGGCATCTTAATTATGATGTGTCTTGGTGTATTTCTCTTTGGATTCCTCCTGTTTGGGGTTCTGTGCACTTCCTGAACTTGTAGGTCTATTTCTTTCACCAGGTAGAGAAAGTTTTCTGTCATTATTTCTTCCATTAAGCCTTCAATATTCTGCTCACTCTCTTTTTCTGGCACCCCCAAAATCCGGATGTTGGTACGTCTTAAGCTGTCCTGGAGGCTCCTTACACTATCCTCACACTTTTGGATTCTTCTTTCATTTTGCTTCTCTGGTTGAATGATTTTTGCTTTCTTATATTTTTCTTTGGTTTGATTCTTAGGACTTGTTGATCTATAGTTGAGTTTCTGTATATTCTTTATTTCAGACTGTGTATACTTAATTTCTGGCTGGTCCTTTTCCATTTTTTTGGTATTCTTATTAGGGTCCTTGAATGTCTCACCAAACTTCTTGGTGGTCTCATCAAGTTTCTCAAAGGTTTGTAGAAGTTTTTTGAGTAATCTTATAAATGTGATTCTGAACTGTGTGTCATCCATTTGTTTATTCTCCTCCATCTCTCCCATTTGTGTCATGCTTCTGTGTTTCCTCATTTTGGCTATCTCCCTATGTTGATAGAGTGGCTTTATGTGGTCGGTGGCCTATAGGGGTCAGTAGCTCAGCTTCCCCAATCACCTGAGGTGGTCGCTTTTGCTATATCCCTTTGTGGGCTTAGTGCACACTCTTGGTGTAATTAAGCCTTGATTGCTGTTGGTACACTAAGAGGAACTGACCTCCAGGCCAATTGTCTCGGAGGATCACTGTGTCTATAAAGGAAGAACTGCTGCGCTGGAGACACACCTTGTTGCAGTGTAGCTTTGGTGCTCACTGAGACCATCTCCCTAATGTGTCACTTATGGGTGTGAGGGATTGAAACTGAGCACAAGAACTCTGGTTTCTGGGTCTCAATGAGGTACAGTTCAACTACTGTCTGAGGCCAGTACTGTCGCAGAAGCTACAGTGTGAACTATAGCCCTGTCCTCCTTGGATCTGTTTGCCCCAGGTTGCAATTTTGCTAAACTGCAACAGAGAGGGCCATTCTTATGCAAAGTTCAATGCTTGTAGCTTGGATGTGTTGTGAGGGGTGGAGTCTCAGGGCAGAGTCTCAGGGCATCACTAGGCTGGGGCGTGGCCAACAGCAATGGCTGCCCGGCACCTCTCAGATGGCATCCCTGTGTCTCCCCACATCTCGCACCACAGCACAGTAAACAATCTCAGCTCTGCAAGCAAGCCAGCCTCACTTTCTGACCAGATGGCAGACAGTCTAGCCTCTCCCCAGAAACTGGATTTCAGAGAGATCAGGCGCTTGTCTCTCTTCAGGTTGAAGAAAGCACCGCCCTCCACATACCGGGGTCCTCCTCCAGCCTGTATGGGGTCTAGTCCCTCCTACGTTAGTTTTTCATCGCGTATGCCCTGGATTCTCCTCTTTCTCTTTCAGTGTAGATGTAGGGCTTCCTCTCAGCCAGCTTTTGTTTGGTTTGGGGAGATAGACGTTCGTTTTATAGTTTCTCCTTGGACTTGTTGTGCCCGGCTGCTGTTTAGGAGTGTTTACTCAGCACCGCCATCTTCGTTTTTCCCTGGTCTACATTTTTAGCTGCTCCTGACTGCTCTTCCACAACACAATATAATTCTGAAGTTCTTCTGAATCCCTCATGGCCCCTATACAGTGTGCAGTCCGCTTTCCATATCCGTGGGTTTACATCTGAGGATAGGAAATATTTGAAAAAAAAGTTCCATTGTTGTTTATTATGTAGTTAGGCTTATGATGGTTGTCTCTGAACTGAGCATATATAGACTTATCATTATTCCCTAAACAATACAGCATAAAAACTATTTACATAGAATTTACATTGTATTGGGAATTATGAAAATAGAGATGATTTAAAGAATATGGAAAAATTGTGTATTTATATGCAAATACTATGGCATTTTATATAAGGGACTTGAGCATCTTGGAATTTTAATATTCATGGCAAGGGATGGGGGTGTCCTAGAACCAATTCCTCAGGAAAAGGGTACAACTGTATGCAAATATCACCCCTAACTCAGTCATGCTAACTGAGTAGATTTTAGGAACCTTGTCAGGTAAATGAGACAGAATGGAAATACATGTCATCTAAGGATAGATGATAGTCATCATGGAGAGTGGAATTTTATATGGTCAAATTAGTCTTAAAATACCATAAGAAGGCATAAGGTTGAAAAATAATGAAAAAAATCTTATTAAGTCCTACCTGACCAGTTTCTCTGCTGATATTGGAACAGATCACTATTTTCTTGCCTGAGCATAGATAGTCAAAAGTACCATAGACTATAATATAATGTATCGTTGAACATTTAAGATCTGTGTTTAGGATGTTCAGAAAGGCATACAAAACTACTGACTGAAGGATTAAAACAGTTCACTCTGGTCTAATTCTCAATGAGTATAGTGGCAGGCAAAATTTTCCATACACTTGTCCTGTCCTGTTTTCTCTCTCTTCTCTTTTCTCCTCCTCCTCCTCCTCCTCCTCCTCCTCCTCCTCCTCCTCCTCCTCCTCCTTCTCCTCCTCCTCCTCCTCCTCATCCTTCTTCTTCTTCTTCTTTTCTCTCTCTCTCTCTCTCTCTCTCTCTCTCTCTCTCTCTCTCTCTCTCTCTCTTTCAATGGTATTGGTATCAGTTAAAAACAAACAAACAGGAAAATGCAGCTTTAACATACTTTTGGTCTGAAGGTATATTTTAATGGTCCCCAAACCATGCCATGTAAAACTTTACACATAAGTTTGTGTGGGATACAGGGACCAAATCAATGCTTATGATTTTTGATTATTTATATTTTGCTTATGATATGTAAGCAAGAATGTAGTATGAAGAGGTTTTCTTAAGGCCTTGACATTACTTTGTATCATCAGGTTTAATAATGATACACCACCATTGTCTATTCCTCGAATATTTATTATTTAGATAAACTTAAGAATTCTAAGAAGTGACACAATAGAGATCCAAAGTTAAAAGAGGAAAGAAACACAGAGACCATTTAGTCTTCATTATATAGGTTAAGGCACACCAGTCCAGATATATTAGATTGATGATTTATTTGTCTAAGGCCATAATTTAAGTAACTGCCACAGATTTCATCCATCTATCTATTCAGTCATCATATATTGAATATCTTGTATGGAACAGAAATAGAATGGGGTACAACATGGAATAAAAAAACCCTCAAGGTTCTTGTGGACTAGAAAGGGAAACAAATATAAAAATGTCACTTTTTTTTTAGCTACGTTGCAATGATAGGGTTATACAGTGGGTGATATTGGCGTATAGGAGAAGGTTACATTACTTGGCCTGGGGTGGGATGGGCTTCCAGGTGAATAATCCTGAAGGTAATAATACTTAAGGTGTAAGCCAGTGAAAAAATTAGAATAAGCCAAGAGGAAATTTATCAGGTAAAACAAGAAGCATGTATGAGGGAACTGTATGCAGTGCAGCCTCATTAGATTAGGAGTACGTATTATTGTCAGATTTGAAGGTGGGAGGGTGAGGCTGGAAAGTAGCAGAGACAATAATGGAGATCCTAATACTGTACGTTTAAAAGTTTGGACTTCCTCCTTGCGAGTTTATTCAGAAATCAGTATTCTTAGATTTTTATCTAAGGTATCTGGAAAAGAATTGGAAACATTTCTATGAATAATTTTAATGTGCATAACTCATCATAGTTTTAGTAATAAAGCTCCAATAACAAAACCAGTCTACTAAAAAGAATGGTAAAAAATCATTTTGGGTTTACCAAAATCAAAGTTATATTAACCAAATTAGAGCCTTCTCCAATTTAGAGTTTTCTTGGCTAAAAAATTACATAGTGAGATTAGAGTTAAACATAGGTACCCATGAATAAATGTGACATAATATCTCTCACTACGGTCCTCACAGATAAAATTAGTATGCATAGTTTATCTAAACAACCTATGACAAAGATGTGTGTCATGGAAACACAGGTAAATATTTCTTCTATGTAAATAGATTATGTATATATGTTTTACTTATCCTGTATTGTTTATTAGACTGCATTATGGTAAAAGCTTCTGCACAGCAAAGAAAACAATCAACCAAGAGAAAAGGCAACCTAGTCTTCTGGTTTCTAGTTTCACATGAAAGGAACTTGAAAGTCACCACTGCATCCAAACAATAAGTAAAAAACTGAAAAGTCAACAACTCTTCTTAGGTCCATAAGAGAGGGAGGACAGCTGAGACAGGTTTGACTCAGTGGATAGAGTGTCAGCCTGCGGACTGAAAGGTCCTGGGTTCGATTCCAGCAAGGGCATGTACCTTGGTTGCAAGCACATCCCCAGTAGGGGTGGTGCAAGAGGCAGCTGATCGATGACTCTCTCATCGATGTTTATAACTCTCTATCCCTCTCTCTTCCTCTCTGTAAAAAATAAATAAAATATAGTTTTTAAAAGAGAGAGAGGGAGAGAGAGGACACAGAGCCCCCCACAGTCTCCAGACTGGAGAGGCAGGCAGGTGAGGGAGGGAGTGGCAGCCCATCAGAGGGGAGACAGGTGAGTGGACCACCCCAGGACACAGAGGGGTGTTCAGGTCTTTGAGTGGATAGAAAAATCTGTATTTTGATAAGGGTGTTGAACTGTGCCCTAAAGATCTGTGCATTTTATTCTATGTAAATTATACCTCAATATAAATAATATGAAAATATTTTCACAAAATTCTTAATACATGGGAAAATGCCAAGCTTATAATGCTAGATGTGAAAACAATTCAAAATTGCATATAAAAATGATGAAAGAGAGAGAGAGAGAGAGAGAGAGAGAGAGAGAGAGAGAGAGAGAGAGAGGAGAGGAGAGGAGAATAAACACTGGGAAGAATTACTAAAGTTTTGTGAAGAGTGGTTTTCGGTGGGGTAGAATTATTTTGTCTTTATACTCTTAGATTAAAGAAAATCTAAAATGCACATGTAATACATTTTTAATAAAAATGGCTAAATATATAGCTATTAGATGTGAGGTCTTGGTAAGTTGTTAAGTCAGGGGCCATCAACTGCACACTTCCCTGATCCCTTAGCTCTCTGGGCTCCCGAGATAAAGGAAAATGAAATAACACTTAGAGCACATTGTTACTTAAACCTTAATTAAATATCTGCCTGAAAAAATGTTCTGTTTTTCTTCATTGGCTCCTGCCCCAGAAAACTGGGTTTTAGGAGTTTGAGTATCTCAGACTGTCCCTGAATGCTTGGTTTCCAATAACATTTTAAAACTCACCCTTCCATCTGGTCTGTGTGTTGCTGACTAAATTCCTGCCCCTTCTACTGGAACAATCTTGGGTTAAGTATGTTCATTCATGAATAACTGTTTAATTATTCTAATTTTGTCATTTGCAGAGTCCTGGCAGTCTATCTAGAGCTCTGTAAGCAAAGACATGTTGCTGACTAAAAGACTTCCTACTGAGCAAAAGACAACTTACTGACTACAAAGGCACCTGCTCTGAGAAATGAAGGATTTCACTATGGTGCTTCAACTATTATGTGTTGTGCCATGTGGCACCCAGTGCAATGGGGGTGGGGACACTTAATCAATATTGCTTTTAGGACTTGATGTTTTCTTGTGCTATAGTGACTTCATGATCCCTAGAAAAAAAAAAGTGGAATTAAAATTTGAAAATGACAACTATGAAGAGATTGTTATGGCTGTAATGTACGTTAATACTATTTCTGAGTTTCATGGGAATTTTTTAAATCTCTAAGTACATTTTACTGCCTAGATCTAGTTGTGAACTTAAGAAAGTCTGGGACTATACTTTCTTCACCTTTTGATCATTAGTGCCTGCTAACCAAATGGAAAAAAATCAATAGCTCCATATTGATTGGCATAAAGATCGATAGTTGGAGCATCCTGATTTTGTGATTAATACAGATTAATAGACTTATTAGTAGACATTTTTTCACATCCCTGATTAAGATATATGATAATCTACTTTATATGTATAGATCACAATGTTTATTGTGTAAACATAATGGAAGCATAATTTGTAGATCATATATTATTTTATTTACTTGTTAATCTTGTGTGCCCTACTAATTTCCCAAAGTCTTATACCCTGCTATCTAGAGAATGTTCCTGTGATCAGATACCCGCCAGTCTTCCATCTAACAATGCAAGCCTGCTATGTTTCAGACTTTTCCTAACTTCCTCCTTAATATCAACCTTTTCTATCCAGTAGTTCTTCCACAGAAATCTGCTAGATGAGTGCTAGGACTATAAATAAATCTGTATTTTTGCATTAATGATTTATCATGGGTTATTATGTTATCCCTCCTAGTTAATTCATATGGTGTTTGATTGATCTGGGAACTCTAGGCTCTGTGGCTAGGTAGTGTCCCTGAAATGACCCCACATAGGTACCTTGCAGGACTTCGCTGCTCTTGCACCATTGGCCATTTGGTTTATTTTCAGTTGTGTCTGTAATCTATATTGTTGTGGCTCAGCCTCTGCTTCACAGATTTTGTGACTTTAATTCAAAATGAGTCACTTCTTTTTTTTTTTCTTTTTAAAAAATATATTTTATTGATTTTTTACAGAGAGGAAAGGAGAGAGAGAGCTAGAAACGTCGATGAGAGAGAAACATCGACCAGCTGCCTCTTGCACACCCCCTCCTGGGGATGTGCCCGCAGCCAACGTACATGCCCTTGACCGGAATCAAACCTGGGACCTTTTAGTCCGCAGACCGACGCTCTACCACTGAGCCAAACCAGCTTGGCTAAAATGAGTCACTTCTGATTGTAGCCCACCAGTAGGACTTACAGTTGTCGTTTTTGAGTGGCACATGGTTTTTATGGTCTTAGAATGAAAAATACACCCCCCTCTGCTCTAAAATATTTACTTACACTTTTCTCATTAAGCTACCAGATTGAATAAACAAGTTAAAGACTTAATATAAAGTGTTCTTGATTACCCTACTAGTCAAGGGATATTTCTCCTTGACATTTCTCCAATAGGGAAAAAAAAGTATCTGAAATCTGATTTTGTAAATTAAGATGGAAAAATAATTCATGGTTTTGAAGTATAGTTTTGGTCCTAAAATTTTATAGACAATATTGGAAAAGTTATAGAATATTTTAGAAGAAGGTTAGTTAGAATTTTTTTTTCTATTCCAGTTACTACTTAATTATTTGTAAAGCATCTCACTTGCTGAATTTGAGCAGATATTAACACACCTGTTCTTTAAGGTAATTATAGTGAAATATATGTCTAAACTGTAATTCCCTAATATGAATATTTTCTGGTTTTTCAAAGGTATAATTATCTACAATCCAAGACAAAGTATACTTTTGCATGCTGTTTATTATTGCTTCTATTTTTACTATATTGTGGATATTAACATTAGAGACTTTATCTTCCAATAATATTTATACTTTTCTGGGTTTCAAGTTGGCTATAATTATTTACTTAGTATATGGACCACTTATTATTTACCCATTCATGTTGATGGACACATGTTCCTTCCATATACTGGCTATTGTAAATGACATTACAATGAATATATGGATATATATGTCTTTCTGATTTACTGTTTCAGATTTCTTCAGATAAATACCCAGAAGTGGAATTGTTGGGTCCTTCTTTGTCTCTTGTTATATACCTTTGTTTTAAAGTATATATATTTTTTTTAAAAAAAACTAAAAATGGAACTCCCATTTGACCCAGTGATCCCACTTCTAGGAATATATACCAATAAACTAGAAATATCAATCAGAAAGAATATATGCACCCCTATGTTCATAGCAGCACAAATCGCCATAGCTGAGATTTGGAAACAGACTAAGTGCCTTTCAGCAGATGAGTGGATTAAAAAACTGTGGTACATCTACACAATGAAATACTACACTACTCTAAAAAGAGAGTTCTTACCATTTGCAACAGCATGGATGGAACTGTAGAGCATTATGCTAAGTGAAATAAGCCAGTCTAAGAAATATAAATATCACATGATCTCACTCATTTGTGGAATATAATGAACAAGATAAACTGATAACAAAAACAGAAACAGAGACAGAGAAACATTGATCAGACTGTCAAACCTCAAAGGGAATGTAGGTGAGAGTAGAGGTAAAGGAGGGGGAAATAAAATCTATTTTGATTGTTATAAGTATTGCTACCCCAGCTTATTTTTTATTTCATTTTCATAAAATATCTTCTTCCATTTCTGATGCAAATTAAAACAACAATGAGGTATCACATCACACCTGTCAGAATGGCTATCATAAACAAATCAACAAATGACAAGTGATTTCTAGGATGTGGAGAAGAAGGGGTCCTTGTGGACTGCTGGTGAGAATGCAGACTGGTGCAGCCACTGTGGAGAACAGTATGGAGCTTCCTCAAAAAAGAAAAAATTAGAACTGCCATTTGACCCAGTGATCCCACTTCTAGGAGTATATCTTAAAAATCCCAATACACCAATCAAAAAGAATATATGCACCCTTGTGTTCATTTGCAGCAAAATTTACAATAGGTAAGATCTGGAAACAGCCCAAGTGCCCATCATCAGATGAGTGGATAAAAAAGCTGTGATACATTTATACCATGGAATACTATGCCTTAGTAAAATAGAAGGATCTTTTTACTCTTTGAGACAGTGTGGAGAGATGTGGAGAAAATTATGCTAAGTAAAATAAACCAGTCAGAGGAAAACATGTATCACATGATCTCACTCATAGGTGGAATCTAATGAACAAAATGAACTGATGAACAAAATAGATCCAGAGACATAGAATCATGGAACAGACTGAAGAAACTCAGAAGGAAGTCAGGTGTGTGGGGAGGAGAAGCGGATTTTTTTTTTGGGAGGGGGGGGGTGGAAGGAAGGAAAAGAGATTAACCAAAAAACTTATATGCAGCCGAAACCGGTTTGGCTCAGTGGATAGAGCGTCGGCCTGCGGATGAAGGGTCCCAGGTTCGATTCCGGTCAAGGGCATGTACCTTGGTTGCAGGCACATCCCCAGTAGGGGGTGTGCAAGAGGCAGCTGATCCATGTTTCTCTCTCATTGATGTTTCTAACTCTCTATCTCTCTCTCTTCCTCTCTGTGAAAAATAAATAAAATATATATTTAAAAAACTTATATGCATATATGCATAACCCTTATACACAGACAATAGTGTGGTGGAGGCCTAGGAAGGTTGAAGGGTAGAGGGGGTTATGGGGAAAAAAGGGGACATTTATAATACTTTTAACAATAAAGATAAAAAAATAATAAAGTCTATTTTATCTGTTATAAGTATTGCTAACCCAGCTTATTTTTATTTCCATTTTCATAAAATATATTTTTTCTATTTCTTTACTTTCAGTTCATGTGTGTCTTTTAATCTGAAGTGAGTCTTTCTACCTAGCATATGTAAGGGTCTTGTTTCCTTATCCATTCAGCCCCTATATGTATGTCTTTTGACTGAATCATTTAATCCATTTGCAATTTAAAGTAATTATTGCTAAACAAAAATTGAAAAACAAAACAAAACAAAAAATAAAGCAATTATTGCTAGATATGTATTTATTGCCATCTTATTATTCATATTTTTAAGTCTTTTTTTCTTCTTCTTAAAGAAGACTCTTTAATATTTCTTTTAATGTTGGTTTGGTGGTGATGAATTCCTTTAATCTAAATAACTGCTGGGTAGAGTAATCTTGGTTGTAGGTCCTTGCTTTTCACCCCTTTGAATGTTTCATGCCAATCCTTTCTGGTTTGCAAAGTTTCCATTGAGAAATTAGCTGGTAGTCTTATGGTTCATTAAAAAATATATATCCATATTTTTATTTATTTTAGAGAGGAAGAGAGAGGGAGAGATAGAAACATTGATAATGAGAGAGAATCATCGATCAGCTGCCTCCTGCACATCCTACACTGGGGACTGAGCCCACAATCTGGGCATGTGCCCTGACAGGGAATCTTGAACCTCAACCTCCTGGTTGATAGATCAATACTGAGCCACTGAACCACAATGGCTGGACTTATGGTTCATCTTGTATGGAACTCTCGCTGCAATTCTTGGACTTGTATGTCTATTTCCTTTGCCAAGTTGGGGAAATAGTATGTCATTTTTTAATTATTTCTTCAAATTGATTTTCAATTCCTTGCTCTCTCTTCTTCTTCCAGCACCCCTAGGATGCAAATATTGGTATGCTTGACATTGTCTCAGAGTGTCCTTTTACTATTTTCTCTCCTTTTTTTAAATATTATTTTGTGTGTGCTGTTCTGATTGGGTGTTTTCTATTTTCTTACCTTCTATATCACTGATTTGATCCTCTGTTTCATCTACTCTACTATTGATTCCCTGTAATAAATTCCTCATTTCAGTTAGTGTACTTTTTATTAGTGACTGGTTCTTTTTATGGTTTCTGTCTCCATTTTTATGTTACCTAACTTCCAGTTAGTTATCACTGAGTTCATCTACTTTTCCCTTAATTCATTGCACATCCTTATGACCAGTGTTTTGAATTCTGCATCTGGTAGACAGCTTGTCTCCATTTTATTTAGTTATTTATTTTCTGGAGTTTTGTTCTCTTCTTTCCTTTGTGATGTTTTTTATTATCTCCTTATCTTAGATGCCTCCCTGTGTTTGTTTCTATGTATTAGGTAAACCTGCAATATTTCTCAGTCTTGACAGACTGATCTTATATAGCAGATGTCCTGTAGGCCCAATGGTGTAGCCTCCCCAGACACTTGAGTTGGGTACTCTATATATGCCCCTTCCAAATCATTGGCTATTGTAATTGAACCTTGATTTGTGTTGGCATATCAATGGGGATGATTTACCCATAGACATATAGGCTGAAAGGACTGAATGCAACTACAGAACTACAGGGCAGGAGCTGCTATGCAGGGACCAACTCTGTGGAGCAGAACTGGCTTTAGTGAGTCTATATTGCCTGATCAGTCCACCCCCTGAGTGTGTTATTCCAGGAGGTGGTTGAGTGGTGCTTCCAAGTGGACTGAAACTGACCACCTTGTGCTCTGGCTCTCGGACCTCCAGGGAGGTGCAGGCCGGCCAAGGTCTGTTGGGGCCACCTGATGTGAGCTACAGAGATATCTGCAGGACACCATTTGTGCTGGTCTTGGAGGTACCTGGCAGTGACAAAATTTTGCATAGAGGCTGGCTAACACTAGTGCCAGGCCTGGAGCCATTTAGCAAGCAGTACAAGGCAGGACAAGGGCAGATGCTACTAGATTGGGGTTTTTTAACTTTTGAGAGAGTTAAGAAAGTTTTCAGCATGAGCCAAGGCAGGCAATTGTATGAAAAAGCCACTGGAAATGGCATGGGTGGGACTGCAAGTTAGGTGGATCTCAGGGAATCACCAGGGCAGGGTGAACAGTGTTAGCAGGTTGATGGACATATACTGCCTGCTGGCTGTGTGTGTGTGTGTGTGTGTGCATTGGGGCTGGGGAGTCTCAAAAAAGGAACAGTGGCTTCTGCCAGAACTTCTGTCTGGGAGAAAGCTGCTTCTTCAGCCCTTGTCCTGATATCAGATAATTCAGTTCCTCCACATAAGACCCTGTTGCCTTTGAACCTTCTATCCCAGTGCTAGAACTCAGAGGGAGTGAGTGCCAGTAAGTGTGTGTGTGTGTGGGCCCTTAATAAGGGACACCTGCATGTCCAGCAGCCAACTGTCTTATTCAACCACAATCCCTGCTACTTTTTACAGCAAGAAGTTATGGGTACTTCTCTTCCCAGCACTAGAAACCTGGTCTGGGAGACCTGGTATGAAGCTGGGACCCCTTACTGCTGAGGGGGATCTCCACAGCTGAGATATCCCCTACTGATTTTTAACTGTAATGTATGTGTGTGGAGGGGAGGGCTGGGTAAAGGACCAGTACCATGGTTGGCAAACTGGCTCGCGAGCCACATGCAGCCCTATGGCCCCTAGAGTGTGGCTCTTCCACAAATACCATGGTCTGGGTGAGTCTATTTTGAAGAAGGGGCATTATAAGAAGTTCAAGTTTAAAAAATTTGGCTCTCAAAAGAAATTTCAATTGTTTTATTGTTGATATTTGGCTCTGTTGACTTATGAGTTTGCCGACAATTGGGCCAGTACATTCTGAGTCTCTGCCCCTTCTACCAGTTTAGATATGACTTCTTCTTTATATCTTTAGTTATAGGACTTCTGTTCAGCTAGATTTCCAGTTCTGAATGATGGTTGTTCTGTATTTTTGTTATAACATCGATGTAATTGTGGGAGGATGTGAGTAACATGTTTAGTTACACTGCCATGTTAAGTGGAAGCCTAATTTAGTCAAGTTAATCCTAAATTTTATCAGTGCACATTGCCACTCAGAATAAAATATATGTTTCCCATAATCTCTGCCAGTTATGTGTGGCTAAGTGACTTCTGATCAATTTGCAAGAACAAGTTTTGTGTGATTGTTTTGGAAAGTCTCCTTGTACAAGAGGGAGAGAACTCATACTTCCCTTTCTCATTCTTGAATGCAGATGTAGTTTAGGGCTGGTGAAAACTCTCAAATCATTCCACAGAGGCCTCAACCTGGATAGATTTTATTTACTGTAGCAGTGACAAAATGAATTTTTATTATGATTCACTTTGTCGTGGAGCAGGGCACCAGTACTCTTCTCTTTCAGCTGGGGCATTTTACTCTACCATACAATGATGTCAGGACACTTGGTATCTTTGAGACAGTAGATCCAGAATAAAATATTTAAGACCAGATTTTCCAAAGCAGTCCCTTTTTCATATATAATGGAAACTCAATTAGGGTATGTGCAAAATTTTATTTCGTAATACCTATGGGCATATCACTAGAACTCTTATAGGCAAACACTGAAGTTGTCTAGGCTAGAGCCCTGTAAGTATATATAAGCTTTGACTCCTTGAATCATCATGCCATTGTTTTTCTGCTCTTTCCCCTAATGTCAAACCTTCCAGTAAAGCAACAAGCAGACTGTCAAATTACAGCAGGGAGGGTAGGGATATCTGGGGGAGATAAGAAATCAACCAAAGAACTTGTATACATGCATATAAGTACAACCAATGGACACAAAACTCTGGCGAGGGAGGGCATGTATGGGAGGGGGGGAATGGTAAGATATGTACACAGATAATAATTTAATAAACAAACAAAACAAAAAATCCTTCCCTTACTTAGTTAAATCCCCTCAATCCCCTGTTACCTAATCTAATAAACTGAATCAAATTGATGATTTAATGGCTAACAATGACTTAATGTGCAACTCTTCTCAGATAATATTTGCCTTTAATAAAGCACTTAGGGTATTAACTCACATGAGCAAATAATATGGGAACTTCAGTAAAACTAGTGAAAAGATATAGAATACTAGAAGCCTGGTGCACAAAATACATGCACAGGAGGAGAGGGTTGTCCCTCAGCTCAGACTGCACCCTATCCAGTCTGGGACACCTTGAGGGATGTCAGGTTGCCCATTTAGGCCCGATCCTAAAGGGGCAGCAGGACATCCCTCTCACAATCCAGGACTGCTGGCTCCCAACTGCTCTCCTGCCTTCCTGATTGCCCCTAACTGCTTCTGCCTGCTAGCCTGATCACCCTGTAACCACTCCCCTGCCAGCCTGATTGATGTCTAACTGCTCCCCTGCCAGCCTGTTTTCCCCTAACTTCCCTCCCTTTCAGGCATGGGTCCCCCCAACTGCCCTTCCCTGCAAGCCTGGTCACCCCCAACTTCCCTCCTCTGCCAGCCTGGTCACCCCTATCTGCCTTCCTCTGCAGGTTTGATTGCCCCCAACTGCCTTCCCTTGCAGGCCTGTCTTTCCTAACTGCCCTCCCCTGCTGGCCATTTTGTGGTGGCCAGCTTGTGTCCACATGGGGGTAGGATCTTTGACCACATGGGGGCAGCCATCTGTGTGTTGGAGTGATGGTCAATTCGAATATTATTCTTTTATTAGATAGGATTACAGCTGGTGGAATTTGGAATACTAATGAAAATTCCCAATTTCAAAAATGAGAAAACGAAGTCCAGAAAAAAGTCACTTGTCTGTGATCTAAGTACTTATTAATAGCAAATCAAAGACCAGCTATTAGATCTACTAATTCTAAGAACAGAGCTCTTTCCACCTTAGCCCATTAGAGAAGGAAAACTTATAAATAATCAAATCACTATCTAGAAGGACATTAAACCTAAAAGCCTGCTCACTTTAACAACTTTAACATATTTTGCAGTCATTTATATTATCTAATCCTAAAAACATTTATATAGCAATGATTCAAAAATTTTAAATGAAATTTTTATTTACTAAACATCCAATCTCATATGATCTTTTAATGCTATTGGAGATTAAAAATAAATTAAATATCACCTCTAAAAGAAAATAAAAATAATTCTAATTTTAGATATGCTTTTTCTAAGAATACATGTTCCTGAGTTGGTATGCACACTTAAGGGACTTAGGCTACCTAATGAAAAGTCTTCTGTTTTACAATATACTCACAATGAGGGCATGGTATTATGTATAAAATCTAGGCATGTTGTCTTACTTTTATGTGTTCTCACAACCTATGCCTATTCAATGACACATGTAATTTTAAATTTGTTTCACTTTTTCATTCCTCTGAAAATAAATTATCTCTTATTCTTATAAATATTATAATATGATATGCTTGATATTGTGGTCTTTATGTATTTTTATTTTAAAGATACTCTCTTTTATATCTGACATTTCCTGAGCACTCCCTGACTGGTAATGAATTTCCCAATAGACACAAGTAGACATCCTTATCTAAATAGAAGTCCTTTGGCATTTGGCATGAACAGAAATGTCTTTGGATGACTGGTAAAGGAAATTTCAGCCATAGGTATGATGTTACGTCACATAAATAACCATGAGTAAGGACACATATGTCATTTTAACTTTAATGTCTACTTCTAGGATTTTCATATGACTAGTTTTTACCACATGTCTAATTTTTAAACATTTTGTCCCAAATGCAGCTATTATTGTCCAACACTTGCGCTGAAGTTTCTTTGTTGCCATAGATAATATTCATTATGAACATGTTTTTTAGTTTTAAAAGTTCAAAAGTTTAAGAAAGTACATCTTAAAAAACTAAATCTCATTAAATATGTGTCTGATTTTTATGGAGATAACACTGAAGTAAAATGCTAGATATATGCAATATTTACCATGTCTTGGTTATCCACTGCTATATAACAACTACCCCCAAATTTTGTGGCTTAAAACCACAGATCTTTTATTATATCTAAAATTTTTGTGTGCAAGATCTTTATATTTAAGTGCATTTCAGCACTTAATTATGAATAGAAATAAATATAAATAACATGGCCATAT
The DNA here is from genome assembly GCF_964339955.1 of Pipistrellus hanaki. Taxonomy (NCBI): domain Eukaryota; kingdom Metazoa; phylum Chordata; class Mammalia; order Chiroptera; family Vespertilionidae; genus Pipistrellus; species Pipistrellus hanaki. The sequence goes on along the minus strand of NC_140524.1, from coordinate 57,951,517 downwards.
ACTCCTGGGTCCCTTTACAGATATCACTTACTTTTGCATTCATTCACAATGAAGTTACTATTTTTATAATTTCCAAACATGCTTTGAAAGGTAGCATTTTAATTACCAGGACCCTTTTCTGCAGTATTTCAGAATGCATTTGGAAATTTCTGTTTTAATTAGAGCTACTGCAAAGTTCTGCCTTGTCCTCTTTGTCTTTTAATAGCAAAATTTTCTAGGCACTTAAACATTGACCTTGTTGATTTTATTTTTCCAGTGTAGGATAACTTTGATAAATCCTAAGGAAAATAAGTATTTTCTTATTTGACATAATTATGAAATAGAAACTGCTAAACTTCTTTTAAAAATAGTGGATTCAAAGAAAATTTAATTATGGCAGTAATAATAGATGTTGTGGCTGTTTTAAATACAAATATATTTATCTGCATTTTCTGTCATTTAGGTCAATATGTGGTCAGCTATGGAGTTAATGTACAATGACACAGATAAGAGGAATTTGGACACTAATAACCACTAATTGATTGAGAGACTGATTGAATGTTTTATAGCAATACTAGACCTATAGATGAGCCTAAAATTGTTTTTTATAAAATGAAACTCAGTCTAATAGCAAAGGTTTTTTATGCTCTTTAAATACTGTCTGTTATTTAGATATATTCTTTTCTTTTTTTCACTTTAATATTTTGCTTTAACATGCATGTGAAGTTAGTCTTCATAGATAAAACTCCCTATATTTAACAGGGTAATGAAGTGAATATACAGGGTGTCGGTGGGAATGGGGCAGGGATACTTAAAAGGTGTCCACAGCAATGTGAGAACAGTTTTCTCTATTCTGTGTCATTTCATATTAGAAACTATTGAATATATATATATATATATATATATATATATATATATATAGTCTTTTATAACCTGAGAATATGGAGAGATTGAAGAGAGGAAATTAGTGCATTATCTTTTAGCAAGATGCTGTACATATTCAACTTTATCTTAATCAAATTTACCAAACTCCACTATCTTCTTGTCTATTCATATGTAAGTGGGGGGAATTTAGTTATATTAACAGAAAAATGTTTTAAATTTTGGTCTTAGGATCCTAAACTTTCTACCAGGTTGAATAGAGCTGGATAAAATGTAACAATAAAAATTCAAAGCCAAAACTTTTTTGGAAGTCAGCAAGATACAGTAATAAGAACAACATTTTTGAGTCAGAAAACTGATGTTCAAATTCAATTTCTGTTACATATTCTTTGACCTTTCAGAAGTAATTTGTCTTGTGCTATCTTAGTTTCCTCAATTGCAGAATGACTAAAAAACTAACAACTCCCTCAACAATATGTCTGTAAGGTCAAATTTGATAGTGGGTATAAAAGCACTGTGTAAATTGTAACTAATCACTCCTTACTATGGAGCCAGAATCTGTGCTCAAAAATCAAAGGACTTGGATCATTTACCTCCAATCTTTTTACCACAAAACCTATTATTTTGTCCTAAAATATTTTGCCTGAAAAAGAAAATGTATTAAATCATTTTGGTGAATCACTCTGAAAGTCAAAATGGTATATATCATGTAGAACATGAGAGAGCTAAGGAAAGAGCATTAATGAGATGATTAGTCAACAGTACTATTTAGGGATGAATTTTTATAGAAATACTACTTTATGAAGTATTATTAGATTTTTAAAAAACCTACAAAGATCAGAAGATGAAATAATGGGCAAAAAACAACATTGGAATTTCTCACCTACCTCTTGACAAGAATTAAATAATTATTTTTTCCTATGTGGCCTAATAAACCAATGCTGGCTGGACATTGTAAGACTGAAGAGTTGATAAAATAACAGGGCTCCTTGCATCCCTAGCAAAGAGTGATTGCCACTATAAATTAAAAGCTAGGGGATAATGATGAGAAAACCTATTAAACTAAAAGGACACTATTTGCAATTAATGGGCAAGTATAAAATGATAGGTTAGTTAAAAGTTACTTTAGAGCAGATTTCATCCATAGTGACCAATTGAATAACACAAAACAGACACAATCCAAACAAAAATAAAATCCTTCAAACACCATGTTTAACAATGTATTCTAAATGAGGACAAAAGTAACAGTGTCTAATTAACTCAAATTGACATATTAAAGCTTCCTATATAGTTGGTTCCCACTCTTATTTTGAAAAGTGTAATGTGAAGAAGGCATGTTTTACTTTATGAATGGACTCATTGTTTATTTTTAAAATTTTAAAATACTCTATTTTATTTCTTTTTTATTTTACATTCAATTATTTTTTAGGTTTATCCCACCTGATAAAATAGTAATATGCAAATTAACCATCACTCCGCTACACCCTCCATCCAGATCCACCAGCTACGCCCACCAGCCAATCAGAACAAGTAAGGAAATTAACCCCAACCAAGATGGCTGCAGTCATAGAGAGAAGGAGGGAGACTTGGGTTTCTGCAGCAATAGAGGAAGCCAAGCTTTCTACATACCCTGGCTGGCCTAGGCCCACACACAAGGATACAAAGTTTCAATTATAGAAGATAAATCCCAAGAAAAATGGCAGCATCCACAGAGCTGGAGAGAACAGTCTAGGGTTGCCCCTGGCAATGGAGGAAGCAAAGCTTTTCATCTGCCCTGGCCAGCCTAGGCCTCCACTCAATGGTACAAAGTTTCAATTATAGAAGGTAAATAAATCCAAACAGAAATGGCAGCAGCCAAGGAGCAAGCAGGGAACTTAGCTCCTCTCCAGACTACAAAGTTTCAATTTTAAAAGATAAATAAATTCCAGATACCAGGGCCTCTGCTTGGGTTGCCGGGGGGCGTGGCTGAACTGCAAACCACCACAGGCCTCTGGCCCAGGCTGCCCCATGTCCCGAGGGAACCCCACCCTGATCTGGGACACCCTTCAGGGCAAACCAGCTGGCCCCCAGTGCACCAGGCCACTATCTTATCTAACAAGAGTAATATGCAGATTGACCATCACTCCAACACAGAAGATGATTGCCCCCATGTGGTTAAAGATCATGCCCCCATGTAGACACAACATGGCTACCACAAGATGGCCAGCAGGGGAGGGCAGTTGGGAGGCACCAGGCGTGCAAGGGAGGGCAGTAGGAGGTGATCAACCCTGCAGGGGAGGGTAGTTAAGGGGTGACCAGGCTGGCAGAGGAGGGAAGTTGGAGGCAAACAGGGTGGCAGGGGAGCAGTTAGACATCAATCAGGCTGGCAGGGGAGTGGTTACAGGGTGATCAGGCTGGCAGGCAGAACCAGTTAGGGGCAATCAGGAAGGCAGGCAGGAGAGCAGTTGGGAGCCAGCAGTCCTGGATTGTGAGAGGAATGTTCGACTGTAGTTGAACATCCCTGGAGGGGTCCCAGATTGGAGAGGGTGCAGGCTGAGTTGTCGGACACACCCCCACACACCCTGTGCATGAATTTCATGCACCGGGTCTCTAGTTTAGATATAATTGACATACAATGTTGTATTTTCAAAATGTACAATAAAATGAGCTGAATATATATATATATATATATATATATATATATATATATATATCCATAATAAAATGATGAATACAGTAATTCTTATTAACATCTATCACCATACAAAGTTACTTTTTTCTGTGTGTGATGAGACCTTCCAAAATCCACTCTCTTATAAACTCTAAACATACAATGCAATATTGTTAACTCCAGTCATCAGGCTGTACATTACATCCCAAGAACTTATTGATCTTATGACTGGAAGTTTGTACTGTCTCATCACCTTCACCTACTTCACCTCTCAACTCCCATCCCCTGTCTTTGGCAACCAACAATCTGTTCTTTATCTATGAATTTGATGACTTTGTTTATTTGTTAGATTACATATATAAATGCAATCATACAGTATTTGTCTTTCTCTGTCTGACTTATGTCACTTAGTATAATGCCTTAAGGTTCATTCATGTTATGTCAAATGGCAGGATTATCTTTTTTCATGGCTGAATAATATTCCATTAGACATGCTACATATATATGAAATGTTCTTTTTCTTTCTTGCCTTTTCTTTTTTCCTTCCCATTTTTTTTATTAAGGTGTTATATGTGTACATATCTTACCATTGTCCCCTCAACCCACTCCCATACATTCCCTCACCCCCTAGTGTTTTGGATCCATTGGTTATCTTTATATGCATGCATACAAGTCCTTCAGTTAATCTCTAATCTCCCCTACCTCTCCCTAAACTTCATGCTGTAATTTGACAGTGTGTTTGATGCTTTATTGCCTGCATATATATCCTTTTAATCATCAGTTTATAATGTTCTTTATTATCCACAACTGAGTTAGATCATGTGGTATTTTTCTTTCATCGACTGACTTATTTCACTTAGCATAATGCTCACCAGTTCCATCCAGGTTGCCTCAAATGGTAAGAATTCCCTCTTTTTACAGCAGTGTAGTATTTCATTGTGTAGATTTACCACAGTTTTCTAATCCACTCATCTACTGATCGTCACTTAGGTTAAAAATCTTAGCTATTGTAAATTGTGCTGCTATGAACATAGGGGTGCATATATCCTTTCAGATTTGTATTTCTAGTTTCTTAGGATATATTCATAGGAGTGGGATTACTGGTTCAAATGGGAGTTCCATTTTTAGTTTTTTTGCGGAAACTCCATACTCTTCTCCACAGTGGCTGCACCAGTCTGCATTCCCACCAGCAGTGCGAGGGTTCCATTTTATCCGCATCCTCTCCATCACTTGTCCTTTGTTAATTTGATGATAACCATTTTGACAGGTGTGAGATGGTACTTCATTGTCGTTTTGATTTTCATCTCTCTGATAATTAGTGACTTTGAACATGTTTTCATGTGTCTCTTGGCCTTCCTTCTGTGTTCTTTTGAAAAGATTTGATTTCAGTCAATTGCCCATTTCTTTATTGGATCATTTATCTTCTTTTTATTTAGTTGTATAAATTGCCTGTAGATGTTGGAGATGAAACCTTTATCAGTGATAACATTTGCAAATATGTTCTCCCATACAGTGGGATTTCTTATTGTTTTGTTGATGGTTTCTTTTGCTGTAAAAAAGCTTTTTATTTTGATGTAGTCCCATTTGTTTATTTTCTCTTTAGCTTCCATTGCCCTAGGTGCAGTATCAGTGAAGAAGTTTTCCAGCATATGTCTGATATGTTGTTGCCTGTGGATTCCTCTAGTATTTTTATGGTTTCCCGACTTATGTTTAAGTCCTGTGTCCATTTTGAGTTTATTTTTGTGTATGGTGTAAGTTGGTGATCTAGTTTTGTTTTTTTTGCATGTATCTGTCCAATTTTCCCAACACTATTTGTTGAAGAGACTATCTTGACTCCATTGTATATTCATGCCTCCTTTGTCAAATATTAATTGAGCATAGAAATTTGGGTCAATATCTGGATTATCTATTCTATTCCATTAGTCTATATGTCTGTTTTTGTGTGCCAGTACCAAGCCGTTTTGAGAACAGTGGCTTTGTAATGCAACTTGATATCTAGTATTGAGATCCCTCCTACTTTATTCTTCTTTCTCAGGATTGGTGTGGCTAGTCGGGATCTTTTTTTATTCCAGGTGAATTTTTGGAGAGTTCTTTCTAGGTCTGTGAAACATACAGTTGGTATTTTAATTGACAGTGCATTGAATCTATAGATTGCTTTGGGTAGTATGGACATTATCATTACATTGATTCTACCAATCCATGAACAAGGAATGTTATTCCATCTGTTTACCTCTTCCTCTATCTCCTTTTTCAGTGTCCTGTAGTTTTCCATGTACAAGTCTTTTACCTCCTTAGTTAAGTTTATTCCTAGGTATTTTATTTATTTATTTATTTATTTATTTATTTATTTACTTATTTACTTACTTACTTAATTACTTACTTATTTTTCATGCGGTGGTAAATGGGATTGTTTTATTTTAGTCTCTCTTTCTGTAAGTGCACTATTGGTGAATAGAAGAAATGCCATATTATTCTTGGTGTTAATTTTGTATGCTGCTACATTGCCAAATTCTTTTATTAAGTTTATGAGTTTTTTGATGGAGTCTTTCGGGTTTTCTATGTAGAGTATCATATCATCTGCAAATATGGACACACTTACTGCTCCTTTTCCAATTTGGATGCCTTTTATTTCTTCTTCTTTTCAAACTGAAATGTACTATGTCAAACAGGAGTTCTGGGAGTGTCCATCCCTGTCTTATTCCTGTTCTTAGGAGAAATAGTTTTAGTTTTTGCCCATTGAGTATGATGTTGGCTGTGGGTTTATCATATGTAGCTTTTATTATATTGAGGCATGATCCTTTTATTCCCACCTTGTTTAGAGTTTTTAACAAGAAAGGGTGTTGGATTTTGTCAGATGCTTTTTTCTGCATCAATTGATATGACTATGTGGTTTTTATCTCTCAATTTGTTTATGTGATGTATCTCATTTATTGATTTGCATATTGTACTAACCTTGCTTTCCTGGGATAAATCCTACTTGGTCAGGGTGTATGATCTTTCTGAAGTACTGCTGTTTCTTATTTTCTAGAATTTTTTTGAGGGATTTGGCATCTATGTTCATGAGGGATATTGACTGCAATTCTTTTTCATTGTGTTGTCTTTATCCGGTTTTGGTATTAGGGTGATGCTCAAGTCATAGAAGGAGTTTGGATGTGTACTTTTCTCTTGATTTTTTTTTTTGGAATAGACTGAGGAGGATATGTTTGGGTTATTCCTTGAATGTTTGGTAAAACTTTCCTGTGAAGCCATCTGGCCCTGGGCATTTGTTTGCTGGAAGCATTTTGATGACTGCTTCAATTTTTTTCCATAGTTATTGGCCTCCTGAGCTGTTTTGATTCTTCCTGATTGAGTTTTGGAAGGTTATATTTTTCTAGGGATATGTCCATTTCCTCCAGGTTGTCCAGTTTGTTGGAATAAATTTGTTTGAATTTTTTTTTTTTTTAATTTAAACAATCCTTTGTATTTCTGTGGGGTCTGTTGATATTTCACGTCTTTCATTTCTGATTTTGTTTATTTGGGTCCTCTCTCTTTGCTTCTTAGTGAGCCTGGCTAGAGATTCATCAATCTTGTTTATCTTTCCAAAAAGAACTAGCTCTTGGTTTTGTTGATCTTTTTATTTTTATTTTTTTTTATTTTGGTCTCTAAGTTGTTTATCACCACTCTGATCTTTATTATTTCATTCCTTCTGCTTACACTGGTCTATGTTTGTAGAGCTATGAGTTTCCCTCTAAAGACTGCTTTCACTGTGTCCCATTGATTTTGGATTGCTGTTTTTTTCATTGTCATTATTTGCAATGACGTTTTTTTTATTATTATTATTATTTCTTCCTTGATCTCTCTGATAACCCTGTAATTATTTTATAGCATGTGCTGTTTAGTCTCCATGTGTTTGATTTTTTGGATTGTTTTTATTGTAGTTGATTTCCAGTTTTATGCCACTGTGGACTGAGAAGATGCTTGATATGATTTTTATCTTCTTGAATTTGAAGAGACTTTGCCTATGACACTACACATGGTCTATCTTTGAAAATGACCCATGTGCACTTGAGAAGAATGTATATTCTGTGGCTTTGGGTCAAATGTTCTGAAGATGTCAATTAATTCCATCTGGTCTAGTGAGTCATTTAAAATTTATGTTTCTTTGCTGATTTTTTATTTAGAGGATTTGTCCAATGGTGATAGTGAGGTATTAAAATCTCCTACTATGATTGTATTGCTATTAATCTCTCCCTTGATATCCTTCAGGAGGTGTTTTTTTTATGTATTTGGGTGCTACTGTTTTGGGTGCATATATGTTTACCAGCGTTATTTCTTCTTGTTGGATTGCTCCCTTTAGTATTATGAAATGACCTTCCTTATCTCTTATTTTATCCTTCACTTTGAAATCTAATTCGTCTGATATAAGTATTGCTACCCAAGCTTTTTATTTATTTATTTATTTATTTATTTATTTATTTATTTATTTTCATTTCCATTTGCCTGGAAAACCCTTCACCCTCAGTTTGTGTGCATCTTTTTTTCTGAGCTGGGTTTCCTGTAGACAGAAAATATATGGGTCTTGTTTTCTTATCCAATCTGTTACCCTATTTCTTTTGATTGGGGTTTTTAATCCATTTACATTTAAAGTTATTATGATAAGTACTTATTTGTTGCCATTTTTATTCTATACCCCTGTGTTCCTTCTTCACTTCCTATTTCTTTTTTATTTTATTTTATTTTATTTTACTTACAGCAGACCCTTTAGCATTTCTTGCATTGCTGTTTTGGTGGTAATAAATTCTCTTTGTCCTTTTTTTGCCTGTGAAGCTCCTGATTTCACCTTCAATTTTGATTTATAGCTTTGCAGGGTACAGTATTCTTGGATTCAGACCCTTCCTTTGCAAGACTTTGTATATTTCATTCCATTCCCTTCTGGCCTGATGAGTTTCTGTTGAGAAATAAGTTGCTAGTCTGATGGGGGTTTCTTTTATGTAACTTTCTGTCTCTCTCTGGCTACTTTTAAGATTCTTATTTTGTCGTTGGTGTTTGCCAATTTAATTATAATGTGCCTTGGTGTCAGACTTTTGGGGTTCATTGTGCTTGGGACTCTGTGAGCTTCTTGGATTTGTGTGGGCTTTTTCTTCCCTATACCAGAAAAGTTTTCTGTCATTATTTCTTTAAACAGGTTTTCTATTCCTTGCTCAGTTTATTTTCCTTCTTGAGCACCTATTATGCGGATGTTGTTTTGTTTTGTGTTCTCTCAAAGTTTCCTTAGGTTCTCCAGCTTTTTAATTTTTTTTTTTTTTCTAGAAGCTGCTCTACTTGAGTATTTTTTCCCATCTTGTTTTCTAGCTCACTGATGCAGTCCTCTGTTTCTTCTAGTCTACTCTTGATGCTTTCTATTGAGTTCTTTACAGCAGTGATATCATTTTTCATTTCTCCTTGGTTCGTCATTTCCTCTTGGTTCTTACTCATATTGCCAAATTTGTCTTCCATTCTTTTCAGCCACCTTATGACCATTTCTCTGAATTCTTGCTCTGATATGTTGCTTGATTCTAATTCGTTACTTCCTTTTCTGGTGATGCCTGTGTTTCTTTCATATGCAGGCTGTTTCTTTGTCTCCCCCTGGTCTCTCTGCTCAGGATATCTGGTTATGTAGTTCTCTCTCTCCTGTGTTGAATTAAAGATACAAAATACAACAAAACCAGGTCCAACACACAAGGCACTGAACAGAGATGTATTCTCGATATTAATAACCTCCAATAAAGGTTACCACCAGAGAGAGGCAAATTAAGGGATAGGAGAGAAAGAAGTTTAAAAAGAAAAAAAAAAGGAGTGTCAAAATGAAATTGGTTTAAGGATAAAAAAAATAAGAGAGACTAGAGCAAGAGTGAGAGAGAAAAAGGGAAGAAACTATATATGGGGAGGAATCTCCAATAAAACAACCATTAATCACTGCAAATGCCAGCAACAAGTACCTGGAGATTAATACAACTACAACACCAACTAATATCAAGGGAGGAAAGGGAAAAAGAAGTAAAAAACAAACTAAAACATAGCAAACAAAAGCTAACAAATAATCAAACAAAAGAATAAGCAAAAAAATCTCACAAAAAAGCATAAAAGTTATATATAGTTAACATTCAAACAAACAACTACAAAAGGATAGAGAAAAATTTTTTTTTGTTTTGTTAGGGCAGCCAAAAGAGAGGTGTGTATGGACTTGGAGCAGGGGATTGGACATTAGATATACATAAGTAGGGTGAAATTTTATCAGGCAATAAACAGAAAGAATAGGGAAAATCTAGAGCAGGAAAGGGTTAAGATAAACAGGATACCAAAAGGGGAAATGTTAGGAAGAGAGTGATGACATAAAGGTAGAGTTGAGATAGAATAAAGCAATGGTGAAGGAATGGTGAAAATAGACTGTAGAACACAAATCCTGAAGTAAATAAAGAGCAAATAAAATAACACTTCAAAAAATTTTAAAAAAACACACAAAAATAAATAAAATAATAAAGGTAAAATAGTAGTAGTAATAATGCTGATACAAATAAAAAGGTAATAATTAAAAAGGTAAAATCAAGTGAGGAAAAAGGAAAAATAGTTTCTTAAGTAAATGATGCAAAAACATGAAAATAAAAACAAAAATTAGAAAAAAAAAATCTGCAGTAGTAAATGTCATTCACTTCCTCTTGGCATGTCTGTTTCCCAGTACAGACTGTATTGAAGTTCTCTGTGTTTCACTGCTCCTCAGTGTTGTAATCCAGTCCTGATTTTTATGGAGGCAGTGTCTTAATTTCTGTTATTCCTTTATTTTTTATTACACTGGGATCAATTTGTGATTCAGCCTCTGGGTGGCAGTGTTTCTGGGTTGACTTCCAGGACTCTAAGGACTCTCTAGCTTTTTTTCTCTGTGGCACTCAACAGGTTTGTGGAGGCTGGTGGGCAAGTCCAAGCAGATTGCACACTCCTGAAACTCATGGGCTATCCCTTAATGTCAAATCAAAATGGGTTGCTCTTTAGAGATCCCCCCTGTTAGCAGCTCTGAGGAACCCCTTTCACAATCATGGATCACACCAGCCCAACAGCCTGGGGCTTCTCCAGGCACACACCTCCCTGATCTCTCAGCTCCTGCAGTGTGTGTTTCTGTCTTCTGCCTAGACTAGAGACCTCACCCTTTCCCAGCGGAATCTGACCTTTCTGTGGTGGAGTGGAGAGCTCCTTTGAATCCAAGTGTTTGCACCACCTGGGACCAGTGTTATGGGGCTCATAGCTGTCTGGCGGTCACCACAGCTGTGGATATTCAGGCCTCTGACAAGATTCACTTTTCCTTTCAAGATGGCAAGATTCCCCTTCCGAGCCTGTAGCTCCTGGAGGATACCCAGCCACTGTTGGTGCTTCCCTGTCAGGGGAACCCCGTCCAGCAGTTCACCTTCTCCTGTGGTTCAGCTGTCCCTTAGCTTGATAACAAACACCCCCAGTGCAACCCTTAGCTGTTCTTTCTTTCTGCTCCTGGACAAGGCTCCGAACACATCTGTCTATTCTGCCCATTTTCTCCACCGGATCTTTTCACTCTGAACATGATTTTTTTTTTTTTATGTAGCCACTATCATTTCTTCTTTATACATATGTTCAAAAGAGAGATTTTTAACTATATATTTGCTGCACTACGGTACTTACCATGCTTTTTTGATTTTGCCAATTGTATTTGATTGTAACAAGATATTTTGGATAAATATTGAAGGGAGTTTATATAATTTTAATTTGTAAAGGTTAATAAATAGAATTATCATTTAAATTGGTGTTGTGAGGGCCTGTGGAAGGAGCTCTCATGCCTTCCCACTCATCAGCAATTGTCCTAAAAAGGAAGATGTTTCTTTCCATCTCCAACAGAAATATGTTTTTCTACTCCACTACTCCAGCAGGAAGAAGGAAGATCTCCTTCCCTGGCAATCAATCACTCAGCCAATGAGAGACTATTAGAAATCAGTCCATGAACGGCCACTAGATGCCAAACTCCCAGTTTCCTCCAATGGACTCTTTGTTTACAACAGCACCTCTGAAAGTCTCCTTTCTTCTGAAAATGAATGTTCCTCTTCTTTGTTTTCTGGACTTCTGTGGTTCTACATTAAACTGCATGTCCCAGATTACTATTTTTTGTTCCCAAATAAGCCTAGTTTTGCTGGAGAAATATATGGGTTTTTATTTGTTTAAGGTCACAAATTGCATAGTTGTTTTTTGTTTGTTTGTTTGTTTTTTGTTTTTTTCTCTCTGGATATCTGAATTCTTATAGATAATGGGAATCAGAATTTTGGGAGTATTTTACTAATTTCTTGTGTTTGGGGCATTGCCCTATTAAAATGGAAAGATCAGTCCTCTAAAGGAGTACAAGGAACGTTTGTGGAGGAAGAAGGTAGATTAGAGGATATATCAATACAGGCAATGAGTATGAGAACAGCTTAGATAACATTAGGAATTGAATGAAAGAAAGTTAGGTAGCACCAGAAGAAATATAATCTGTGGCATAATTGGGATTAGTTCTTAATTAAGACAAGTTGATAACTTGTGATACCTAGGCTTCTGAGGAAGAAAGAGGCTTGTCCAGGGAAGAGTAGAAGAGGACTGGTCCAGTTTCTCATGATGCATTTTTAACTTGAATTTGTCAAAGACAGCCATCAGTGTCTTTGTGCTGAGAGGGATGATGGCATTGGTATTAAAAGAGACAGACATTACTTGAGTCAGTATATTTATGTCAGGATCCCATCAACTGAGAGGGGAGACTGACAATGTAATTGGTTTTCATATCCCTTCTATTTAAGAAAGCATTGCAAATGTCCTATTAGATTAGAGCTTAGTTTCCATAGACTATTACAACACACCTCAGGTTGAATCGGGGCAGAATCTCAGTTGTGTGCTTTGAAAACAGAGGGATATCACCCTAGCCAGGTGTCTCAGTTGATTGGAGCATTGTCCCAGTCAGGCCTCATACCTAGATTGAAGGTTCCATTCCTGGTGGGGGCACATACAGTAGGCAACTGATCAATATGTTTTCCAAATTAAATGTTCTCTCTCTCTCTCTCTCTCTCTCTCTCTCTCTCTCTCTCTCTCTCTCTCTCTCTCTCTCTCCTCTCTCTCTAAAAATCAATAAAAACATATCCTTAGGTGAGGATTAAAAAAAAGAAGAAAAAAATAGAGGAATAGCTTGGTCCATTTAGGCTGCTATAACAAAACACCATAGACAAAGTAAAACAACAGAAATTTATTTCTCACAGTTCTGGAGGCTTGGAAGTTCAAGATCAAGATTCTAAAATATTCAATGCCTGGTGATGTCCCCCTTACTGTATTAGAGATGCTACCTTTTTGCTGTGTCCTCACATGGTCAAAGGGACAAGGGAGTTCTCTTGGGCCTGTTTCCTAAGGGAACTCTTTTTATTCATGAGATCTCTTCCTCATGACCTAATCAACTCACAAACATCATACCTCCTACTAAAATCACTTTTAAGGGTTGGGATTTCAACATAAAAATATTGGGGGTACACAAACACTTAGATTACAGCAAGGAAGCTGTGGGGTAGTTATGACAGAAATATAAGATCCTAGGTCTGTGATAGCAAGGCAAGTTCCTGTTCCATTATAAATTACTTTTGTTTTTCAGTCAAGTTGAAGGAATTTCTGAGTTACATGGTAACCAAAGAACCAACTGTGCAAGAGAGCATCTCTTAATAGCCACAGTGAAGCTGTGATGATGTACTATGAAACAAAGCTCACCAAAGCCAAAAGAATGTCACCTAAAACAAAAATCAAGTTCAATAAATCAGAGTCTAATAGTAAAGTGATCCATCTGGAATGCAAGTACTGTAGATTGAAAACAAAGTAAAATCCAAATGAGAACCAGCCAAAAAGTCAATACAGTTAAAGGTGGCAGAACTGAATAGTGGACATGCATATGATCTAATGTTATGAGCATCCAATTTCTATTCAGTCATTATGATGGTCAGAGGTCAGGGGTATAGGGCAATTAAGTTGTCAGGGTTTGATTATCTGGGATTTTTCATTAGGCTTGCATATCATAAGCATAAGTGACTCAAGCTGAGAAGGGCTGAACTATGTTCTTTGAAATAAGGCTTGCTTACATTACACTTAGCATAGAGTTCTTATCCTCTCCATAAACATCTGGGGAAAAAAATAAAGCAAAATAAAACACTTTGGTTTGAATCTCATTTTATTTTAATTATTTTAGTATATTTTATGTTTTATGTACTTTAGAAGAGTTAATCACTTAAATAACGAAAAATTAAACATAGCATCAACTTATGTGGGTATTGAAAATCTGAAATAAGTATTATGTAGAAAAATATCAGTTTCACACATACATTGCTATTGTAGTACTTTCACAATTCAGTTCAATCATGTTTGAATTCGCTAGGTCACAGCTGAGTGTGCTGTTTTAAGCAAGGAGAGGTTCAAATAAAAGTAGGGTTGGGCCGAAACTGGTTTGCCTCAATGGATAGAGCATCGGCTTGGGGACTGAAAGGTCCCGGGTTCGATTCAGGTCAAAGGCATGTACCTTGGTTGCGGGCATATCTTCAGTAGGGGGTGTGCAAGAGGCAGCTGTTCGATGACTCTCTCTCATCGATGTTTCTAACTCTCTCTCTCCCTTCCTCTCTGTACAAAATCAATAAAATATATTTTAAAAAAGTAGGGTTGGATTTAGGGAATAATTTCTCTTATTTAAAGTAACTAAAGATATATAAGAATTATGTCAGCTGGAGAAATCATGATGGTGACATAAAGTATACACCTGTACGTGCTGCCTCTCACACCCACGCCAAAACTAGAACTAAAAGACAGAATGGCTATCATCCAGAACTACAGGAAGGCTGGCCTATTAGAAGTTCTACAACTAGAAGGAAAGAAAAAAGCTCATTGAGACTGAGTAGGAGGTGCAGAGGCGTGGAAAAGCAGAGGTACAGAGATGCGCAAACCAGGTTGGTAACTGGGTGCTGTTTTTAAGCTCCCAACTGCTCTGAACTCTAGTTTCCCATGAGACTCTGAGGACCCAGACTCCTACAGGGAGAAACAGGACTGTCCGGCATCTGGACAGAAAGTGAGGTGGGTTTTCTCAAAAAGGTGCTTTTAGGAATCATTGTTACAATGTGGAGGCAACAGGACTTGGGGACGCTGAGACATGGGGACTCAGAGGCACGGAGATGCTGAGACTTGGAGACAGTTGATTAGCAGCCATCTCTGTTTGCTCTGCCCTTGTGACTCCGTGAGACCCTCCCCCACCCAATTTACAACCCCATCCTAAGCTGTGTGTAGCGGCTTTTGCATATAAATGGCCTGTGCTTTCCCAGCCTAACCTAACAAACTGCAGCTGAGTCAGAGAGCTACAAAACATTCAAACCCCAAACAAAGAAGAGAATTCTTCAGAACTCCCTGTAGCTCCTGCTAGATGGCCTTAGGAAGATCCAGAAGCCAGTGTACCTAGTGGTCAGTGTGAGACAACACCAGATTGCAACTCCTCACATCCATAAGTGACATACTCAAGAAGCAGACTCAGTGAGCACCAAAGCCCCACTAAAGCAAGTGCTGCTCCATAAGGGTGTCTTCAGCACAGTAGCTCTTCCATTAAAGAAAAAGAGGTTCCTCACAGCCAATTGTCTTGGAGGTCAATTCCTCCCAGTGATACCAACAGCAATCAAGGCTTAACTACAACAAGACTGTGCACCCAGCCCACAAAGGGGTACACCAAGAGTGTCCACTTCAGGTGATTGGGGAGGCTGGGCCACTGGGCCCTATAGGACACCTACCACACAAGGCCACTGTATCAACACAATGAAGCAGCCAAAATGCGGAGACAATGAAACATGTAATGAATGAAAGAAATGGAAGAAAGAATTCAACACTATTGGCTATAGAGTTCATAACCACAGTTTTAAGGTTATTCAAGAATACTCTAGAAACCTCCAAGGGTCTTAGTGAGACCTTTAATGATCTTAATGAGAATGGGAAAAAAAAAGAAAGAAAGAAAGAAAGAAAGAAAGAAAGAAAGAAAGAAAGAAAGAAAGAAAGAAAGAAAGAAAAGAAAAGGACAACTCAGAAATTAAGTATACAGTGTCTAAAATAGAGAATAATATACAGAAATTCAACAGTAGACCAGAGAATCCCAAGAATCAAGTCAAAGATTTGAAATATGAGGAAGCAAAAAACATCCAACCAGAAGAGCAAAAAGAAAAAAGAATCTAAAAATATGAAAATAGTGTAAGGAGTCTCTGGGACAACTTTAAACGTACCAACATTCAAATTATGGGGGTGCCAGAAGAAGAGAGACAGCAAGATATTGAAAACCTATTTGAATAAATAATGACAGAAAATTTCCCCTACCTGGTGAAAGATATAGAATTACAAGTCCAAGAAACTCACAGAACCCCAAACAAGAGGAATCCAAAGAGGATCACATCAAGACACATCATAATTAAAATGCCAAGGGCAAAAGACAAAAAGAGAATCTTAAAAGCAGCAAGAGAAAAATAGTTACCTACAAGGGAGTGCCCATGTGACTGTCATCTTATTTCTCAACAGAAACTATGCACGCCAGAAGGGAGTGGCAAGAAATATTCAAAGTGATGAATAGCAAGAACCTACAACCAAGATTACTCTACCTAGAAAAGCTATCATTTGGAATTGAAGGTCAGATAAAGAGTTTCACAGACAAGAAAAAGCTAAAGGAATTCAACACCATCAAACCTGGATTATATGAAATGCTGAAGAGTATTCTTTAAGAAGAGAAAGAAAAAAGGTAAAGATAAAAATTATGAACAACAAAGTGACAACAAATACATATCGTTCAACAAGTGAACAAAAAATCTTATGAACAGAATAAACTGGTGAATATAATAGAATCAGGGGCATAGAAAGGGAGTGGATTGACAATTATCATGGGTAAGGGAGAGAGAAGTATGTGGGAAGAGATTGTACAAAAATCTTACATCTATGGATGAGGACAGTGGCAGAGGGTAAGGGCATGAGGTGTGTGGGGGGAACTGGGTGGAGGGGAACTATAGGGTGGAAAAAGAGAAACATCTGTAATAATCAGAACAATAAATATTTATTTTAAGAAAGAATTATGCCAGCTGGATAATACATAGGTTTTAGAAGTAGAAACAAAACACTTGATGACAGAGTTTTATTACAGAGACACTATCTAAGGGAAATATATCATTACATATTCTATGGGGCTATATGCATTTCTGAATAAGATACTCCTGAGGGCACTTAGTATAAATTTTATTTGGGATTAAACAAATTTAAAAGGAAAATTTATATAACATATCTATCTTAGTACTATAATATGCTTCATAGTAAAATATTCTGTCCAAGTTAGGGCTTGGTTAGAGCCCTAATTTTTAATTTTATAACTAGTAAAATTGAGTGGAGTTAATTATTTTTAAAACCGAGGAATTCAAACTTTTATCACCATCATCCATATTGAAATGCTTGAGGGAACCTGAAACCAGAGTCTTCAGAAGAATACAAGATGAAGAGCATCATTTGGTTAAGTTGTAGCTTAAATTTCCAATATAATAACTAATACTATGCATTCAACTATACATTCTCCTGATTCAAATACTCTTAGAGACTGTCTCACTATATATAATAATGTATGTTGAATACACTTTGGGATTTATGTTATTTTTCTGAACCACAACATAGTTGTTTATCTTCTTTAGTTATGTGTGATTCAAGCAAATGATTGGCCATTCTCTAATTGTATAATACTTATCACTCAGTGAATATGCTCTTCAGATAATTTATTAAATTATAATATACAGTTTGGCCAAAACTGGTTTGGCTCAGTGGATAGAGCGTTGGACTGCAGACTGAAAGGTCCCAGGTTCGATTCCGGTCAAGGGCATCTACCTTGGTTGTGGGTACATTCCCAGTGGAGGGTGTGCAAGAGGTAGCTGATTGATGATTCTCTCTCATCGATGTTTCTAGTTCTCAATCCCTCTCTCTTCCTCTCTGTAAAAAAATCAATAAAATATATATTTAAAAATATATACAGTTTGAATTGTGAAATTGTGAAGGTGCTTTTACTTTAGCTATCACATCATTGTCAAAATTCACCCTCTCAGAATAGTTTACCTAAAGGAAGCCAACGATTATAAATTATTTTCTTTGAAATCTGAATGTTTCATTTTCACATTTGGTCTTGGGGATCAGCAGTTCTTAATATAGGTCCGTGGGCATAAGAGAATTCAGGAAGCATTTACATTTGCATTCAAAATTTTATGAATACAAGAAACTATGTATTATCTAGGGAAAAGATTCATAATTTTTAACAGAATTTCAAAGAGGTCTATGAACCAAAAACTGATTTAAAAGTACCTTATTTGCAGTATGAAAATTATAAGATTTCATCTCAAGGACTGCTTTTAACTGAAATTTTAGTAACAGTATTCAAAGTATGAGTTAAAGAAATACTCCTTCCTCCCCGAAGTGTCATGCTTTAGAGCAGTGGTTCCCAACCATTTTTTGGGCCATGCCCCACCTAATCATCTCTACAGTCCTGATGCTCCCCCTGCCCAATGACATATAATTCTTATTATTCAAAAAATGAACTCCTATTCACATGGAGGAAGCCTAAAAGGTCATTAACTTGTTTTATACAAGCTTCCAAAGAACATGGCATCCATCAAAGAAAAACAACAGAATGAAAGGACAGTTGAAATACTGAGGAAGAAATCACTAAGAAACTGTTAAAAATGATAAAAATGTGAAGTGATATGAAAAAATAGCAAATAAAGTTTCAAAACATATAATAGAGAACTGAAATGCATAAATATGCCACAATCTATATTTATATACTGTATATGAGGCCCCTAGAACCTGCAAAATACAAAAAATTCACTGCTAATAACTCATTCTCCAATTGCCCCTCTTAAAAATTAAATTGCCTCCTGTGGGGAGTGTGCCGCATATTGGGAACCACTACTTTAGAGTCTGATCATGAGTCAAATTACAAATCTATTTTGACTAAAAATATCTTATTGCTGTTTCATAACAATTATCTGAATAAATACATATGTTGGAGGGGAAAAAAGCAAAACTGCTTGGAAAAGGTTTCATTCATTTAAAAGTTCCCAGTAAACCTGACTTAAGCATAATCTCCAAACCTATGTGATTCTGAGAAATAAAGAGGATAATCAGGCTCCCATGGCAGCCTTGATTTGTGCTCCAATTGAGGTGCCCTTGGCATGGAAGTTTATCATCTCAGAATATTCCTAGATTTATAGCTGCTACTTGACTTCCATGTGACAGCTATGGAGAGCTGTCATTCAGTTGAGTTGAGATGAAGGTTATAACCATTTCTTTTGTGTCTTTCATAGCAATCTACACCCTTCTGTCAGTCTGACAGACAGCAGCAGAGGATGACCCCTATCGTGAAGGCCACTTAATAGGTCTACCTGAAACAACCTCAGAATATATGCTTATGCCCTTTCTTTATAGAATACACTTTTAGCTCATTCATTGAAACTGCAATGTGTGGATTTGGAGCTATTTCCAAGTATTGCTTTACATCTGCAGAGCAATTAGGACTAGCTGAGGTGTCCTGCTCTGCTGCTCTGATTTTAATTGGAGGTAAACAGATGCATATGTCTTCCTGTGAGAGTTTTGCTTTCAGGAGAATCCCTGCTATTTCAAATTGACAGGATGAGCCTGCATCTTTCAAGTCTGTTTTATTCCAGTGAGTAGAGTCTTTCTTGATTTCTTTTGAGAGTTCACTGTTATAAGGTGCTTGACTTGTATATTTTGTACTACATCTTATAAATGACAGTTTCATTTCTACAAGTAAAGAAAAATACAGAAATCTTAATAAAATTTAATACATTTTAGTGTTTTTAAAGCTATTTTGGTTCAGAATTTAAAAACAGGAAGGATGCTTATTAATTATTTCTCAAAAAGAGAGTTTTACCAGTAGGACAGGCACTAAGTGAATGGAGAGTAAGATATCCTTTTACCTCATAAAGAAGAGAAAAAGGGGATACAGACTCTTTTTCATAGCCTATTTATGGATTTGTCTACATAAGATCTTAACAACTCAATAGTGATAAATAATTAGCTTATATTTTAATTAGTTTGCATGTATCATATCAAACTTTAACTTAACTTTTCCCTTATACTTCCAGCCCATAGTTTTTTTCTCTTTAGATACTGCTTTATCAATAATAACTACCAACATCAATACATATGTCATTGAGTCTATATCATTTTTAAAAAATATATTTTATTGATTTTTCACAGAGAGGAGGAGAGAGGGATAGAGAGCTAGAAACGTTGATGAGAGTGAAACATCGACCTCTTGCACACCCCCTACTGGGGATGTGTCCGCAACCAATGTACATGCCCTTGACCAGAATCCAACCTGGGACATTTCAGTCCACAGACCAAAGCTCTACCGTTGAGCCAAACCGGTTTTGGCTGAGTCTATATCTTATAAATAAGAGACATCTAATTGATTTTCTTTAGATTATATTTACATACAAAAATATGTTCATGCATTAGGTAGTCAATTCAAATAGGTCAAAATAGATTTAAACCTCGTAATTTAGAATTACCTCATATTAAAAAAAATCTTTATTATTCAGATTATTATAGATGTTCCCTTTTTCCCCCATAGCTCCCCTCCACCCTGATCCCACCCCACACCATGACCTTACCGCTCACCACTGTCCTCATCCATAGGTGTAAGATTTTTGTACAATCTTTTTCTGCACACCCCATACCCTGTTCCTCCTGAGAATTGTCAGCCCACTCCCTTTCTATGCTCCCAATTCTATTATATTCACCAGTTTATTCTGTTCATAAGATTTTTTGTTCACTTGATTTTTGGATTCACTTGTTGATAAATATGTATTTGTTGTCACTTTGTTGTTCATAATTTTTATCTTTGCCTTTTTCTTCTTCTTCCTCTTCTTAAAGAATACCCTACAACATTTCATATAATCCAAGTTTGGTGGTGTTAAATTCCTTTAGCTTTTTTTTGTCTGTGAAGCTCTTTATCTGACCTTCAATTCCAAATGATAGCTTTTCTAGGTAGAGTAATCTTGGTTGTAGGTTCTTGCTATTCATCACTTTGAATATTTCTTGCCACTCCCTTCTGGCCTGCATAGTTTCTGTTGAGAAATAAGATGACAGTCACATGGGCACTCCCTTGTAGGTAACTAACTATTTTTCTCTTGCTGCTTTTAAGATTCTCTTTTTGTCTTTTGCCCTTGACATTTTAATTATGATGTGTCTTGATGTGATCCTCTTTGGATTCCTCTTGTTTGGGGTTCTATGAGATTCCTGGACTTGTAAGTCTATATCTTTCACCAGGTGGGGAAATTTTCTGTCATTATTTATTCAAATAGGTTTTCAATATCTTGCTGTCTCTCTTCTTCTGGCACCCTCATAATTTGAATGTTGGTACGTTTGAAGTTATCCCAGAGACTCCTTACACTATCTTCATATTTTTAAATTCTTTTTTCTTTTTGCTCTTCTGGTTGGGTGTTTTTTGCTTCCTCATATTTCAAATCTTTGACTTGATTCTTGGGATCCTCTGGTCTACTGTTGAATTTCTGTATATTATTCTTTATTTTAGACATTGTCATTCTCACTAAGATCCTTAAAAGTCTCACTAAGTCCCTGGAGGTTTCTAGAATATTCTTGAGTAACCTTGTAACTGTGGATTTAAACTCTATAGCCAGTAGTTTCTTTTCTCCATTTCTTTCAGTTGTGACATGCTTCTTTTTTCTGCATTTTGTTTCTTTCCTGTGTTTATAGAATGGCCTTGTGTGGTAGGTGTCCTATAGGGCTCAGTGGCTCAGCTTTCCCAATCACCTGAGGTAGAAGCTCTGGTGCACCCTTTTGTGGGCTGGGTGCAGTTTTGTTGTAGTTAAGCCTTGATTGCTGTTGGTATCACTAGAAGCAATTGACCTCCAGGCCAATTGGCTGTGAGGGCCAGCTCTATCTACAAGGGAAAAACTGCTGTGCTGGAGACACCCTAATGGGGCCGGACTTGCTTCAGTGGGGCTTTGGTGCTCACTGAGTCTGCTTCTTAAGTGTGTCCCTTATGGATGTGAAGAGTTGTAATACAGTATGGTCTCATATTGACCACTCGGTATACTGGCTCTTGGATCTCCAAGGAGGTGCATGGTCAATCACTGCCTGAGGCCACCCTGCAGGAGCTACAGCAAGATCTGCAGACTCCTCCTCTTTGTTTGGAGTTTGGCAGTGCCCAGAGGTGGCCCAACTGTGAAACAAGGCAGCCTGCTGCTGCCAAGCCTTGGGCCGTTATTTGGAAGCTTTGGAGCTCTCTAACCCAACTGCAGATTGTTATGTTAGGCTAGGAAAGGACAGGCCATTCATATTCAAAAGCTGTTGTGCACATCTTGGATGGGGTTGTAAATTGAGTGGGGCCAGGTCTCAGGGAATCACCAGGGTGGAGCAAACAGCAATGGCTTCCAGTCAGCCCTGCACTGGGAAGGTACCTTTGCCTTCGTGTCTCCACGTCCCATTCCCCCATGCAGGAACAATAATCACTGTGAGCACCTCTGAGAGAAAGTCCCCCTCATGTTCTGGCTCGATGAATCCCGAGAGTCTTACTCGCTACTGAAGTTAAGAGCAATTGGGAGAGTCTATCTCTCTCCCTATTGGAAAAAAGCAATAGTGCACCCAGTTGCCAACCAATTTTGCACACGCCTTCATACCTCCACACCTTCTACCAGTCTCAATGTGCTTTTGTCTTTCCTTATAATTGTAGAACTTCCACTCAGCCAGCTTTCATGTGATTCTGGTGATATTTGTTTTGTCTTTTAGTTGTGGTTTTTATATAGTTGTGAGAGGCAGCAAATACAGTTATTTACTTATGTTGCCATCTGGGTTCTGGATCCTTAGTATCCTCAGTTTTTCTTAGTGGGGATTTTGCCTAGTGTTTTGGCTCCATGGCAAAAGTAAAAAATATGTTTTTTTAAATTAACAAAAACTTAAGTCCATCTATATATAAGATATAAAATAATTTGAGAGTGCACAGAAAAGAAGGGAAACCACATGTGGTACCCATAAAAAGGCTTCCCATTTTATACCTGTCCCCTATCCCTGAAAAAGTCATTATCTTCCCATCAAATATATTTCAATAGCCCACCCCATCCTTGTATAGTAAGTGCAATGAATCAAATGATCTCCCACAGTTGCACAAATAATTTTCTGAAGTAATTAATCCCATCAAGCTATTTTGATCAGATTGGGTTAAAGACAAATTTTTGGTTAGTGGCTGAAATCCAGAAGGAATAAATAAGTAATGAGGGATGATATTTACTGTTTAATCCTGAATCAGCATTTGGGCCTGAGAAACAATTCACTGTTCATACCAGCTAAATTTAGGTTTTGTGTATTTTTTCAATTGTAGCATTGGACATTCATGGTTTGGCTCAACACTGGTGGACTAATGTAATTATGTTTTCTGTTGACATAGTTTAACAGATTTTTAGTGTGTGATGTGATTAAGTATGATATATATCAAATACAATTCTTTCTATGTATTCCCCTAACAATAGTTAAATAAATCTTATATAAAGTTTATCTTTATTTAATAGGTAAGTGTTTTCTTTCCTGTTATGTTACATAACACATTTATAAATCATTTTAGATTTTAACAGTTTAACTGAACTCACTATATAAAAATACAAATAACACAGACTATTATGATTTTACCTTGTGTATATGTGTGACTTTGCTTCCCTTGAGGAACCGTTCTTCTGGGATGGTGAGTTCATGAGGTCCTAAAGGGAACCGAGAAACACCAAAGCAATGATTCATGGCTTTATATAACTCTTGGGCATATGCATCAACGTGCAACATCCTGTAAATTGCATGTTGTTAAAAGCCATAAATTGTCAATCTTCTAGTGAGTCATTACCATTAGAGACTTTTTTGTGCCTGACTGCAAATCTGAACTTCTAGAATTCTATTGCATGTTCTCTTATTAATGATATCAGTATCTGATGAATGGAGCACTACAGAGGTAGTAGCTGATTAGGTAGCATAATTTCCTTATAGCTGCAGAATTAGAGCTTAAACTACTTTCCAATGAAAATATAATAAACTGCCAAGTAACAACTTTATCAGTGGACATTTCTGAGTAACAATTAAACCAGGTACACTTTTTCATTTATCTTGTTTACATTTTATAATAGAAGTCAATAAAAATCCATCTAAACACAGAATGTTAACTTTATTGATTTTTCTTACAGAGAGGAAAGGAGAGAGATAGAGAGGTAGAAACGTCGACCAGCTGCCTCTTGCACACCCCCTACCAGGGATGTGCCCGCAACCAAGGTACGTGCCCTTGACCGGAATCGAACCTGGGACGTTTCAGTCCGCAGACCGATGCTCTACCTCTGAGCCAAACTGGTTTAGGCAGAATGTTAACTTTCAATCCACCAGACAGAGTCTTGAAGGGAATGCTTGTAATTTCTCCATAGGCAATCATGTTCAAAATCAGTACATGATTTTTAAAACATGAGTATTCCCTTTCTTGATTTAGACTTTGACCTGAGATAGAAAAGCTCTACTTGAAAGCTTTTCAACCCCCTTCAAAGTCTTTGTATTAGTACAACAGAATGTAATACAAAAACCAGCTGCAGTTTCAGATGTCTGGCTATTAGTGGTCAATGACTTTTTTCAAAGATTTATCTGGTTGTATTTCCATTGAATAGTATATTACAAAATGAAACAGCAAACAAACAAAAAACTCTCATGTACATCTTTTCTTAAAAATTTACAGAAATCTAGGCTCTGTTATTTAGGGCTCACATTGAATTGAAACTTGCCTTTGGCATATTTTTCTTTCATTTTAAACCTATTATTAACTTCCTGAATTTCTGACAATCAAATATTACTAATATAAAAAGTATAATAAACATCATGGAAATTAAATTCAAATGAGTCAAAGAATGTCTATTCTAGTTTTCTTCTATTTTCTGTGCAAGATCACTCTTTCCCCTGAAGAGGGGTTCAGCTTTGCTCGACTTATCAAGGATTTGAAAGCTTTCTTGGTATTGCCATACCTTTTATATTATACCTTACTTTGGAGATTATCATCTTTTGCTTTCTCCACTTCAGTATTTGGAGCTACTCCTCCAAAAATATTGTTAATCTCTTTATTTTAAGCATGATAAAATGATAATTATTATAAAAATTAATAACATCTCATTAGGTTTTCTTGTTGCATTATAACAAAAAGCTTCTTATATTTTAAAAATAACTTTGCATTTATGACTAAAGCTTGCCATCTAGTGGGAATACTGAAACAAATAGTAGAAAACTGCTGGAATCAAAACCAAGTTTTAAAAGACAAAGACCTATTTAGTTTCACTAGTTTGCCTGGATTTATGGGTCAGTTCCAATAGCATTTTAATAAATGAATCAATGATCAAACTTAGTCACATTGGCTACGTTGATGTGCTTGTGTAGAAACAGCCTGAATCAATGAATTCAACATTAAAAAACACATTTGAAAACACTAAATTTAATTTTGTATGAGATAAGTGTATTCTGAATGTGAAAGTAATTCTACCCTGTCTGTAATACTGATCTGATCAGCTTTTAAGGTAATTGCTCACAGGAAGATCCTTTCTCACTTCCTTATTCAACAGTTTCAATGAGAGTATATGCAAGGCACAATTTCCATGTGTACACATTTACAGAGTAAAAATCAACCACATGAGGAGAAATAAAATGGAACTATGGTTCTTCATGTTACTATAGCCTATAAGGTCAAGCCATTTTTTTTCTAAACCATTGGTGCTTTTAAACATGATTAGGTTATATAAACCAATCTATTCTGTTATATGGAAGGACACTTGAACAAAACATCTAGTCTTTCCCTATAATGCAAATATTAGTGGCACTATTTAGGATAGAATAATCAGGATACTTTTTTAATTAAAATATACACTGAATTTTTTAGAGAAGTTTGTTTCACAGCAAAATTGAGGAATTTCTCATATATCTCTTGCTCCCACACATCATAGCCACTTCCATTATCAAAATCTTCCACCAAAGTGGCAAATTTGTTACATTTGATGAATCTACATTAACACCTCATAATCATACAAAGTCCACAGTTTACAATGCAGTTCACTCTGGGTGTTATATATTCTATGGGTGTGGATAAATGTATAAGGACATGTTTT
Organism: Pipistrellus hanaki; assembly: GCF_964339955.1. Classification (NCBI taxonomy): domain Eukaryota; kingdom Metazoa; phylum Chordata; class Mammalia; order Chiroptera; family Vespertilionidae; genus Pipistrellus; species Pipistrellus hanaki. Next base: position 57,925,783 of record NC_140524.1, on the reverse strand, counting down.
TGTAATTCTGATAAAATAGGGTATTTTTTACTACACTAAAAATTCTCTGTGTTCTGCCTATGCATCCTCTTATCCTAGTAGTCAAACCTTGGAAACCACTGATGTTTTTACTTTCCCCATAATTTTGCCTTTTCTAGAATGACCTGTAGCTGAAATCATAGAATGTAGCCTTTACAGACTGGCTTATTTCACTTAGTAATATATTGTTAAAGTTATTTTATGTCTTTTAATGGCTAAAAGTTCATTTCCTTTTACCATTAAATAATATTCCATTGTGTGGATGTGCCAGGGCTTATTTATCCATTGACCTCCTGAAGAACATCTTGGTTGCTTCCACATTTTGGCAATTATGACTAAAGCTCCTAGAAATATCCATATGCAGATTTTTATGTAGATATAAGGTTTCAGCTTATTTGGGTAAATATCAAGGAGTGAGATGGCTCAATCGTATAAAAGTATATTTAGTTTTATAAAAAACTACCAAATTGTCTTCCAAAGTGATTGGGCTATTATGTATTCTACCAGTTATACCTGTTGCTCCATATCTTCACCAGCATTTGTTTTTGTCAGTGTTCAGATTTTGGTCATTCTAACAGGTGTGTAGTTTTGTCTTATAGCTGTCTTAATTTCCATTATTTGATGACATATTATGTGGGAAATCTTGTCATATGCTTATTTTTCATCTCCATATCTTCTTTGGTGAGGTGTCTGTTAAAGTCTTTGGGCCATTTTTATTTGGGATTTTGTTTTCTTATTATTATATTTGAACAGTCCTTTTTATATTTTAAATTACAAACACTTATCAATGTATATTTGTAAATATTTCCTCCCAGTCTGTGTCTTGTATTCCAATTCTCTTTTTTAAAGTAATTCTTTATTGTTGAAAGTATTACATATATCCTCTTTCCCCCTCATTGACCTCCTCCAACCTGCCCCCATCCCCCAACCCAGGTCCTCACCACCCCAGTGTCTGTGTCCATGGGTTATGCCTATATGCATACAAGATTCTTGGTTGATTACCTCCCATCCCCACCTTCCCTCTGAGTATCCACACTTTGTTCCATGATTCTATGTCTCTGGATTCATTCCATTCATCAGTTTATTTTGTTACTTAGATTCCACATATGAGTGCGATCATGTGGTACTTAACTTTCTCTGATTGACTTATTTCACTTAACATGATACTCTCCAGGTCCCTCCATGCTGTCTCAAAAGATAAGGGATTCTTTTTTTATTGTTGCATAGTATTCCATGGTGTAAATGTACCACAGATTTTTTATCCACTCCTCTACTGATGGGCAATTGGGCTGTTTCTAAATGCCAGATATTATAAATTGTGCTGCTATGACCATAGGGGGGCATATATTCTTTTTGATTGGTGTTTAAGATTTCTTAGGATATATTCATAGAAGTGGGATGAGTGCGTCAAATAGCAATTCCATTATTTATTTATTATTTTTGAGGAAACTCCATACTGTTTTCCACAGAGGCTAAAACATTCTTCTTTCCCACCAGCCTAGTTCTAGGATTCTCTTTTCTCCACATTCTTGCCAGCACTTGCCATTTGTTGATTTCTTGATTGTAGCCATTCTGACAGGTGTGAGATGGTACCTCATTGTTATTTTAATTTGCATCTCTCTGATGATCAATGACTTTGAGCAAATTTTTATGTCTCTTGGCCTTCTGTATGTCCACTTTGGAGAAGTGTCTATTTAGGTCCTTTGTCCATTTTTTAATTGGATTCTCTTCCTTCTGTTGTATGTTGTATGAATTCCTTATATATTTTGGATATTAACGTTTTATCAGATGTATCATTGCCAAATATGTTTCCCATAGTGTGGGCTCCCTTTTTTTTTTTTTTTTTTTTTTTTTTTTTTTTTTTTTTTTTTTTGCTGTGCAGAAGCTTTTTATTTTGATGTAGTCCTATTAGTTTATTTTTTTTCCCCTTAGTTTCCTTTGCCCTAGGTCTGTGTTCGGCTAACTGTGGCTCACAAGCCATATGCGGCTCTTTGGCCCCTTGAGTGTGGCTCTTCCACAAAATACCGTGGCCTGGGCAAGTCTATTTTGAAGAAGTGGTGTTAGAAGAAGTTTAAGTTTAAATAATTTGGCTCTCAAAAGAAATTTCAATCATTGTACTATTGATATTTGGCTCCATTGACCCAACCTTTCTAATGCCGCAACCCTTTAATACAGTTCCTCATGTTGTGGTGACCCCAACCATAAAATTATTTTTGTTGCTACTTCATAACTTTAATTTGGCTACTGTTATGAATCATAATGTAAATATTTGTGTTTTCTGATGGTCTTAGGCTCTACAGCAATGGTTCTCAACCTGTGGTTCGCAATCCACAGGTTGAGAACCACTAGCAGGGTCATCTAAGACCATTGGAAAACACAGATATTTACCTTATGATTCATTAACAGTAGCAAAATTAGTTATAAAGTAGAAAAGAAAATAATTTTATGGTTGGGGATCACCACAATATGAGGAACTGTATTAAAGGGTCGCGGCATTAGAAAGGTTGAGAACCACTGCCCTAGAAGATGTATCCATAAATGTATTGCTATGAGAGATGTCTGATATTTTGCTGCCAATGGATTCTTCTAAGATTTTTATGGTTTTTTGTCTTACTTTTGAGTCTTTTATCCATTTGGGGGCTTATTTATATGTATGGTGTAGGTTGGTGTTCTAGTGTCATTTTTTTACATGTACCTGTCCAATTTTCCCAATGCCATTTATTGAAGAGACTCTCTTGACTCCATTATATACTGTTGCCTCCTTGTCAAATATTAATTGAGCACAAAGGTTTGGGCTGATTTCTTGGGTCTCTGTTCTGTTCTATTGATCTATATGCCTGTGTTGTTGTTGTTGTTTTTGCCACTATCAGGCTGTTTTGATTATGATGGTTTTGTAGTATAACTTGAAATCTGGTATTGTGATTCCTCCAATTTTTTTCTTCTTTCTAAAGATCACTGTGGCTGTTCAGGGTGTTTTGGGTTCCATATATGTTTTTGTAGTATTTTGTTCCAGATCTGTGAAATATGCTGTTGATATTTTAGTAGGGATTGCATTGAATCTATAGATTGCCTTAGGTCGTATGGGCATTTTAATGATGTTGATTCTACCAATCCATGAACACGGTATATTCTTCCACCTGTTTATATCTTCTTTTATCTCTTTTTCCAACGTCCTGTAGTTTTCCAAATACAGGTCTTTTGCCTCCTTGGCTAAATTTATTCCTAAGTATTTCAATTTTTTGTTGCAACAGTAAATGGGATTGCTTGTTTAGTTTCTCTTTCTGAGAATTCATTATTGGTGCATATAAAAAAAAAAACCATAAAATTTTGGGCTTTGATTTTGTATCATTCTATATTGCCAAATTCCTTTATTAAATCTAGTAGTTTTTTTGGTTGAGCCTTTATCCATTTTTCATGTAATCTGTAAATAATGACAATTTTCTAATCCGGGTGCCTTTTATTTCTTCTTGTCTGATCACTGTGTCTAGGACTTCTAGTACTACCCAATATAATAAAAGCCAAATATGCTAACTGTCCAGTCATCTGGTTGAGTGTTCAACCAATTAAAGTGTAATATGCTAATGATATGCTAAAGCCACTCAACCACTTGCTATGATGTGCACTGACTACCAGGGGATAAACAGTCAACCAGTCAACCAGTCGCTATGATGTGTACTGACCAACAGGGGGCAGATGCTCCAACCTATAGGTTAGTTTGCTGCTGGTGTCTGGCCTATCAGGACTAAGTGAGACAGGCCGGACACACCCTAGAGCCCCCCCAAGTTCCTCTCTGGCCCTGACTGTGCATCGGTGGGGTCCCTGTGCCCTCAGGGCATGTTGAAGAGCTGGTTTGGCCCAATTGTGCTCAATGCAGGAGCTGCTCCCTGGTGGTCAGTGCCCTCCAAAGGGGAAGTTTCACTCAATCAGAAGCTGGGCTCATAGATTGCCAGTGCAGTGGTGGTAGTAGGAGACTCCCTTGCCTCCACGGCAGTGCTAAGGATGTCCAAATGCTGGCTTAGGCCATCAGTCAGACATCCACAGAGTGCTTCCAAAATGTGAGAGGGCTCAGGCTGGGCTGAGGGACACCTCCATACCCCCATCCCCTGACACATAAATTTCATGCAGGCCTCTAGTTTTGAATAAGAGTGGTGAAAGTGGGCATTCCTGACTTGTTCCTCTTCTTATGGAAATGGTTTTAGCTTTTTCCCACTAAGTATGATGTTCACTGTATGTTTGTCATATATGACCTTTATCTTGTTGAGGTATGTCCCTCTATTTCCAGTTTTCTGAGAGTTTTTTGTTTTTGTTTTTAATCAAAAATGGGTGTTGGATTTTGTAGAAGGCTTTTTCTGCATCTATTGATAGGATTATGTGATTTTTGTCTTTCAATTTATTTATGTGCTGTTTATTGATTTGCAAATATTGTAACACTCTTGCATCCTTGATATAATCCCACTTGATCATAGTGTATAATCTTAAGATATTGTTGGATGTGATTTGCTAATATTTTATTGAGGATTTTAGCTTGTATGATCATTAGGGCTATTGCCTATGATTTTCTTTGTAGTCTCTTTATCTGGTTTTGGGATTCAAGTAATACTGTCCTCATAGAAAGAGTTTGGGAGTTTTTGTTGTTGTTGTTGTTTTGTTTTTAATGGTCTGAGGAGGGTAGGTTTTAGTTCATCTTTGAATGTTTGGTAAAACTCCTGTGTGAAGCCATCGGGATCCATGCTTTTATTTTCTGGGAGTTTTATTATTATTGATTAAAAAGTTCTTTATTGTTTAAAATATTAAATATGTCTTATTTTCTCCCCTTTGACCTCTCCTTGGCCACCCCCACCCCAATAACATGCCCTCACCCCTTACTGTCTGTGTCCATTGATTATGCTTGTGCATTCATATAAGTCCTTTGTTTGATCTCTTACCACCACCACCTTTCCTTCACTCTGAAGTTTGACATTCTGTTTGATGCTTCACTGTCTCTGGATCTATTTTTGTTCATTAGTTTATGTTGTTCATTATATTCCACAAATGAGTGAGATCATGTGATATTTATATTTCTTAGACTGGCTTATTTCACTTAGTGTAATGCTCTCCAGATCCATCCATGCTGATGCAAATGGTAAGAGTTCTTTCTTTTTTTACAGCAGTGTAGTGTTCCATTGTGTAGATGTACCACTATTTCTTTTAATCCACTCACCAGCTGTTCGGTACTTAGGGTGTTTCCAAATCCTAGCTATTGTAAATTGTGCTGCTATGAACATAAACATCCACATGTCCTTTCTGATTGGTATTTCTGGGGTATATTCCTATAAGTGGGATTACTGGGTCAAATGGCAGTTCCATTTTTAAATTTTTGAGGAAACTCCATACTGTTTTCGACAGTGGCTGCACCAGTCTGCATTACTACCAGTAGTGCATGAGGGTTCCTTTTTTGCCACATCTTTACCAGCACTTGTCATTTGTTGATGATAGCCATTCTGACAGGTGTGAGATAGTATCTCATTGTCATTTTGATTTTCATCTCTCAGATGATTAGTGACTTTGAGCATGATTTCATATGTCTCTTGGCCTTTAGAGTGTACACTTTCGAAAAGTGTCTAGTTTTAGGTCCTTTGCCCATTTTTATTGGATTGTTTATCTTTCTTTTGTTAACATGTATGAGTTCCCTATAAATTTTGGAGATTAGGCATTTATCTGATATAACATTGGCAAATATGTTCTCCCATGCAGTGGGCTTTCTTGTTTTGTTGATGGCTTATTTTGCTGTGAAGAAGCTTTTTATTTTGATGTAGTTCCATTTGTTTATTTCCTCCTTAGTTTCCATTGCCCTAGGAGCTGTATTGTTAAATATATTGCTATGACATATGTCTGATATTTTGCCTTCCATTTTCCTCAGTAATCCCATTTCTAGGAATATATCTCATGAAATCAGAAATACCAATCAGAAAAGACAGATGCACCCATATATTCAGTGCAGCATACTTTACAATAGCTAAGATTTTTAAGCAACCTAAATGACGATCAGCAGATGAATGGATTAAGAAAAAACTGTGGTACATCTACACAATGGAATACTACACTGCTGTAAAAAAGAAAGAATTCTTACCATTCGCAACAGCATGGATGGACCTGGAGAGCATTATGCTAAGCGAAATAAGCCAATCACAGAAATATAAATATCACATGATCTCACTCATTTGTGGAATATAATGAACAACATAAACTAATGAACAAAAATAGATCTAAAGAAATAGAAGCAGCAAACAGAATGTCAAACTTCAGAGGGAAGGCAGGGGAGAGTTGGGAGAAGGGAGAAGGGATCAACCAATGGACTTGTATGCATGCATATAAGTATAACGATGGACACATACATTAGGGGGTGAGGGCATGTGTTTGAGGCTGGGGTGAGGGTGGCTGGGGAGAGGTCAATTGGGAAAAATGAGACATATATAATGGTATATGTAATACTTTAAACAATAAAGAATTTTTAAAAATATATGTGCTCATTGAATTTTTAGAGTGAGAGGAAGGGAGGTGGATAGAGAGATGGAAACATCAATGATGAGAGAGAATCATTGATTGCCGACCTCCTGCATGTCACCTACTGGGAATCCAACCTGCAACCCAGGCATGTGCCCTGATCAAGAATTGAACTGGGGACATCTTGGTTCATAGGTCGATGCTCAATCACTGAGCTACAATGTCCAGCCTCCATATAAATTTTAGAATCACTTTGTCCATATATAAAAAATAACTTTTTTGGATTTTGGTTAGGATCTCAATGAATCTGTAGATCAAATTGAACTGATATTTTAATAATATTGAGTAATCCTCTCCATGAATATGTAATATTTCTCTTTATTTGGTTTTTATAAAATTTTAATTTAATTCATCTGAGTTTGGTAGTGTTTCTTGTATTTATCATGAAAAAATTTTTACATTTATATGTAATTCCTTTTTGAGGTACTAATGCAAATGTTATTGTGAGTTTAAATTTCAAATTCTGCATGTTCATTAGTGGTATGTTGAAAAAACAATTGGATTTTGTATGTTAAGCTTATATTACTTGTTAGTTTCAGGATATTTTTGTTGACTCTTCAGATTTTCCATGTGGACAGCCATGGCAATAGTGAACACAGATGGTTTTATATCTTCTTTCCCAATATGTATTCTCTCTCTCTCTCTCTCTCTCTCTCTCTCTCTCTCTCTCTCTCTCTCTCCTCTCTCTCTCTTAAACATTAGCTAAGACTTCAATACAAAAGGAGTGGTAGGATGGGACATTTTTGCCTGGTCCCTGATTTTAGTCCTTCACCACTAATTATGATATTAATCTTGTAGATATTCCTTATCAGCTGAGGAAGTTCCACCTCTAATTATAGTTTACTGAGAGTTTTTTGTTTATGTATTTTTCATAAATGGGTGTTGGATTTTATCAAATGCTTTTTCTGTATCTATTGTTCCGATCATGTGAATTTTCTTTTTCAGCCTCTTAATTTGATGGATTGCAATAATTAATTTTCAAATGTTGAGCCAGACTTGCATACTTGAGATAAATCACACTTTGTTGTCTTATATAATTCTAATTATATATTTTTAATTAACTTTGGTGATATTTTATTGAAGATTTTGCATCTATGTATATGAAAAATATTGCTCTGTACAACTGTTTAATTACAATGTGTTTTCTGGTTTAAATATTGGATATATTGATATGTTGTTCTCACAGAATGTGTTAGGAAGTCTTCACTCTGCTTCTATCCCCTGAAAGAGATGGAAGGGAATTAACACATCTTCTTTAAATGTTTGGTGAAATTCACCAGTGAATCCAAGTGAGCCTGATGTTTTCTGTTTTGAGAGGTTATTGATTGCTGGGGCTGAACAGCAACCCCTGAACGATGGATGAACAGATTACTCAGATAGTTTGTGCAAGAGAGGACTAAGGGGCTCCTGCCTCTAGAGGCCAGAGCAGCCTCCATTGCCTGCCTCATTAGGCATTTATTGGAATTTTTATGTCTATATGCAATCAGTAGGGTGAGTAATCTTGGGGGGACATATGTTTACATTGTCCTCTAGGCAAGGGCATCCAGGGATTAAGCATAAGGATTCCAGTAAACACCCAGGGTCTGCACATGCACAGGCTTGTGTGGAAAGGTCAAGGAATAAATAGGGGCACTGCCTTCGATACTTCCCTAAGTCTCCCCTAAGTCGGAATTCTGATAAACAGGGCAGGTGGCCTTCCACACGCTTCCCTTTTCTCAAAATGTCCTCCTTACAAACTTTCTAACAAAGTCTCCTGCTTCCCAACAATTTTTTAAAAAATTATTTTAACAGATAAAGGCCTATTCAGATAGTCTATTTTTTTCTTATGAGAGTTTTGACCAATTGTATCTTTCAAAGAATTAGTTGGTTTTATTTAGTTTATCAAATATGGGAAATAGAGTTGTCAGAGTATTATTTTATTATTTTCTTTTAAAAATATATTATTATTGATTTCAGAGATGAAGGGAGAGGGAGAGGTGGAAACATTAATGATGAGAGAGAATCATTGACGGGCTTCCTCCTGCACACCCCTCACTGGAGATCAAGCCCACAAGCCAGGCATGTGCCCCAACTGGAAATCAAATTTTGACCTCCTGGTTCATGGGTTGACTGATGCTCAACCAGGGGACCACATCAGCTTGGTCCTTTATTATTTTCTTAATGTCCATGATATCTATAATTATAGCTCCTCCCTCATTTCTGATATTAGTAATTTCTGAACTCTTTTTTCTTATTAAACTGACTAGAGATTTATTAATTTCATTAATCTTATCAAAGACCAACTTTTGGTTTTATTTATTTCTTTATTAAACTCCTGTTTCAATTTTATTGGTTTCCATTCTGATTGTTTTTCTTTTATTTTGCTTACAATGGATTTAATTTTTCTTCTTTTTCTAACTTCCTAAGATGGAAATTTAGAATATTGATTTTAGATCTTTTTTTCTTTTTTAAATATATGCAGTCAATGTTATAAATTTCCCACTGCTTTTACCACATCTCAAAAATTTGTTAAGTTTTGTTTTAATTTTTATTTGTAATGATTCCTGAGATTTCTTCTTTGCTTCATGTACTATTTAGAAGGGCATTATTTAATCTCTATGTTTGGGAACTTCCCAGTTATCTTTTGATGACTAGTTCTTAAACTTTTGTAGTTTGAGAGCAGATATTGTATGATTCTTACTTTAAATTTTTTTTATATATATATATTTTATTGATTTTTTACAGAGAAGAAGAGAGAGGGATAGAGAGTTAGAAACATCGATGAGAGAGAAACATCGACCGACCAGCTGCCTCTTGCACACCCCCTACTGGGGATGTGCCTGCAACCAAGGTACATGCCCTTGACTGGAATCGAACCTGGGACCTTTCAGTCCGCAGGCCAAGGCTCTATCCACTGCGCCAAACCGGTTTCGGCTTACTTTTAAATTTTTTTGAAGTTATTATATGTGAATGTTCCATGTGAATTTGAAAATAAAGATATATTCTTCTATTGTTGAATGAATTAGTACATATCAATTAAATCCAGTTGATTGGTGGTGGTGTTGAGTTCAACTATGCCCTTACTGATTTTCCTCCTGCTTTGTCAGTCAATTTCTAATAGAGGAATGTTAATGTCCCCAACTATGATAGTGGATTCATTTATTTCTTTTTGCAATTGCATTGTTTTTGCCTCACATAGTTGTTAGGTGCATAGGCATTAAGAATTATTATGTCTTCCCATATAATTGACCCCCTTGTTGTTATGCACTGCCCTTATTTCTTATTAATTTTTATTGTTTTGACATATTCTCTGTATAAATATAATATACATACTTTTGCTTTCTTTTGATAATTGATAGCATGATATATTTTTCTTCATCTGTTCTGTTTACTTTTATTTATATGTGTTTTTATAGTTAAAGTGGGTTTCCTGTAGACAACCTATAGTTGGTCTTGTTCAGTGATCAACTTTGACAATTTCTGTCTTTTAATTGTTGCATTTAGACATTTACTGTTTAAAGTGACTATTGCGATGGTTGGATTAATATATGCTATACTGATTATTTTTCTACTTATTATACCTGTTCTGTGTTCCTATTTTTGTCTTACCTCTTTGTTTTAATTGAGCATTTTATGATTCCCCATTCTCTCCTTTCTCAGCATATCAGTTATACATTTTTGTTACGTTTTTAATAATTGCCCTAGAATTTGCAATATGTATTTATAGGTAATACAAGTCTATTTTTAAGTAACCTTATACCACTTCAAGGTGGTGTTGAGTACCTTATAATAATAATGTCATTCTAATTCCTCCTGTCTGTCCCTTGTATCATTGCTGTCATTCATTTCATTTATACTTAAGCATACATAAACATATACAGACAAATGACTGCTGGCATTATTATTTTGAACAAACTGTTATCTGTTAAACCAATTAAAAATAAGAAAAATGTTTTTATTTTACTTTTACTTATTCCTTCTTTGGTACTCTTCCTTACTTTATATAGATCTGAGTTTCTGACCTAAAATAATTTCCTTCTCTCTGAAAACTTCTTTGAACATTTCTTGCAAGGCAGGTCTACTGGTAACAAGTTGCCTAACTTTTTGTTTGTCTCAGAAAGTCTTTCTTTCTTGCATCACTTTTAAAGGATAATTTCAGAGTACAGACTTTTATTTCTCTCAGCACTTTAAACGTTTCACTCAACTATCTTCTTGCCTCCATGGTTTCTGAGAAGTCAAATATAATTCTTTTATTTTTTTTTATTTTATTGATTTTTTACAGAGAGGAAGAGAGAGGGATAGAGAGTTAGAAACATAGATGAGAGAGAATCATTGATCAGCTGCCTCCTGCACACCCCCCACTGGAGATGTGCCTGCAACCAAGGTACATGCCCTTTACCAGAATTAAACCTGGGACCTTTCAGTCCACAGGCTGACGCTCTATCACTGAGCCAAACCGTTTTTGGCTTTGTTCTCTTTCTTAAGTTTAGTGGTTTCTATTGAGATAGTCTCAAGCTAAGAGAGTCTTTCCTCAACTGTGCCTAGTCTACTAATAAGCCCATCAAAGCCATTTTTTCATGTCTCTTGTAGTATTTTTAATCTTTAGTATTTATTTTTGGTTCTTTCTTAGAATATCTCTTTTCCTGCTCATATTGCCTATCTGTTCTTGGATGATGTGTATTCATTAGAGCCCCTGGCATGTTAATCATATTTACTTTAAATTCTAACATCCTGATATGTCTGGTTCTGATGCTTTTGCTATCTCTTCAAATTGTGTTTTAATTTTAATTTTTGTCTTTTGGTATGCCTTGTAATTTTTTTCTAAATAGCTGCATATGATGTATTGGATAAAAACAAAATGAAAAACAACTGCTATAAGTAGACCTTAGTAATGTAGTGGTGTGTATGGGGAAGATAAAGCATTCTGTAGTCCTATGATTGTGTCTCAGTCATTTAATGAGTCTATACACTTATACTGTGAACTTTACATGAGTATCTCACTGTTTTTCCCCCAATGGCTGGGGGGTGGGATGGGGGAGTGACATTAACATGGCTGGAGTGGACTGGAATTGGTTATTTCTTTTCTCCCACATGGAAGAATAGAGGTAGCTATAGTTGAGTGTTTCCCTTTTCCTAGTGATTTAGTCTTTGATAATACCCCATCAGATTGTTTTTGTTAACTCTTTTCCTCTAAGAGAAGGCCCTACCAATAAGAATATGTTAATTAAAATGTATTTTAAAATGCTTCACTTTCCACTCATCCTGACAGTAGCAAAGGGATATTTTTTCTTTTTAAAAAATATATTTTATTGATTTTTTTTTATAGAGAAGAAGGGAGAGGGATAGAGAGTTAGAAACATCGATGAGAAACATCAATCAGCTGCCTCCTGTACACCCCCTACTGGCAACCAAGGTACATGCCCATGACCGGAATTGAACCTGGGACCCTACCGGGAGGGGTTCCCTCCTTTTGAGATCATGTATAGTAGACCTCCCCTCATCCTTCCCAGGGTCAGGGAGAAACTGAAACCTGAAATTCATAACCATCCCTTGCTCAATTCCTTACAAGCTCTGCAGTATACCCAGAGAACCACCCTTCCAGCCCGGGGACTTGGTGTGGGTAAAGAAGTTCACTGCCCAAGGACTCACCCCAACCTGAAAGGGACGCTACACCATTATCCTGAGCATGCCCATGGCTATTAAAGTAGATGGTGTCCAGACCTGGCTACACCACTCCCAGCTCCTGCACCAGGAAATGGCTTGGATCCTGGCAACCAGCAGCCTCACCCGTAAGATCCCTATCCTGGGCTCCACGCAAGCCAGGAGGAGACTCAATGCCTGCAGGAGGGGCACTGGGCTTCAGTAAGGATAGGGACCGTGGTAACTGTAAGAACATTTTTGCTAGCCAGTGAGAAAGTTCTGGGTCAAGTAGGGTTAGATGTGCAAGGGGATGGGAGAGCAGGAACAGAACAGAGAATGTCCTTAAAGGAAGTGGGGTGAGTAAATAGAAAACTAATTGTGCCAAGAAGGTAGTTTAGAAAAATTAATGCAGTCAACTGCTTGAAGTTAGGGGGCAGTTCAATCCCCTAACTAATAAGGATGAGTCCATTTATTTGACTCATGCACATAAAACCAGTGGGGAATGAAGTATGGTAGCAATCATCTCAGGTAGAACTGTTGTTTAGGTTCTGTACTTATTTGTTTGATAAAACAATAGAAAGTTATTTTGACTTTTTGAACGTATGTATGCTATCCCAGTACTCCATTGATTGTGATCTCACAATCATTGAAGCAATTCTTCTGGGACCCAGGACAGATCAATTATCCTAAATTGCCTCAGTAGCTACAGATAGTGCATTCCTGTTGACTCAGTGATCCCAGAATCTGGACAATACAATTATTCTAAATTGCCTAGGTGGTCCCAGATAATGTGTTTCTGTTGATTCAGTGATTCTTAGATACTTTAGATAACTAATTTACTCAGTTTCGCTTCTGTAAAATGCTTTTTGAGAAACAAGTTCCTCATTCCAGACCCAAAGATAACTTTGTGATATTCTGCCCATATAAGCCAGATGCCGCAAGCTGTTTGTAACTTCCCCTTTTTCCTGATTCCTCAGGGCACAACAAATGGCACCAGGACATTCCCTCATTGTTATTGTTATCAAGTTAATTGTCAATTGTTAATTACTTTAAACTATCCAGTATCCATCTCTGTAAAAGAAGCACATGTCCATCATTTCACTTTTTACCCTATCCCAGAGGTTTCCCCACTTTGCTTTATCCCACCTCCTTAATCTATCACCAATGGATTCCATGTAACCTATCCACGTCCCTTTCCTTTGATTGCAGTGTATAAATACAGATGCAACCCACCATTTTCTGGAGCATTAGCTCAATTACTTGAGGTTTTGCTTCCTACCATATGTGGATAGTTTGGCTCAAATAAACTCACAGAAATTCTTTACAGGTTTCAATGTGTGTGTTTTTTTCACATTAACAATTACTTAGAATGGGAATATATGATTAGTTGTTTGTTTAAGAATGCTTATATATTGATCATTCTTTTGGGGTAAGGATAGATAGATAAAAATATGTATCATAAAATGATATGACACATTAATATAATACTTTACACAAAATACTCTCTCCTGTCTGTTTCTCTCTCTCTCTCTCTCTCTCTCTCTCTCTCTCTCTCTCTCTCTCTCTTCACACACACACACACACACACACACACTAGTTACATACTCTAAATGTCCTTTAATTATAAGACAGGTAGTTTATCCTATAAGAAGTGGCAAACTTGGTCTGTCATTTTTAATATTTTTTTTCCTCTTTGTAGATCATTAGGTAGCTAATAGTTGATTCTCTAAACTTTTCATTACAATTTAGTTAAAAGCCAAAGCCCTTTCCGGAAAAGCCCAGTCATTCAATGAATTTAAAGTCAATTCTTGTTGAAGTGCAGCTAGTGTTGGTATTAGTCATCTGGCTAATCAAACTGGGTCCTCATCATAGCACTAGCTCGGAATGAACTTATGGTTTCTCTCTTATACAAAGTGCCTAGGCTTGTGCCCTTCAAGACATAGAGTATGGTATATAGAAAACTACGTATTAGGATAAAAAAGATAGTGTTATGATTTATTAGCTGTGTGACACCAGGCAACCTACATAACCTCTCTGAGAAGTCTTATCAATTGTCAAGATGAAGTGAGATTAAGAGTGTGGAAGTTGCCAAAACCGGTTTGGCTCAGTGGTAAAGCAACAGTCTGTGGACTGAAAGGTCCCAGGTTCAATTCAGGTCAAGGGCATGTACATTGGTTGCGGGCACGTCCCTGGTAGGGGGTGTTCAAGAGGCAGCTGGTCGATTTTTCTCTCTCATCAATGTTTCTAGCTCTCTATCTCTCTCCCTTCCTCTCTGTAAAAAATCAATAAAATATATATTTTTTAAAAAGAGTATGGAAGTAGTTTGTAAATAAAGTGCTCTGAGACATAGCTGGTTTGACCTTTTGGCTCAGTAGAGCATCAGCCTGGGGAATGAAGGGACCTGGGTTCGATTACAGTCAGGGGCACATACCAGGGTTTCAGGCTTGATCCCCAGTAGAGAGTATGCAGGAGACAGCCAATCAATGATTTTTCTCATCACTGATGTCTCTCTCTCTCTCTCTAAAATACACACACACACAAACACACACACACACACACACACACACACACATACATACTAGAGACCCGGTGCACGAAATTCATGCACGGGAGGGAGGGTGTCCCTCAGCCCAACTTGGACCCTTTCCAATCTGGGACCCCTTGAGGGATGTTCGACTGCCTGTTTAGGCCCGACGGGATTGGGCCTAAACAGGCAGTCAGACATCTCTTTCACAATCTAGGACTGCTGGCTCCCAACTAACCGCTTCTGCTGCCAGCCTGATCACCCTTTAACCACTCCCCTGACAATCTGATTGACCCCTAATTGCTCCCCTGACAACCTGATCATCCCCAACTGCCCTCCCCTGATGCCCTGGTCACCCCCAAATGCCCTCCATTGTATATTTCCTCTTTATTAGATAGGGTTTTTTCTTTAGCATATTGGACAGTCCTAATTGGTGTGTCTCAGTGGATGGAGCATTGGCCTGCAGACTCAAGGGTCCTAGGTTCGATTCTGGTCAAGGGCATGTACCTTGGTTGGAAGCACATACCCAGTGGGGAGTGTGCAGGAGGCAGCTGATGGATGTTTTTCTCTCATAGATGTTTCTAACTCTCTATTCCTTTCCCTTCCTCTCTGTAAAAAAATCAATAAAATACATCTTTTTTTTAAAAGAAACATTTAAAATTCCTCCATATCTGCCTGGCTGGTTTGACCCCAGGCTGCCACCACTGAAAGTGATCGGACCCTGGCCAGGCTGAGACCCCAGCCCAGGGCCAGGGAATCAACACAGCTTGGGTGTGAGGCCCTGCTGGTCTGAGACCCCAGCCCAAGGTGCGAGGCCCCAGCCTAGGCTGCTGCCACGGGGATGTGTGGCCCTGCGGGCCTGAGACCTCAGCCCAGGCTGCCGCTGCTGGTCACTGGTCGGATGATCGTGCAGTGGGGGTGTGTGGCTGGTTGGGTGATCACACAGTGGTAGTGCACAGCCATGCAGGTCTGAGACCCCAGCCCAGCCTGCTGCAACTGGCCAGGATTGGCTGGGATTGTGCAGGGCGCTGGCGCCTCCCAGCAGGACACCCTGGGGCTGCAGCCACTGGGCAAGGATTGCTGTGTGGAGGGTGGGCGCCTCCCAGCTAGACACCCTGGACTACCCCGGCTGGACGGAGTTGAGGACTCAGGCAGGGCTAAGAGGACTGGGCACCGCCATCTTGTGACTATGGGCACTGTCATTTTTGTTGTGGTGTAATGGTTAATTTGCATATTACTCTTTTATTAGATAGGATATATATATATATATATATATATATATATATATATATATACACACACAATACATATATATGTGTATATATATATATATATATATATTAATAAAGTGCTATTGAAATATAAAGCATTGGTATTTCTTGATTACATTGAGACATGAGATTAGTCTCTAGAGTCATATGTTTTTGAAATAATATTTAAAAATTGAGCACTTTTCCACTTTTGTTTATTGTTGTTAACTCATTTGTAATACTGAGGTACAGCATGCTTTGTTTCTCAGTAGCCTCAGTTATTCAGTACATGAATTTAGGTTTCTGTATTCTGGAGGAAAGCTCTCATGCATAATGAAAAGGTGAAGATCTTATTTACTTGCAAAAATTCTACTCTCGTTGCTGATACTCCCTCTTGCTTTGCAGATTCAGAAACATCCACTGAAACTCAGCTAGGATTACATAGCCTTGATTTAATGTCATTTTTTCTTTATACTTTGTTAAATGATGCTGAGATTAGGTCCAAAGAAATAGAGGTAGATTTTAAGAGAGTAAATTGTCAATTCATTTCCAAGTTGGTTGTAAAACTAAGGTGATTATAGAAAATGGCACAAGAACTAAGATTTTTTTTTATTCTGCAAGTACAAGCATTAAAATATTAATACAGACATGTTGTATGTGCAAACCCTTTGTTATTGTGTATTAAATCATTTAATCTCTATAGAAGTAGAGAGATGCTATCATACCTATTTTCTAGGTAATAGCTTGCATCACAGGTAAAGTCCAAAGTAGTATCTATGACAGAAATCCAGAATTTTTGCTTCTGCTAATATTTTTCTTAACTGTATTTTCTCCTCCTCCTTCTCTTCCTTTTTCTTCTTTGTTAATCCTCACCTGAGGATATTTTTTCATTGATTTTTAGAGAGAGTGAAGGGAGAGAAAGAAACATTGAAGTGAGAGAGAAAGAGAGACATTGACTGGTTGCCTCTCTCAGCCTGCAACTGAGGTCTGTGCCCTTGACTGAAATCAAACCTGGGACCCTTTGGTCTGGGGGCAGACTCTTTATCCAATGAGCCAAACCAGCTAGGTCCTTAACTGTATATCTTAACCTTTTTCCACATACTGCAGTTGAAAAACAATTCTCAGTGTTTAAGAGAAAAGGGCAAAAGCAAAACTAATGTCAGTGACTAAAGGACACAATGTAGAGATTCTGACTTACGGACAGTAAGTATTTTTTAGTGGAATATTGACCCCCACTACTCTCAATTTGGAATGTATATAAAGTGACTCATAAGTAGATGCTTAGCATTTTCTTTATTAATTACAAAGTAAGGTGTTAACCAAAGAGAATTGAAGAAAGCATCAATTATTAATGCTGTATTTTAGAATTGGTCCTTCAATAACCATTTTCTTTCTGTACTAGGCTATGTTGGGTGATATTAGAAGTCAAATATATGGCCCTTGCTTACCTACTGAGGAACTAGTGAATTTCCCCCACCCGTCTCCCCACCTTTTACTTGTGAAATATATTGCACTTGTGTGAATCTCACATATGCACAAATGAAGAATATTAAAAAGCAAATATTTTTCCATCTGCCACATAAATTTAGAAACAGTATATTAGCACTTTCTTAGAAACAATGCTTTCAGTCTATGGCCATACCACCCTGAACGCGCCAGATCTCCTCTGATCTCGGAAGCTAAGTAGGGTCGGGCCTGGTTAGTACTTGGATGGGAGAAACAATGCTTTCATGTGGCCTTTCATATTGCACTCCATTTTCCTGTTAACCACTCCAGTTTTTTTTTATTTATTTTTATTTGTATTTTCTTTTTAGTTTGACCAATGATGTATATATCTTTAAATAAAATATTCTTTATTATTGTCTATTCTTAAACTTTAAATAAATTGAAGCATAGTGAATGAATATATGTATTATGTGACATGCTTCTTCTGAAAGTTTTTTCTTTTGTTTTTGTATGTGGCATATTGCTACCCAATGGTTTTTAGTGTTTCTTTTGTTGTTGTTGTTTTTTGTTTGTTTGTTTGTTTGTTTTGTGTGTGTGGTAATACATACATAATATAAAGTTTGTCATTTCAACCACATTTTAAGTGTAAAGTTCCGAGGCATTAAGTACATTCACATTTTTGTGTAACTATCACCACTATACATCTTCAGAAATTTTTCACTATCCCAACTAAAATTCTGTACCAAATAAACAATAATTCTCCTTACTTTCCTCCTCCAGCTCCTGGTACTGACTAATCTATTTTCATTCTCTGTGAATTTAACTATTCTAGTTACATCATATAAGTGGAAGGATATATGTCCTTTTGTGTGCGGTGTGATTTACTTAGCATAATGTTTTAAAAATTTATCCATGCTGTATAATATTGTTCCTTTTTAAAGCTGAATAATATTCTATTCTATGTATAGATCACATCTTGTTTATTCATTTATCCATCAATGGATATTTAGATGTTTTCCATCTTTTGGCTATTATGAATAATGCTTCTGTGAACATCAGTATACAAATATATGTTCAAATCCCTGCTTTGAATTCTTTTGGGTATATATCTAGAGTTGAAATTGCTGGATCGTATAGTAATTTTGTTTACCTCATTGAGACACTATCATACTGTCTTCCACAGCAATTTCACATTATTAGATTCTGGAGCTTTTTTTGTATGAAGGTTTTTAACTATGAATTTCATTTATGTAATAGAGATAGTGCTATAACCTAACATCTATAACCTTCTTGAGTGATTTTGGCAGTTAACATATTTCAAATAATTTTTCTACTTCAACTAATTTGTCCAATTCATAGGCATAAATTATTAGTAATATCCCTTTGTTATTATTGTATTACCTGCTGAATCTACTATATGGTATGCCTCTTATTCTTCATATTGGTCTTTGTGTCTTCTCTTCTATTTCCTTGACCAGACTCCCTAAAAGTGTATCAATTTTAATGTTTTCAAAGAATCAGAACTTGGTTTCATTGAATTGCTCTTATTTTTTTCTGTTTTCTATTTCACTGATTTTTGCAGTAATATTTATTATTTTCATTTGTCTTACTTTAGTTTCAATTTCATCTTCTTTCTCTGGTTCCTTAAAGTGCAAGTTGACTTCATTTTTTGAGATCATTCATCTTTTCTAATATAGAGATTCAATGCTATAAACTTTCCCATAAATATTGTTTTAGTGACATCCCACAAATTCTGATGCCTCTGTTTTCATTTTCAGGCAATTCCAAATAATTTATACATTCTCTTTTAGTATTTTCTTTCATTCATTGTTTATTTTGAAATGTATTATTTAATTCTAAATTCTGAGGGGGGTCTAGAGATATTTGTTATTAATTTCTCACATAATTACCATGTGATTAGAAAATATTTTTAATAGTTGATTTTTTCCAATTTATTAGGAGTTGTTTTATAATGCAGAATATAGTTTATCTTGGTTCTATATGTGCCTGAAAAGATATTCTGCTGTTATTAGATAGAGCGTTATATAATTGCCTATGAAGTCAAGTGGTTTAGAGTTTGGTTCAAGATTTCTATAATCTTCCTGGTTTTTCTGTCTACATAATTTTATCAAACATTTTGAGAGGGATATTGAAACATCAAATTAGATTTGTGGGTTTATCTCTTGGTTTCTGAAGTTGTAATAGTTTTTTTTTTTCATGCACTAGTATTTTGAGGCTTTGTAACATTTTTAGGTTATAGATGTTAGAATGGTTATGCCTCATGGCGAATTGATCCGTATATGGCCATAAAATAACACATTTTTTCATCCCTGGTGGTATTCTTCACTCTGACATCTAGTTTAGTGTACTGTAGTCTTATATGATGTTAATATAGCCAATATAGGTTTCTTTTAATTAGGGTTAGCAACCTATGTCAGCCTCCATTTTTTAAACTTTTAATTTAGAGTGCATCTAAATTTATATATATATATATATATATATATATATATATATATATATATATATATATATATTATTGATTTTTTTACAGAGAGGAAGAGAGAGGGATAGAGAGTTAGAAACATCGAAGAGAGAGAATCATCAATCAGCTGCCTCCTGCACACCCCCTACTGGGAATGTACCCGCAACCAAGGTACATGCCCTTGACCGGAATTGAACCCTGGACCCTTCAGTCCGCAGGCTGACGCTCTAACCACTGAGCAAAACCGGTTTCGGCTAGAGTGCATTTCTTATAGGCAGAATATATTTGAATCTTTTCTTTTGTTCCAATCTGAAAATTTCTACCTTTTAATCCAGGTGTTCAGACCAATTAAATTAAATATGATTATTTTGGCTATTTCTTATGATTCCATTTGTTTCATTTGTTAGTTTACTATCTATAACTTTATTTTGTTATTTTGGTAGTAGCTCTAGGGCTTGTAGTACAAATAATAATTGGGCACAATCTAAATTCTATTGTATTATACCAATTGACCTGTAGTATAAACACCTTAAAATAGTATATGACCTTTAAACTAATTGTAATCATATATTTTACTTATGCATCTATTATAAACCAATAATAAATTGTTAATATATTTTAATTATCTGATCAACTTCACCATCTTTATTGAGACATAATTGACATATAACATTGTGTAAGTTTGTGTACATGTTGATGTGATGCTTTTATATATTGCTAAATGGTTACACCATAGCATTGAATAACACCTCCATCTAGTCACATAATTACCATTTCTTTTTTGAAGTGAAAACATTTAATATCTACTCTCAACAATTTTCAAGTCTAATACACTATTATTAGCTACAAACACCATGCTGTCCATTAGGTCACCAGAACTTTTTAATTTTGTAACTCACACTTTGACCAATATCCCCCGATTTCTCCCACACCCCAGGTTCTGGTAACCAATGCTCTACTATCTTTTTCTGACTTAGGCTCATTTAGAGTCTACATATAGATGATAGCATATGGTATTTGTCTCCCTCTGTCTTATTTCACTGAGAATCATGCCCACGAGCTTTATCCAAGCTGCCACAAATGGCAGGATTTCCATCATTCTCATTCTGCCCTTACTTTCCTGGTAAGAGAAACTCTCTCTACCTGAGAAGTTTATTTTTGGTGTTGAACAATGTTGGCAGCACAGGAAATTGGATGCTACAAGCAAAAGGAAGTTGTCTTCCTTCTCTTCTTGTGCGATTATTTCACTGTGTTGCTAGGGACTCTAGAGGTCTCCCAAAGTTATTTTGTTTCCCGACATAGTCACTAATCTATGTGGGGAAATGGGGACACTGGGCTCTCCTATGTCGTCATTTTCCCCTGGACCTGGACAGCAATCTCATTATCTGTTCAACAAAATTAGAATTTTCTCTGTATCACACCTACTAAATTAAAGGTTTTGCTTTCTCTGAGGGAGGGGTTCAGGCAATGAGTCAGGTATCTATGCCTGTGTGCCACTGGTTGGTTAGTTGGTGGGGATTTTCTCAGGCTTTCTTCCTTGTACTTATTTTTTCACCTGAAGGCCTGGAATAGGCCTTCGGAAAAGAGTTTTCAAATGATGATAGAATGAGGATCCATATCATTTTAAACATTTGTGCTAGGCAGTGCTCAGTCTTTAAGGACTATTTTTCCCCCTCTTACCCACTTTTATGAAGACAATCGCTGTGTTCTGCTAAAAATGAAAGCACTCAAATGTCCCATCTGTCTTTAGACATTTTCAAACAGGTTTTCTTGCAAACACAGGTTTCTGAAGGGCTTAAAAATTATGATATTTAAGATTAACCAGTTATTCTAATTGAAATTGCATCTTACGCTTCTATTTGAATGCTAGAAGTATAATACTTTTAGAAGAAAACAGGTGTCTTAAAAAATTAGGTAGGCAAAAATATCTTATATAGAAGACAAGAGAAAATAGCTGACAAAATAGACTTTATTGCTATTTTAGAACGTTTGCTTTTTTAAAAAAAATCAGAAATTAAATGAAAAAGCAGGTTTCAGAATTGGACAAATTTAGATATAAATAGATATTTATATCTATATTTATCTACCAATATATGTATATTACCAATGACTTATATCAAGAATACATAAAGAATCCTTAAAACTAACACTGACACTTAAAAATGGGATTTTTCCACTTGCAATATAAAATTTGCAAGGTAAAATCATGTCCATGGTAATAATTAGGAACCCTGAGTTCTTTTAGTTGAGAATGGTATTTGAAACAGAATGCCAATAGACCTATGAAAAATACTCAACATCACTAATTATTAAAGAAATGCAAATTAAAACCACAATAAGATATCACCTCACACCTGCCAGAAAGGCTATCTTCAATAGATCAACAAACGACCAGTGCTGCAGAGGATGCAGAGAAAAAGGAACCCTCCTGCACTGCTGGTGAGAATGC
Organism: Pipistrellus hanaki; assembly: GCF_964339955.1. Taxonomy (NCBI): domain Eukaryota; kingdom Metazoa; phylum Chordata; class Mammalia; order Chiroptera; family Vespertilionidae; genus Pipistrellus; species Pipistrellus hanaki. The sequence goes on along the minus strand of NC_140524.1, from coordinate 57,903,452 downwards.
AGACTGGTGCAGCCACTGTGGAGAACAGTATGGAGTTTCCTCAAAAAACTGAAAATGGAACTCCCATTTGACCCAGTAATCCCACTCCTAGAAATATTTCCTAAGAAACTAGATACACTAATCAGAAAGGATATTTGCACCCTTATGTTCATAGCAGCATTCCCCATTAGGTCACCAGATGAGCAAAGGAGACAGAGGGAGACAAATATTTTCAAAAAGATGAATTTACATTGTCTTTGTTTTTAGCAGATAGCATGATCATTTTCATAGAAAAAATCTCAAGAAATCTTTTTTTTTTTTTTTTATCTCCCTCTAAGTGAAATAAGACAGAAGGAGACAAATACCATACAATAGCCAACATCTGGAAACAGCCCACGTGTGTATTAGATGAGTGGATAAAACAGCTGTGGTACATTTACATCAAGCATGTCAAACTCACGGCCCACATGTGCAATATAATGGTATGTAAGAAACGTTTTAATAAAAACTTTGTAACTTAATTTTTTAATATCCTGTTATACATAATTATTAACAAACTAGAACGTTCACTAATGACTGATTAGTATAATCCTGTTGCATTCATTGCCCTTTGCACCTTATTCACACAGGTGCACCATTTCTCTCCACTAATACTAGCAGCAAATATTTTATTTTCTTTAAAATATTTTGTATTGATTTCAGAGAGAGGGAGAGATAGAAACATCAATGATGAGAATCATTGATTGCCTGCCTACTGCACACCCCACACTGGGGATCAAGCCCACAACTTGGGCATGTGCCCTGACCAGGAATCAAACTGTGACCTTCTGGTTTATAGGCCGATGCTCAACCACTGAGTCACGCCAGCAGGGCTAGCAGCAAATATTTTAGCAGCTGACTGTCACATCATCAGTCTTGTACTGACTTGTTTGGTGTGCCCAACAGGAAATATTTTATTTTTTGAAAACAAGAAAAATGGGTTTATTTGTATTATGCTTATTAATTTGTGCAGTTATTCAGTGTCTGGTAAGTTAATGTTCAAGAAAAAGAATCTTTATTTTTATTAAAATGTTCTATTGTTTTATGTTAATGATCACTCATTTATTGTAGCCCTTTGTATACAGCATGTCTCTATCAAAATAAACGTATGTTTTTATGAAAATTGAAGCTATTGTTTTTTTCAGCCTATATAAACTTAAACCTTGTTTATTTGGTCCATGTTAGCCTTTGAGTTTGACATGCTTGATTTACACAATGGAATACTATGAGGCTGTAAAAAAGAAAGAACTGTTACTTTTTTCAACAGCATGTTTGGACCTACAGATTATAATGCTAAGCAAAATAAGCCAGTCAGAGAAAGACAAATACCATATTATCTCACTTATGTGTGGAATCTAATGGGAAAAATGAACCAATGAATGAAATACAAACAAACAAACAAAAAACAATATCTTTGAGCTAGGTTTTCTCTATTTTCTATAGAGGTATAGTGACTTAAAAAAAAGATTTCTTGAGATTTTTCTATGCAAATGATCATGCTATCTCGTAAAAACAAAGACAATGTAAATTCATCTTTTAAAAAAAATATTTCTCTTACCTTATTACACTGTCTAGGATCTCCAGAAAAATGATGAAAAGAAATATGGAAAGTGGACATGTGTGTTATGTTCCTACTTTTAGGGGGAAATATTAATTACTTACCTATTAATTATAATACTACCTGAGAGTTTTATAAGATGGATTTTAACAAGTTTTAAAAATTCCATTCTTGGAAATCCAAGATGGCAGGATAGGTAAACACCTATACTTGCTGCCTCTCACAACCACATAGAAAGTACAACGAAAAGGCAGGTTAACTATCATTCAGAACCATGGGAAAGCTGGCTGAGTGGAAGTTTCACAACTAGAGAAGAGAAGAAAGCACATGGAGACTGGTAAGAGGTGCAGAAGCACAGAAAGTGCTGGCACCTGGATGTGCTGCTCTTTAATTGGGAGGAAGATAGAAGTTCCCGTTTGCTCTGAACTTCAGTTCCGGGCAAGACTCTGGGGGACCCAGACACATATGTGGAGAAACTGGAATTTCTGGCAATAGGGCAGGAACAGGAGGGTGGCTTTTCGTCAGAGCTGCTCATAGAGATCATTGTTCCTGCACAGGGGTGCAGGATGCGGAGACCTGGGGACCTCTCTGGTACAGGGCTGACTGGCAGCCATTACTGTATGCTTCACCCTGGTGATTCCAAGAGACCCCACCCCATCCAATTTAGAACCCCACCCAAGCTGTGCACATTGGCTTTTGCATAAGAATGGCTTGTCCTTTCTCTGTCTAAAACCTGTCAAACTACAGTTGGGTCAGAGAGCCCCAGTGCTTCCAAAAGAATGCCTAAGGCCTGTTAGCAGCAGCTTTCCTTGCTTCAAAAGTGGGCCTCATCTGGGCACTTCCAAACCCCATACAAAGAGGAGGATTCTGAAGATGTCTCTGTAGTTTGTGCTGGGTGACCCTAGATAGTGGCTGACCTTACCTCCTTGGAGATCCAAGAGCCAGTGTACCCAGTGGTCAGTGTGAGACCATACTGGATTACAAATCTTCACATCCATAAGAGACACACTCAAGAGGCAGACTCAATGAGCACCAAAACCCCACTGAAGCGAGTCCTTCCCAATAAGGGTGTCTCCTGCTCAACAGATATTCAAGAGTAGACACAGCTGATCCTCATAGGCAATTGGACTAGAGGTCAATTCCTCAGAATGATAACAACAGCAATCAAGTCTTAACTACTAGACCAGTGTTTTCCAAACTTCTCTCATGATGAGAATCACCTGGTGGAGTTGTTAAAACACAGATTCCTGAATCCCAACTAAGAAGTTCTAAACTAGAATTTTTGGGAACATATAGGTAAAATTGTATACTTAACTAGTGCTCTAAGACAGATTTTATATACAGAGCACTAAGTTAGGTATGCAATTTTACCTATATGTTCTCAAAAATTCTAGTTTAGCACTTCTTAGTTGGGATTCAGGAATCTGTGTTTTAACAACTCCACCAGGTGATTCTCATCATGAGAGAAGTTTGGGAAACACTGTACTAGACTGTGCACACAGCCCACAAAGTGGTGCATCAAGAGTGTCTACCTCAGGTGACTGGAGAGGCTGAACCACTGGGCCCTATAGGACACCTACTACACAAGGCCATTCTTTCAACACAAGGAAACTTAGCAGCTACCAGTACATAGAAAGAAACACAGGGAAGCAGCCAAAATTCAGAGACAAAGAAACATGTTACAGGTGAAAGAAATAGATGAAAGCAAAATACTGGACATAGAGTTGAAAACCACAATTATAAAGTTACTCAAGAATATTCTAGAAACATCTGAGAAATTTAGTGAGACCTTTAAGGATATGGAAAAGGACCAATCAAAAAATAAGCATACACTGACTGAAATAAAGAATAATATACAGAGATTCAACAGCAGACTAGAGGATCCCAAAAATCAAGTTAAAGATTTTAAATACAAAAAAGCAAAAAACACCAAACCAGAAAAGCAAAAAGAATCCAAAAATAGTGTAAGGAGCCTCTGGGACAACTTTAAGCCTGCCAACGTCTGAATTATTGGGGTTCCAGAAGAAGAGAAAGAGCAGGATACTGAAAACCTATTTGAAGAAACAATGACTGAAAACTCCCCCTACTTGGTGAAAGATATAGACTTACATGTCCAGAAATCACAGAGAAGCCCAAACAAGAGGAATCCAAAGAGGCCTACACCAAGGCACATCATAATTAAAATGCTCAGTTTTGCCAAGGGCAAAAGACAAAGTGAATCTTAAAAGCAGCAAGAGAAAAACAGTTAGTTACCTACAAGGGAGTGCTCATATGACTGTCAGCTCATTTCTCAATAGAAACTATACAGGTCAAAGGGAGTGGGAAGAAATATTCAAAGTGATGAATAGCAAGGACCTACAACCAATATCACTCTACTTTGCAAAGCTATCATTTAGAATTGAAGGTCAGATAAAGAGCTTTACAGACAAGAAAAAGCTAAAGGAGTTTATCACCACCAAACCAGTATTATATGAAATGGTGAGGGCATTCTCTAAGAAGAGGAAGAAGAAGAAAAAGGTAAAGATAAAAAATTATGAACAACAAAGTGACAACAAATACATATATATCAATAAGTGAATATAAAAATCAAGTGAATAAAAAACCTGATTAATAGAACAAACTGGTGAATGTAATAGAATCATGGGCATAGAAAGGGAGTGGACTAACAATTCTTGTGGGGAAAGAGTTGTGGGGGGTGTGGGAAGAGATTGTACAAAGCTTACACCTATGAATGAGTCAGTGGGGAAGGGACTAGAGTGGCATTGGAACAGGGTGCAGGGAAGCTATGAGGGGAAAAAGAGGAACATCTGTAATAATCTGAACAATAAAGATTTTTTTAAAGTTCTATTCTATTCCTAACTTGAAGGAAGTTTGTATCATTAGTGAGTATTGAATATTATCTAATATGTTTTCTTCAATTATTGAGATAATTGTATGTTTTACTGTGACATTTTGTTAGGACAATGAATTATGTTGATTGATTTCTAATTCCACCAGTGATTTTTTTTCTTTGATCCATTGGTTATTTATGACTGATGTAACTAACTTCCATATGAAAATGAACATCCCAATTTTCTTTCTGATATTTATTTCTGATTTTATTTTATGTGGCCATAGAACATACTTTGTAAGGTGCCAATACTTTCACATTTATGTGGCCATTTAATGATTCAGCATATGGTGTATCCTGGAAAATATTCCATGTATACTTAAAAATATATTTCCATCTGCTGTTGGGTACAAGTTCTATAGATGTCTTTGAAATTTATTTGGTTTATAAGTTTTGTTTAAGTACTTTGGTTGTTTTTCTACCTACTTATTCTATTCACTATTAAAAGTTAATTATTGGAGTATATAGCTATTATTGTTGAATTGTCTACTTTTCCTTTGAGTTCTAAATGAATTGTTTCATGCACTTTAACAGGTTCTGTTTTTAGGTGAATATATATTTATTCTTGCTATGTCTTCAAAATATATTGACCTATTTATCATTATAAATTGTCTCTCTAGGTGTATAGTAACATTTTCCACTTAAAGTCTATTTTTTATGTATTAGTATATATCCTGGCTTTTTTATTGCACTTTGTATGATGTATCTTTTTCCATCTCTTTAAATTCAACATACATACATTTTAATAAAGAAGTATCTTTTGTAGACAGTATATATTTGGATCTTGTTTTCTTTTTGAACCTATTCTGACAGTCTATGTTTTTTTATTTGATTGTTTAATTTACTTCTATTTATAATATTGATTTAATTTATACCTGCCATTCTATTTTTTGTTTTCTATTTGTCTTATTTTTTCTCTTCTCCTCATTTACTGTTTACTGCTGCATTAAATAAATATTTTCTAGTGTAATATTTAAAGTCATTTAATGATGTCACTATATTGTAAATTATTTTACTGTTTTTCCCCCCAAAGACTTATTATATACATCTTAACTTATCAGAATCTACTTTAGATATCTCTCCTCTATTACATCTGTTACTTCTTTACCCTATTTGTGTTATTATTGTTTCGCATGTTACTTACATAATGTCACAGAATTAAAATCTATGCATATAGTTGTTAATTTATATAATTTTATATCTTTTAATAAGCTGAGAGGAAAAAGAAAAGAAAGTATATATTTCTGAAGTTTGTTTTATTAAACTTCTATTTACTATTTCCAGTTCAATTCATTTGCTCCTATGCAATTGAGTTTTTATCTAACAATTTTCTTCAGAACAACTATATTCTCATCCACTTTCTTTGTGTGTTTATTATCAAAAAACCTAAATTTGTGCATGCTATTATTTGCATTTAAAATAACACTTCTAAAATCAGTTAAGAGAGTAATATAATTGATATGGCCTTTATTAATTATACACTTAGCTTTGCCCATATTATTTTTATTATTATTATGGAATTGGAATGTTTCTATAGGATCACTTGATTTCAGCCAGAAGAAATTTTGCATTTCTTTAAGGCAGATTGGCTAGAAACAAATCCACCCTTCTCTGCCTTCCCTTTGAGATGTGACAGCCTATTACATGCTTCTCTGCCTCTGGATCTATTTTTGTTCATCAGTTTATATTGTTCATTATAGTCCACAAGTGAGTGAGATCATATGATATTTATCTTTCTCTGACTGGCTTATTTTGCTTGCCATAATGCTCTCCAGTTCCATCCACGCTGTTGCAAATAGTAAGAGTTCTTTGTTTTTTACTGCTGCGTAGTATTCCATCATGTAGATGTACCACCATTTGTTTTTGTTTTTTTAATATGTTTTATTGATTCTTTACAGAGAGGAATGGAGAGGGATAGAGAGCTAGAAACATCAATGAGAGAGAAGCATCGATCAGCTGCTCCGGCACACCCCTTACTGGGGATGTGCCTGCAACCAAGGTACATTCTCTTGACAGGAATTGAACCTGGGACCCTTCAGTCCGCAGGCCAACACTATCCACTGAGCCAAACTGGTTTTGGTAACCACAGTTTTTTAATTCACTCATCTGCTGATGGACACTTAGTCTGTTTCCAGATCTTAGCTATTGTAAATTGTGCTGCTTTGAACATAGGGATGCAAATATTCTTTCTGATTTGTGTTTCTGATTTCTTGGGGTATATTCCTAGAAGTGGGATCACATGGTCAAATGGGAGTTCCATTTTTAATTTTTTGAGGAAACTCCATACTGTTCTCCACAGTGGCCGCACCAGTCTGCATTCTCACCAGCAGTGCAGGAGGGTTCATTTTTCTTCCTATCCTTGCCAGCACTTGTCATTTGTCAATTTGTTGATGATAGCCAATCTGACAGGTGTGAGATGGAACTGCATTGTCGTTTTAATTTGCATGTCTCAGGTGATTAGTGACTTTGAGCATGTTTTCATATGTCTCTAGGCCTTCTGTATGTCCTCTTTCAAAAAGTATCTATTTTTAGGTCCTTCACCAATTTTTTGATTGGGTTGTTTAACCTCCTTTTGTTAAGCTGTATGAGTTCCCTATACATTTTGGAAATTAGGCCTTTATTGGATGTAACATTAGCAAATATGTTCTTCCATGCAGTGGGATCTCTTGTTCTGTTGATGGTTTCTTTTGTTGTGCAGAAGCTTTTTATTTTGATGTATTCCTATTTGTTTATTTACTCCTTAGTTTCCATTGTCCTAGCAGATGTATCGGTAAACCTATTTCTATGAGATATGACTAATATTTTTTCTGCCTATAGATTATTCTAGGATTTTTATGGTTTCCTGTCTTATGTTTAAGTATTTTATCCGTTTTTAGTTTATTTTTGTGAATGGTGTAAGTTGGTGGTCTAGTTTCATTTTTTTGCCTGTATCTGTCTAATTTCCCCAACACTATTTGCTAAAGAGGCTGTCTTGACTCCATTGTATGCTCTTTTGTCAAATATTGAGTATAATGGCTTGGGTCATGATCTGTTCCATTGGTCCAAATGTCTTTTCTTGTGCTAGTACCAGGCAGTTTTGAGAACAGTGGATTTGTAATATAACTTGATATCTGGTATTATGATCCCTACAACTTTGTTCTTTCTCAGGATTGTTGTGGCTATTCGGGGTCATTTTTTATTCCATATAAATTTTTGGAGAGTTTGTTCTAGGTCTGTGAAATATGCTACTGGTATTTTAATAGGGATTGCATTGAATCTATACTTTGTTAACCATTATTTCTTTTTATTTTTTAATCTTTATTGAGATTATTACTGATGTTCCTCTTCCCCCCTCATAGCTCCCCCCCAACCTGGTTCCCACTTTGCCTCAAGCCTTCATTACCCTATTGTCCGTGTCCATAGGCAATACATACATGCAAATAAGATCTTTGTTTAATCTCTTCCTGCCTGCCCCCTTTTCCTCTGAGAATTGTCAGTCTGTTCTATTTCCATGCCTTTGATTCTCTTTTATTCACCAGTTTATTCTGTTCATTAGATTTCTTTCTTTTCTATGCTATTAAAAGATAAATCATATTTCAAAGCTTTATTTAAAATATTTTATTGCTCATAATCAAAGTTACACGACTGTTTGCATACCAATAGACAGACTATAAACAGGAAATTTTTATTAAGGAAAGATGGGTTTACTGTAATCTTATCTTTAAAAAAAAAAAAACGCTGCAAGTTATTGATAACAGAATTTCTCTTTTACTTTCTTAAGTCTAATTCTCCTGAAAATTAAACCAATGTTTCCATGGTCACTTTATGAAATACCCCTGTTTATTTGTGAATAAGAAATGCAAATTGAGTGGCACATATTTACATTTTCTTCTTAGGCCAAATGTTTTGGCTTCATTATATTTTACAAGAAAACAGAAGAGTTGCAGTGATCCTGTAAAGTATTTCCTGTGGCAGCTGAGGTTTAATAAGAGCAGTGGAGGAAAGCAGTGGTGATGCAAACATGACCAGCCCGGGTGCCCTTATCAGACATGGAATCTTTTCTGTTTGGCTTGCAACAGGGTTTCTGGTAAAGCTGCCTCCACCAAACCTGACTGAAGCAGAAAGCCAACATGCTCAGGTAAATCCTGTCATAGTTGATCCTTCAATCTGTGGGTTGTGGGATGATACTAATATGGAGAAAATTATCTGGGTAGAGGTGTTTCCAACATTGGCTCAATTCCATGAATCATCACTTGATTCTATCTTTTCCAATTTCAGAAGCAATCACAGGACAGATTTATTTGAGATCTCCTAAAGCAGTGTTTCCCAAACTTCTCTCATGATGAGAATCACCTGGTGGAGTTGTTAAAACACAGATTCCTGAATCCCAACTAAGAAGTGCTAAACTAGAATTTTTGGGAACATATAGGTAAAATTGTATACTTAACTAGTGCTCTAAGACAGATTTTATATACAGAGCACTAAGTTAGGTATGCAATTTTACCTATATGTTCTCAAAAATTCTAGTTTAGCACTTCTTAGTTGGGATTCAGGAATCTGTGTTTTAACAACTCCACCAGGTGATTCTCATCATGAGAGAAGTTTGGGAAACACTGTCCTAAAGGATGCAATTGTCCACCTGTATCCACAGGACGAAAAAAACTTCTGAATAAAAGATCGTTCAGTTGTTATGTGATATATTCTAAAAGGGATGTAACGAAATCCACTTTCTTCTACAGGATATTCCCTGAGTTCCCGATTGATGGCTCCAAACTGATTAAATCTGTTATTATATAATTCCCATCAAGAGCTGCTTTTGATTTTTTTTCTGCATTTCATTGATTATTTGGCTTTTGTGCTTTAATGCATCAGCTTCTTTTACACAAGACATAAAATGAGCTTCAATTGCTTTCTTAGATGGACAGTGCAGAAGGTCCTTTTCTGGAAAACCCTTAAAATGTACTGTGACGTTCCAAGGAAGAGCTGAACTTGATGCAAGAAGATCAAATAGCAAGCCAATTGGATAATACCATTTCAGTGGCATGCCTTTCTGTTCAAACCATATCTCACTATTGTTTTGTCTCATAACCTTCTGAAAGTGGCTTTTCACCTGTCAGTTACCAAAGTCAAATAACTTTCTCTTGGCAAAAGTAAATGATATAGTTCTGTCTCCCGTTCAGCTATCTCATCCTGAAACAGGGTGAAGCAAGTTGGAATTCAACCAAACCACACATCTCTATACATATCTTTGCCATCTGTCATTCTTCCAGTGGTTAAAGCAGTACATGTAAGCTAAATTCTGTTTTCAACCAAACCTATACAGAAGTGCTAGCACCTCCTCTGGTTTTCCACAAAGGGGAAAACTATCTGTCTTGGCTTCAGCTCCCCAGCTGCACAGGGTGCTTGACACGCTGTTTCTCAGAGATGGAGGGCCCAGAGTCCCCAGATGCTGCTCATCTGCAGAACATACCAGCGAGGAGGTGGAGCTGAGGCCTGCTGCATTTCACCCTCTATAATCCAGCAAATGGATTAGATTTTTTATTCATTTGATTTTTAGATTCAATTGTTGATAGATATGTATTTGTTGCCATTTTGTTGTTCATATTTTATATATTTTTCTTCTTCCTCTTCTTAAACAATACCCTTCAGCGTTTCATATAATACTGGTTTGGTGGTGATGAACTCCTTTAGCTTTTTCTTGTCTATGAAGCTCTTAATCTGACCTTCAATTCTAAATGACAGCTTTGCAAAGTAGAGTGATATTGGTTGTAGGTCCTTGCTATTCATCACTTTGAATATTTCTTCCCATTCCCTTTGACCTGCATAGCTACTATTGAGAAATCAGTGGATAGTCATATGGGCACTCCCTTGTAGGTAACTATCTGCTTCCCATTGCTGATTTTAAGATTCACTCTTTGTCTTTAGCACTTGGCATTTTAATTATGATGTGTCTTGGTGTGGGTCTCTTTGGGTTTCTCTTGTTTGGGATCTCGGTTCTTCCTGGACTTGTAAGTCTATTTCTTTCATCAGGTAGGGGAAGTGTTCTGTCATTATTTCTTCAAATAGGTTTTCCATATCTTGCTCTCTCTCTTCTGGCATCCCATATGTATGCTTGAAGTTGTCCCAGAGGCTCCTTACACTATCTTCATATTTTGGGGTTCTTTTTTCTTTTTGCTCTTCTGGTTGGGTGTTTTTTTTGCTTCCTCATATTTCAAACCATTGATTTGATTCTTGGGATCCTCCACTCTACTGTTGAATTCCTGTATATTATTCTTTATTTCAGTCAATGTATGCTTAATTTTTGACTTGTCCTTTTTCATTTGTTTGTCATTCTCACTAATATCCTTGAAAGTCTCACTAAGTCCCTTGGAGATTTCTAGAAGATTCTTGAGTAACCTTATAACCATGGTTTTGAACTCTATGTCCAGTGGTTGGCTTTCTTTCATTTCTTCAATTTGTGACATGTTTCTATGTCTCTGCATTTTGGCTGCTTCCCTGTGTTTCTTTCTATGTATTGGGTAGAGCTGCTAAGTCTCCTTGAGTTGCTAGAGTGGCCTTGTGTAGTAGGTGTCCTATAGGGCCCAGTGATTCAGCCTGCCCAGTCACCTAAGATAGACACTCTTGTTGCACCCCTTTGTGGGCTATGTGCATAGTCTTGTTGTAGTTAAGCCTTGATTGCTGTTGGTATCACTGGGAGGAATTGATCTCCTGGCTAATAGGCTGTGAGGACCAGCTGTGTCTAAAAGGGAAGAACTGCTGTGCTGGAGACACCTTTACAGGGCATGACTTGCTTCAGTGGGGCTTTGGTGCTCACTGAGTCTGTCTCTTGAGTGTGTTGCTTATGGATGTTAAGAGTTATAATCTGGTATGGTCTCACACTGGCCACTGGGTACACTGGCTCTTGAGTCTCCAGAGAGGTTCAAAGCCAGCCACTGTCGCAGGGGTCCTCAAACTTTTTAAAGTGGGGGCCAGATCACGGTCCCTCAGAGAGCTGGAGGGCCGGACTATATGAACTACTAATTCCTACTGTAACACCTCGGCTGCGCTCACTGCCCAAAAAACCTGGCGGGCCGGATCAGACTCCTCTGCGGGCCGCATGTGGCCCGTGGGCCGTAGTTTGAAGACCCCTGGTAGGGTTACCCAGCAGGAGCTACAGAGATATCTTCAGATTTCTCCACTTTGTATTGGGTTTGGCAGTGCCTAGAGGAGGCCCAGCTATGAAGCAAGGCAGGCAGGTGCTAATGTTAGGACTTGAGCCTTTTATTGATAGCTTTTGGGTTTCCCTGACCCAGCTGCAGTTTATTTGAAAGGTTTTAGCCTGAGCAAGGATAGGCTATTCTTATGCAAAAGCCAATGTGCACAGCTTGGGTGGGGTTGTAAATTGGATAGGGCAGAGTCTCAGGGAATCACCAGGGCAGAGGAAACAGAAATGGCTGCCAGGCAGTCTTGCAACCAGGAAGGTCCCAGGATAGGAGCAATCATCTCTGTGAGCACCTTGGTCTTGGAGAAAGCTGCCCCTGAGTTCCTGCTCCAATGCCAGACAGTTCAGTTTTGCCTCATATGTGTCTGGGTCCCCCATAGTTGTGCCCAGCACGGAGCTCAGAGTGAGCAGGAGCTTGTAAGTTCAGTTTATGGTGTTGGCCTTTTAAGAGGAGCAGCTGGGTCTCCAGCAGCCTCTGTGTCATTGACCCCCAATCCCCACTGGTTTTCAGAGCCCATCGTTTTATTGCCTGTAGGGACTTCTTTTCCCAGCTCTGGGACCCTTGGCTAGGTATCTGATGTGGAGCTCCTCATAGGTGGCCTCCGCAGAGGCAATCTCCCTCCCAATTAAAACAGTGGCATACATGGGTGCTGGGCCAGTCTACTCTGTGCCTCTGCCCCTCCTACTAGTCTCAGCGTGCTTTCTTCTTTACTTCTCTAGTTCTAGGACTTCCATTCAGTCGGGTTTCTGGTGGTTCTGGATGATGGTTATTCTTTATTTTACTTGTAATTTTGATATGGCTGTGGGAGGCAATGAGTACAGGTGTTTGCCTATGCTGCTATCTTGGTTCTCTGCCATTGTTTCTTTAAATATTCTCTGGCTCCTTTCTCTTTTCTCCTGCTGGAACTCCCATTATGTGTATGTTGATGCACTTATGCACTTAATTTTATCTCACCTTCCTATGAAGTTGTCCTTGTTTTTCTACTTTTCCCCCCTCTATACTTTAAGTTTATATTCTCTACTGACCTATCTTCAATTCTATGATTCTTTCTTATATCATTTGAAATGATGTTGTGCCCCTCTGGTTAATTTTTGTTTTATTTATTGTATTACTTAACTGCATAATATTTACTTCATCTTTAAAAAATAATTTGCTTCCCTTTATTAATATCCTCTTTTCAATGAGACAATGATGCTTATTTGTGTATGTTTTCCTTTATTTCTATGAACATATATACAGTGGCTGCTTTTAAATCTCTGTCTGCTAAATTTGACATCTAAATACACTTATATATAGTATATGTTGCCTACTTTTTTTCCTTGTATATGACTCATTCCTTCTCATTTATTTGCATGTCTCATAGTTTGGCATTTTAAACTGGACATTTGTAAAATGTATTATAGAAAATTTGAGTAGTGGTGCTCCCTACCTCTCTCTTCTAAAGGAGCTTATCATTTTTGATGTTTGCTTATTTATTTGTTAAGTGGCTTGGATGGACGTTAAGTCTATTTTCCCTACAGTGTGAATCCTTGAAATTGCTCCTGAGGGGGTACAGCCTTGGGCAAGCACACATTTATCCTCTGATGACAGTGAATTTAACAAGTCTTTTTAAATTTACTTTGCCTTTTCATGCTATCTCTGCTAAGTTGCCTGCTTCTGTTGCTATCAAATCCAGTTGTTGACAATTTCCATTGATTGCTGGATTATTTTTGACAATGCCTGAGACTTTAAATTGCTGCACAGTCTGATCTAATTAAATTCTAGGCCCTTTGCAGAGGTAGATTTTTGAAGTCAGTCTTGGAGATTTCTTCTGACTCCAGGAGGGCCCTTAGCTGTCTCTTTCTCTGATTATTTCTGTCAAAATAGGTTAAGATACATTTAGCATATTGCTCTCATAGAACTACTAGTATCCTTAGTTCCTTATCACAAAAAACTTCATTGTTTTTCAGAGAGCCCTCAGGCTTGCCTGCCTCACACTCTGTTCCAATAAAGTCATTTTCTGTGGGGAGAACTTCAGAAGTTTCTGTTCATATGGCCTATCTCTTCTGCTGGGCAAAATTACTGAGTCACTGCTCCAGAGCTGGGTCTGTAGACAACAGTACATTTTCTTTAAATTACATTCTTCCTTTATGAGCAGGATGCTGGTGGAAATGCCAACCTCTGGTCCTCTCAGCTGTCTTTACTGCTGTGCAACCTCTATATTGCAGGTTAGTTTGCTGAGGGCAATCAGAGTGCCACTATTTTTAGCCTGTAGTAGCTGAGTTAGAGCCTTCAACCTTTGAATTTAGGTTTCTTGGAGGAAGGAAGTCATTTATCTCTCAGGCGCACACATCTAAAATTTAGACTCCATAACATATCTCAGAGAGATAACACATGCTGGTGGCTATCCCCTCCTGACCTTTGAGAGTGGAAATACAGGGAGCTTTTTCTTCTTGGCCCCACCTTCCAAGGGTGGAGCTTTGTCATAGTGAATTAGGAAAATGGGAAGGAGTGGGTTGTGTCTCAAGCACCAGACTCTTGCTGCTCCTACCAAGATTTAACAGATGAAAATATTTCTTCATTTGCTGTATAAACTTATGTGTATATATTGCATATATTTATTTTTTCTTTCCATTTAAAAAAGTTATGGCTGTTTCTCTGAGGAATGACTTTACAGAGATCCTAATTTAACTATTCCATAAATGGGATGACATTGGTATCTGTCTTATTTATCTTCATTTGTCTCTAATAATTAATTCTACTCTGAGTCTAAGACTTGGCTCTGGGACTTCAGAAAGGTTCAGTGTTCAAATCTTCCCCTAACTTTCCTAATATTCCACTAATTTGAGATTTTGGCCCAAGCAAGTTAGTCACCTAGGTTTGAGCTATTACTGCCAATTTAGGAATAATGACTTTGGTTTATTTTGAATGAATAGTGAGACTATATTGTACATTCTTTCCATGATTCTACATCTCTGCTCAAACACACACAAAAGTCAATGTGAGGTTTTTCAGAGACTAAACCTTTCTTATCTATTCCCTAGTTTTGGAAGTTTCTTCATTCTTCTCTACCCATTTGTTTCCTTGATTATGAGTTTCTAACATTTTTGATAAGTATTATTTATAAAACCCTCAGAAAGATAGTGACAAACTACTTTCTGGAGTATTTGTTTTCAAACAATCACCCTTCAAACAAATGTCAAATAATCTAAATGATCAGAGATTTTCATTGTTTTCTTTTTAAAAATATATATATTTTATTGATTTTTTACATAGAGGAAGGGAGAGAGATAGAGAGTTAGAAACTTCGATGAGAGAGAATCATGGACCAGCTGCTTCCTGCACATCTCCCACTGGGGATGTGCCCACAACCAAGGTACATGCCCTTGACCAGAATTGAACCTGGGACCTTTCAGTCCTCAGACCGACGCTCTATCCACTGAGCCAAATGGTTTCGGCTTTCATTGTTTTCTTAGCACAAATGTATACACACATAAGCAAGAATAGTGAGGGAATTGTTTAAGATTATGTCTCTTTGAATACATATATATATATATATATATATATATATATATATATACACACACACACACACACACACACACACACACACACATAAGGGTGGGACAAACGCAGTTTTACAGTTGTTCATAGGGAAAATAATATAATAATTCTATATAATAAAATGCCTAATATGCTAAGTGTCTGACCATTAGTTTAACCATTGGACTGATCGCTATGACTCACACTGACCACCAGGGGGCAGACACTCCAACCAGTAGGTTAGTTTGCTGCTGGAGTCCAGCTGATTGGAACTGAGTGAAACAGGTCAAACCTGCCCTGGAGCCTTCCCGTGGTTCCTCCCAGGCCTCTAAAAATTTCTCCTAATTAATTTTCTTTCAATGTGCATGAATCTGTACACCAGACCTCTAGTTAATAAATAATAATACAAGAATTAACTCTGTTTTGTTTACTCATAACTGTAAACCTACTTTTTCTTCACCCTGTACAAAACCCCACAATATAAATGGCAAAAGCTACATGCAAAGAGATGTATTGTTTCAGCAGAAGATAATTTGCATTCTACTGACCTTTCTAGGTCAGTTTTTATGAATTGGGATAATCCTCTCTCCTTAAAAGACTTTGGTGCTTGTGAATGGATATAAAATAATATGTAAAATATTTTTTAAAAAGTAATAAGGCATTGTGTTTCAACACTATAATATTAATTATTAATATCTATGATTTTATAGAATGCTAGTATTATTCAAACATTGAAAGTCAAATAGTTTAATCTGCACATAATTTAAAACATTTTTCATTAAAACAAACATTTATTACATAGTGAAATACACATTTCATATATATATTTTTTTAAGAAAAAAATGTGATTGTGAAAGAAAGCAAAGTTCTAGATATTTAGATTTAATGTCTCATCCACCCTCACACACATTGTATTTAGACTTCTATTTCTGCTCCCTCATTGTTAGTAAATATTTGAGAAACAGTGTCTTAAAAGTTCGTTTCTATAGTGACTGAGAATGACTAAGAATTGTGAGCTAACCACAGAAGTTTTTCTCTCACTACTTTTAAAATTCTGTCTTTATCTTTAGACAGTTGATAATTTCGTCTTGGAGAGTATGTTTGGATTGAAGTTCTTTAGTGACCTATTGGATTCATAAATTTCAATATGCAAATCTGTCCCCAGGTTTGGAAAGTTCTCAGGTATTCTTTTTTTAAAATTTATCTTTATAGTTGAAAATATTACAGATGTCCTCATTTTTGTTGTTGTATTTTCCCCCATTGACACCCTGCACTCCACACCCACCCCTCTCAAACCTTTGGCCAAACTATGGGGTGGGGGGAAGGAGAGATTAACCAGATAACTTATATGCATAACTCATGGACATAGACAATAGTCAGGTATTATTTCTTAAAATAAGCTTTCCACCCCTTTCTCCCTCTTTTCTATTTTGGGCCTCTAATTATGTGTACATTGCTTATTTTAATTGTTTCCCATAAGTCCTATAGGGATTTTTTTTTATTCTTTTTCATATTTTTTTTTCTTTTAACTCCTCTGATTGAATAAATTCTATTAATTTGTCTATGTCTCAGTGATTTTTGTGATATTTCTTTTTTGTCAAGTCTGCTGTTGAAGCTCTCTATTGAATTATTCAATTCAGTTATTGTATTCTTCAGCTCCAATGAGCTGTTTGTTTGTTATTATGTTTTCTATCTCTTTGTTTAGTTCATTTTGTTCTTGTACTATTGTATTTTCCTGGCATTGTTAAATTGTTTATCTATGCTTTAAAAAAAAATCTCTCTGAGCATCTTTAAAACTGTTGTTTTAAATTCTGGTTGTGGGCGGGAAGATAGATCAAGAAAGTATTCAAGCAGCTGTTGTCTTGTACTCACAGTTGCAGATGACTACACTGGCTAAATACCTGAATAGCTCCAGTTCCCCCATATCACTAAATACCTGAATAGCTCCAGTTCCCCCTGGGGGAAGATGGGGAAGGGGAACTGGAGCTATTCAGGTATTTAGTGATATGGCAGTGGTTTGACAGAGATTTCCTTAAGCATCTGGAGAACTAAAAATTAGGATAAAAATTAGGAAGAAAAGAAAACATGTACTCTCCACATGTTTGCAAATTGGCTCTGTGTTTTGGTACTCCTTTGATTCTTAGCCAGACTGTTTACAACTCTGCCTTAGCCTTCACTTCCCTCATGGAGCCTAAATATTTACTAGATGGGAAAACCTATGAATTTCTCAGGTCATTTCTGGGAATGTGTCCCTCCCTGGGCATGTATAATTATTGCTTGATCTGTGGGATGTGTGAGATCTTTTCAGAGCTCTTATTCTTTAACATATTTCACTCCACATCAATTCACTGAATCACTGTGACCTTAATTTTGCCTCAACTATGTTTTCTCCAAGCAACAGTGGCTTTCCAAATTTTCTATTGAATATTTTAGGGAAATGTCTCCCACACAGCAGTTTCTTCTCTGTATTCTAATTCTGGTTTCAACAAAATTAATCATGCGCCTAGTGTCAGTAGTTTAAGAAACCTTTATGCAGTTCATGACAGATATGCATAATTCATTGGGAGCAAAATATGCTATACTTCCCCTAGAATCAGGTACCCACGATAGGCATGTGGGCTGCTGTCTCCAATACCACTGCTATAATGGAGATTACTTTTAATAAGATTAGTTTAATCCCATAAAGATATCCTACTATGTGTCACTGGACTTCCTTCTGATTTAGCATTAGTTTAGTGGTTATAAATCTTTGACTATGGAGAGTTCTGATAAGATTGATTCTGATAGTTTTTGTTAGGTGTTTCAATTTTTTCCCAGATGTTACTCTTAAGATATTTTTGATGATTATATTTTTCAAAAGATTTTTTTACTGATTTTTAGAGATAGAGGAAGGGAGAGGGAGATGGAGAGAAACATTGATGTGAAAGTGGAACATCTATTGGCTGCTTTCTGCATGCCCCCTGCTGGGGATTGAGCCTGCAACCCAGGTGTATGGCCTGACTGGGAATCGAACCAGCAACCTTTCAGTGCATAAGATGACGCTCAACCAACTGAGCCACACTAATCAGAGCTGTGATGATTATATTTTCATCTTACAAATTGCTTTACTCAATGAAGAACACAATTTTCCCTGATGATTTCATTATAATTAAACATATCCTATATATAATGAATATCCAATCTTGCCTTTATTTTGTCCGTTAAATTCATTCTTGAAAAGTTACACGTACATATTTAACCTAGATATAAATTGTATTTCCTTGTTTTTTCTTACAATTTCAAAAATGTATAACTTTGGGAAAATTGCTTAACACAAGTTATGTAAAAATTATACTCCAATATTTCCATTCACCTCAGGAAATATTTTGACTTCAAGTAAGCGGTCTATTTGCATTTAATTCTACAATATAACCTCTACAAAAAGTCAAATGGAGAGTTGATCTATGTGTGCTTTCTATCTGATTAAGAGTTATATATACACTAGAGGCCCAGTACATAAAATTTATGCACGGGGGGAGTTGGGAGGGGGTGTCTAGCCTACACCCTCTCCAATCTGGGACATCCTTCTCACAATCCAGGACTGCTGACTCCCAACCACTCACCTGCCTGCCTGTCTGCCTGCCTGATAGCCCCTAACCACTTCTGCCTGCCAGCCTGATCACCCCCTATCCACTCCACTGCCAACCTGATCAATGCCTAACTGCTTCTCTGCTGGCCCAATTGCCCCTAACTGCCCTCCCTTGCCAGCCTGGTCACCTCTAAGTATCCTCCCCTGTAGGCCTGTTTGCCACCAGTTTCCCTCCCCTGCAGGCCTGGTCACCCCTAACTGTCCTCCCCTGCAGGCCAAGTCACCCCCAACTGCCCTCCCCTGCTGGCCTGGTCACCCCTGACTGCCTTCCCCTGTAGACCTGGTCACCCTGACTACTCTTCCTTGCAGGCCTGATCACCCCTAACTGCTCTCCTCTGCAGGCCTGGTCACCCCCAATTGCCCTCTCCTGCCTGCCTGGTTCCCCCCAATTGCCCTCCCCTGCAGATCTGGGTCCTCCCCAACTATCCTCCCCAGCAGGCCTGGTTGCCCCCAACTGCCCTCCCCTGCCAGCCATCTTGTGGTGGCCATCTTTGGCCACATGGGGGCAGCCATGTTGGAGTAACAGTCAATTTGCATATTGCCTCTTTATTGGAGAAGAGATAGATGATAGATGATGATAGATGATAGATAATGATAGATGATAGATAGATAGATAGATAGATAGATAGATAGATGATAGACTACAAATCTTATTCATTGAAAGTCCTTACTATGCCATTGGCTAGACAGATTAATTTTCTGTTAAAATTTAAGGTTAGTTCAGAATGATGTTAACACAATTATTTTGAATACTTTTGCTCTTTTTTGTTAATGTTTTAACTTGGTTAGTCTACATTTGCTAGTTATTCAATCAAACTAATATAGAAAATCTCTGTGAAGGTATCTTACAGATATAATTAAAATCATAATCAGCTGATTTTAACTAAGGAAGAATACCCTGCATATGATGGTTAGCGTGAATCAATCATTTGAAGGGTATTAATAATAATACTGAGAATCCCCTCCCACTGCACAAATAAATCAAATTTTGGCTATGGCAAAGCAGCTTTGGACTATGCTATGCCCATGAGTTCTAGCTTGCCATGACCTTCCTTTCCTCATAGTTTGCTCTATGGACTATATTTAGCTAGAACTCATGGGCACAGCACAGGCTACACAATCCTTAAGCCATTTCCTTGTATTAAATTTCTTGATTGATATAGATATAAATACAAATATAGATAGATATTGACATCTTCATTGCTCTGCTTCTCATGTTCAATCCTGAGAATTGCAAATTTTATTAGACATGTGGTACTATTCTAACAAATACCTAAAAATATGGAATGACTTTAGAATTGGATAGTGAGCAGAGATTTAAAGAATTTGGGGAAGCATAATATAAAAACCTTTAATTGTCTTGAATATACCATTAATAGAAGTATGGACTTGGAGGACACTACCAGTTATGTCTCAGAAAAAAATTGAGAGGAATGTAATGAGAAACTTTAGGAAGTGGGTTCTCATTATGCATTGGCAAATAACAGTGAAGTTGTTTGCTGTGGTTGTGTGGAAAACAGAATTTGTAACTGATGGGTTTGGTCATTGAGCTAACATTTTAAAGCAAAGTGTTAAAAGTGTGGCCTGGTTTACTCTTGATGCTTACAATAAAATGAAAGTGGAGAAAGACAGACAAATTGAGGCAATATATATATATATAAAAGCCTAAATGACCATTCAACTGTTTGACCATTCGACCAGTATCTATGACACACACTGACCACCAGGGGCAGACACTCAATGCATAAGCATGGAAACATGGGACAGACTGATGAATCTCAGAGGGAAGGGGGGAGAGGGGAGATCAGGAAGAGATTAACCAAAGATATTATATGCATACTAGAGGCCTGGTGCAGGGATTTGTGCACCAATGTGGTCCCTAGGCCTGTCCTGTGCCCTCTCACAATCCAGAATCCCTTGGGAGATGTTGGAGAGTTCAGCCTGTTCCCTGCAGGCTTGGTTGAGGGACCCCACTGGTGCATTAATCTGTGTACTGGGCCTCTAGTTAAATAAAAAGAACCAAGACTTGCCAATTTGGAACATTCTAAGCCTAACTGTATGGCAAAAACTGCAAAAATTTATGAAATCACTGTCAGGAAAGTGTGCTGTAGAAAAAAGGATGGCAATGACTTTCCAAACCTTTGATGAAGTCTCAGAAATATAAGAACATCAGAGTATTTAGTCATGCAAAAGGCTCTCTGTATGCCTCACAGATCTCAATCAAACCAAAGGGCTATAGGAAGCTAACAGGTTTTGTCACTCAAGCCAGCACAATGGAAGTCAAATATGAAAACTGAACTATTTTATTTTTCTTTTATTACTGAAAATATTACAGATGTCCTCTTTGTTTGTGTTTTTTTCCCCATTGACTCCCTCTACCCTGTACCAACCCATCCCAGGGCTTCACCACTTTATTGTCTGTGTCCACATCCCATATAATAAAAGCATAGTATGCAAATTGTCCCCTCGACTGGCAGTGCATCTGGGAGTTCAACCAGGAAGTGGGGCTGCCTAGGGGAAGGGAGGGAGCCCCTGGCCAGCAGCCAGCAGTCAGCAGCTACTAGGGACCCTACCAGTGCACAAATATCATGCATTGGGCCTTTAGTATGCATATAAGTTCCACTGTTAATCACTCCCCACCCTCTCACCCCCACCTCCCCTCTGAAATTCGTCAGTCTATTCTGCGCTTTTATGTCTCTGTATCCATTTTGTTCCTCAGTTTATTTTATTCATTAGATTCTATATAAGTGAGATTATGTGATACTTGTTTTTCTCTGACTGGCTTATTTCACTTAGCATAATACTCTCTAGGTCCATCATATTGCAAATTGTAAGAGTTCTTTCTTTTTCACAGGTGCATAGTATTCCATTGTGCAAATATACCAGAGGTTTTTTGCCCACTCATCTGCTGATGGGCACTTAGTCTTTTTCCAGATCTTAGCTATTGTAAATTGTGCTTCTATGAACATAGGGGTGCATATACTCTTTCTTTCTTTCTGATTGGTGTTTCTGGTTTCTTAGGATATATTCCTAGAAGTGGGATTGCTGGGTCAAGTGGGAGTTCCATTTTTAATTTTTTGAGGAAACTTCATACTGTTTTCCAAGGTGGCTGCACCAGTTTGCATTCCCACCAACTTTGTAGTAAAGTTCATAAAAAGGGATTCTATTAGAAAGATCTATGAAAATGTCTTTGGTTTATGGAGTGAATTTCTATGACTTATGGGAGAGCCACCAAATTCTTCAGAATTTTATATTACAGAAACACTGCCAGTTTGGACTGAAAAATAGAGGAACTGAAAAATGAGAAAATGTTGTTGGATTTCTAAAATTCTACTGGAAGAAAACCAGCTGATGAGAGGACTCATTTATAAGCACATGCTTCCTTTCATGATAAGGTAAGGATTACTCTCAGAGGATCTATGCATGCAGAGACTCATTTCAAGTCCCTGAAATCTAAAAGGGCATGGATTTCAAAATGTTTTAGACCAGTAACTCCTATTTTACTTTCTGTTTTCCCCTTTAAGCATTTAATCAGAAAAAATATATATAATTGTTATCCTCTGTGTATCCCACATTTGTATTTTAATAGTAGATGACTTGTTTCTTTTGCTTCACAGATTCAAATATGGAGAATAATTGTGCCCCAGAATAAAGTAAAGAGCTAATATATATAATTTATATGATAACACTAGAGGCCCGGAACATGAAATTTGTGCATGGGAGGGGTGTCCCTCAGCCCAGCCTGAACCCTCTCCAATCTGGGACCCCTCAGGGGATATCCGACTGCTGGTTTAGGCCCAATTTCTCAATCAGACATCTCTCTCACAATCTGGGATCACTGGCTCCTAACCATTTGTGTGCCTGCCTCCTTGATTGCCCTTAACCACTTCTGCCTGCAAAACTGATTGCCCCCTAATAGCTCGCCTGCGGCCTGATTGATGCTTATCTGCTCCCCTGCCAGCCTGATTGCCCCAAACTGCCCTCTCCTACTGGTCTGATGGCCCCCAACTGACCTCTCCTGTAGGCCTAGTCACTCCTAATTGCCCTCCCCTGCCAGCCTGGTCACCCACATCGGCCCTTCCCTGCTGGCCATCTTGTGGTGGCCATCTTGTGGTAGCCATCTTGTGGTGGCCATCTTGTGATGACTTGAGGGCATCACCAAGGGCGCTAGGACCACCTAGGCTTTTATTAGTTTATATTGGTTGTATCTTTTGAGCTGATGAGATTTAGAAGAGATTCTAGACTTTTACTTAATACTCTAATGAGATCAGGGATTTGAGGACCTTAAATTATGGTGACTGTATTTTGAGTTAGGGAAAGATGTGAACCTTTTGGGGCAAGAGGGAGGACTGTAGTAGGCAGAATGATCTCCCAAAGATGTCTATGCTTTAAACTCTGAAACTTTTGAATGTGTTATATTCCATCACAAAAGGAGTTTTGTGAATATTCTTTAAGATTTTAGACCTCAAAATAGGGAGATTATTTTGCATTATCCAAGTGGATCCAATATAGTGAGATAGCTATTAAAAGTATAGAAATTTTTCTGGCTAGAGTCAAATAGATATGGCAGAAAGACTACAAGTAAGAGGGACTTGACTCCTTGTTGCTAGAGAGATCTATATTGAAGACATGAGAATGAATGTGAGCAGCTTCTAGGAGCAAAGACTAGCCTACAGCAGTCCACCAGCAATAAATAGGGGTATAAGTTCTACAACAACAGCAACTGAATTCTGCCAACAGCCTGAATGATCTTTCTGTAGATCATCACTTCCCAAAGTGTGGTCTGTGGAGCCCTGGATATCACTGAAATTCTTTCAGGGGTCTGTAAGGTCAAAATTATTTTCATAATAATATTAAAACACTATTTTATTTTTAATGGGTTGACATTTGTACCAATAGGGCAAAAGCAATGTTGAGCATAACTGCTGACACCATAGTTGTTGGCTTCAAAGTATATATGTACTCACAAGGGGAAAAAAACCCCAAACAACAAATAGTTTCAATTAAAAATTGACTTGATTGAGCAATAAAAATTACTCATTTTATACTATCTAAACCCTAGAATACATATCTTTTTAATACTCTGTGAGACAAAATTTGAAGTTAGAATAAAATCTCAATTTTCTGATATTGAAATTAGTTGTACTGAGGAAAAGTAATTATGCACTTGCTACTGTTGGAATTATAAGCCTAACTAGTGGTTTTCTTGGGATCACTATTTTTACTTAAAAATCAACTGTCAGAAAATCTATGCTTATTCAGACATGCGTTTTTGGCTCACAATTTGTTAAAAATGACCAAAATAAGCATGAAGTTTTAAGGAAAGCAACTTAAATTATTCATTGCCAATGATAAAATTCAAGAATTCAAGTGAAAGTTGGAGTTTTGTAAAATATATCCACCACTGTGAGCTTGAGAGCTTTTAAATAAATCAAGACTTTTCTTATGAGATTGGTGATGATGCTCCTGAACATGACTCTTTGACATGACATAATGAACTTCAATATTTGGATGTTCTATATAACTCATTGAGCTATTTTTCAAATGAACAGTGCATGGTAGTGCAAAATAATGAATGGGTAAAATATCCATTCATATTGCCAAAATAGATGAATAGATTATAATGTGACTTGTGATCTGATTCAACATTGTAAGTATCCTTTAAGAAACTACCACTTGGCCGAGACCGGTTTGGCTCAATGGATAGAGCGTCGGCTTGGGGACTGACGGGTCCCGGGTTCGATTCCGGTCAAGGGCATGTACCTTGGTTGCGGGCATAACCCCAGTAGGGGGTGTGCAAGAGGCAGCTGATCGATGACTCTCTCTCATCGATGTTTCTAACTCTCTATCTCTCTCCCTTCCTCTCTGTACAAAATCAATAAAATATTTTATAAAAAAAAAAAAAGAAACTACCACTTGGGGGAGTTTTGATGAAATATCAAACATAAATATTCATAATTATCTGGAAAATGTTATAAAAATGCTCTTGCCTTTTCCAAACAAAAATCTTTTCCAAACAGGTGAGGTCCTGTTTTCTACATGTGCATCCACCAAGCAACTAATCCAACAGAAATGCAGAAGCAAATACAAGCCTATAGCTAAAATATATCAAGCCAGACAGAGTCACTATTTTTTGTATAATATAAATACTTGTTGCAAAATATATTCTTTATATATTGGGTAATAGTTCATGATTATTTAAAAATAATTAACACTTTTTTAAAATTCTGAGTTTTACTTTCTAATATATATATATTAATATATGTTATATATTAATATATATTATATATATGTTAATGTCAACAAAAGCACTTTGAGGTCCTCAGTAATTTTAAGATCATAATAACTTCCTAAGACTAAGAAGTTGGAGAACCATTGGTGTAGGCTATAAACTGGGTGTTCAGGTTTCAATCTTAATTAGAATTTAACTAAATACAGTAACCAAGTAACCATTAGTGGAATACTTATATAAACATTTGTATGTGCTAAAGGAATCTGCAGGGAGTTTTTTTAATCTGTTAGGTACTGTGAAGGCAACTTTTATACTTTCTTTAAGATTTCCTTCTGAAGTTGAGGGACTTGTAAAATTTGAGCATTAAAAACACCCAGATGTCTTGATTAAATATACATAAATGAAAATGTGATTAGTGAATTCATGCATAAACAACATTTTAATTGCTTTACCCAGAGATTCTTGCCTTAATTAATTAATTTGTTTTTGAAATATTCTAGTTCTGCTCAAGTCAATTATATTCTTAGAGATTAGAAGGCAGGGAGGAAAATTGAACTTCATTCACTTGATGGTCTTTGTCTTTTAAAATATATATATTTTGCCAAAACCTGTTTGGCTCAGTGGATAGAGTGTTGGCCTGTGGACTCAAGGGTCCTGGGTTCGATTCTGGTCAAGGGCATGTACCTTGGTTGCAGGCACATCCCCAGTGAGGGGTGTACAGGAGGCTGCTGATCGATGTTCCTCTCTCATCAATGTTTCTAACTTTCTACCCCCTCTCCTTTCCTCTCTGTAAAAAATCAATAAAATATATTAAAAAAAACTCTCTTAATATATATATATATATATATATTTCAGGGAGGAAGAGAAAAGGAGAGATATAAATATTGATGATGAGCATTATTGATCCTACCTACAGGAGGAAGCCAATCAATAATGCTCATCATAGAGCCCACAACCTGGGCATGTGCCCTGACTGGAATCAAATTGTGACCTACTGCTTCATAGATCAATGCGCAACACTAAGCAACACAGTCCGGAGTGGTTTTCTTTTCCTTTTTAGCCTGAAATTTAAAACTTATGTTCCAGAATAGTGGTTCTAATGAGATTCTTATAATAAAGATGAACTTTGAGGCAGTTGATTGTTTTTGAAACCTCCAGAGTATTAACTTAAAATAAATGAGAGAAACTAAATGTTGAAATCATGCAATACCATTTTTTACTTTAATTTCTTTTCCTGACATTTGTATTTGCTCTTTTATCTGAGTCTATAAGGATGTGGGTAGCTTCTTTATTCTTCTTAGGTTCATCATTTACATATGCTTTTTGGTGAATTTATTCTCTTTATTGTCTTTAAGTTCAAAAGTTTAAGCTGCTTTGAACTTGGTGATATGCTTACCAATGCATACCATCTTACAGCACTTTCAAAAGAGAAGAAAATGTTTAAATAGTCTCTGCTAGTTATAAAAATGTGATTGATTTACATGTGGAATTAAATTACTCTATGAGTCATTTTGGTGTAAGGATAAATCTAAAAATGAATGTCAAGGTAAATTATCTTATTATCTTATGCCTATTACTGCAATATAATATTTTTTGGTTATCCTATCTAATAGGTTATCCTATCTAATAAAAGATAAACATGCAAATTGACCATACCTTTGCTACGCCCACAAGCCACACCCGCTAGCCAATTAGGGTGACTATGCAAATCAACCCAACCAAGATGGCGGTTAATTTGCATATCTAGGAGCACAGGGAAGACTGAAGACAGCATAGAAAAAAAGCCAAGCACTGCAGGAGGAGGTAAGATGGCGGAAGAATAGATGGGCGGATTCTGAGCCCTCTCCCGAAGCAGAAAGAGAGAGCAACTGAGGGTCTTGTGCTGTGAGTGTTTATTGGCAAGCTGGGAGACAGCAAACACCAGAAGAAACTGCTGGGGGGCTGCTGACAGAGGTGCCCCTCACAGGGAAGCACCCACGCGGGCTGTGTCCCTGCCCGGAGCTACCTACCGGCTTGGACGGGGAAACCTCACCATCTTGAGAGGAAGATAGGATCGTGTCAGAGGCCTGAATATCCACAGCCGCAGCGACCACCAAGCATCTGTGACCCCCAGAACGCGGATCCCAAGCGGCGCGAACACTTGCCCTCACAGGATTGCCCCACTGCTCAGCGAAAAGGTCAGATTTCGCGGGGAGAGGGTGGAGAGCGCTCGCGGCGAAAACAAAAAGCCTGTGCGCACAGAGCGCGCTCCCGGAAGCTGGAGGACAGGGGTGGTGATTACAAGTAGAAGCCCCCGCTGTTGGGCGGTTGTCACCCTTGAAAGTGGACGGGGCTCCTAACAGGGGAGATATCTAAAGAGCAACACATTTGGATCCGGCTCGGAGGGATATCGGAGAGTTGCGGGAGATTGCAGTTGCTCGGACCTGCCCCCTCCCCCCCTCCATAGTTCCAGCTTCAGAGAGGACAAAAAAAAAAAAAGCTGGAGAGGCTTTAGAGTCTGGGAAGTCAACCTAGAAACACTGCCCCCAGAGGCTAATTCACAAATTGACTCTAGTATAATAAAAACAAAGCAAAACCTGCCTAAAAATCAGGACTGGATCATAACAATAGAGGAAGCGAATGACCTTCATTACTGCTAATTTTAATTAAATTTTTAAAATTTTATTATTATTTTTTTTTAATTTTTAAATTTTTGTTTTTTACTTTTGTTTTCATTATTTGCAACGTTTACTCAAGAAACTATTTTTTTTCTTTTTCCTCACTTGATTTTATCTTGATAATTATTACATTGTATATGTAATCAACATTATTACTACTACTAATTTACCTTTTTCATCTTATTTTCTTTTGTTTATTTTTATTATTTTTATTCCATTTGATTATATATATATATATATATATATATATATATATATATATATATATTTTTTTTTTATTTTTTTATTTTTTTTTTTAATTTCAGGATTACTGTTCTACAGTCTTTATCTATCCTTCTTTCTCCAACGCTTTATTCTATCTCAACCCTACCTTTATGCCCTCACCCTCTTTCCAATGTTTTCCTTTGATACCCTGTTTATCTTAACCCTTTCCTGCTCTAGATTTCCCCCATTCCATCTGTCTACCCCCTCCTAAAATTTCACCCTACTTGTATATATCTAATTTCCAACTACCTGCTCCAAACCCATTCACACCTCCCTCGCAGTTGTCCTAAAAACAAAAAAAAAACCAAAAAAAAACAAAACAGTCTTACTCTCTAACTCTGAAGTTGTATGTTGAATGTTAACTTTACTGAAGTTGTATGCTTTTCTTTTATAAGATTGATTTGCCTATGCTTTTTGTTTGATTGCATGTTTTTGTTAGCTGGGTTCTAGTCACCCTTATTGGTGGTTATTAATATCGCAAACACATTTCGATTCAGTGCCTTGTGTGTTGTACCTGGTTGTGTTGTATTTTGTGCCTTTAAATCAAAGCAGGAGAGAGAGAACTACACAACCAGACATCATAGATCATGGGGAGACCAAAAAACAGCCCGCATAGGAAAGAAAAGCATGCTTCACCAGAAAAGGAAGTAAACGATATAGAGGCAAGTAACCTACCAGAGCAAGAATTCAGAGTAACGATCTTAAGATGGCTAAAAAGAATGGAAGACAAATTTGACAATTTGAGTAAGACCCAAGAGGAAATGAAAAAAACCCAAGAGGAAATGAAGATGACTCAAGATGAAATGAAAAATGACATCGCTACTATGAAGAACTCAATAGACAGCATCAAGAGCAGACTAGAAGAAGCAGAGGATCGCATCAGTGAGCTAGAAGACAAGATGGAAAAAAATACCCAATTAGAGCAGCTTCTAGAAAAAAAAATTAAAAAGCAGGAGGAGAGCCTACGGGAGCTTTGGGACAATGCAAAACAAAACAATATTCGAATAATAGGGGTTCCGGAAGGAAAGAAAACCGAGGTAGACATGGAAAATGTATTTCAAGAAATAATGACAGAAAATTTTCCTGAGATAGAGAAGAAAAAACCCACACAAATCCAAGATGCTCGCAGAGTCCCAAGCAAAATGGATCCCAGAAGACCGACGCCAAGACATATTATAATTAAATTGGCAAACACCAATGACAAAGTTAGAATCTTAAAAGCAGCCAGAGAGAGACAGAAAGTTACATATAAAGGAACCCCCATCAGACTAACAACTGATTTCTCAACAGAAACTTATCAGGCCAGAAGGGAATGGGATGAAATATACAAAGTCATGCAAAGAAAGGGTCTGAATCCAAGAATACTGTACCCAGCAAGACTATCAATCAAAATTGAAGGGGAAATCAGGAGCTTCACAGACAAAAAAAGACTAAAGGAATTTATCTCCACCAAACCAGCAATGCAAGAAATGCTTAAAGGTCTACTGTAAAAATAAATAAATAGGAAGCGAAGAAGGAACACAGGGGTATAGAATAAAAATGGCATCAAATGAGTACCTATCATTAATAACATTAAATGTAAATGGTTTAAATGCTCCAATCAAAAGACATAGGGTAACAGATTGGATAAGAAAACAAGACCCATACATCTGCTGTCTACAAGAAACCCACCTCAGAAAAAGAGATGCACACAGACTGAGGGTGAAGGGATGGAAAAAGGTTTTCCAGGCAAATGGAAATGAAAAGAAAGCTGGGGTAGCAATACTTATATCTGACAAATTAGATCTCAGAGTGAAGGACATAACAAGAGACAATGAAGGCCACTTCATAATACTAAAGGGAGCAATCAAACAAGAAGAAATAACCCTGGTAAATATATATGCACCCAATACGGGAGTACCCAAATACATAAAAAAACTGCTGGAGGACATTAAGGGAGAGAGTAATAGCAATACAATCATAGTAAGAGATTTTAATACCCCACTGTCACCCTTTGACAAATCATCCAAACAAAAAATCAGCAAAGAAATATCAATCCTAAATGACTCACTAGACCAGATGGAATTAATTGACATCTTCAGAACATTCCACCCCAAAGCCACAGAATATACATTCTTCTCAAATGCACATGGGACATTCTCAAAGATAGACCACATTTTGGGACATAGGCAAAGTCTCTTCAAATTCAAGAAAATAGAAATCATATCAAGCATCTTCTCAGACCATAATGGCATAAAACTGGAAATTAACTACAATAAAAATAATCCAAAGAAATCAAACACATGGAGACTAAACAGCATGCTATTAAACAAGGACTGGGTTACCAGAGAAATCAAGGAAGAAATTAAAAACATCCTGGAAACAAATGACAATGAAAACACAACAATCCAAAATCTATGGGACACAGCAAAAGCAGTTTTGAGAGGGAAGTTCATATCCTTACAAGCCTATTGAAAAAAGTAGAAAAAAGTGTAACAAATGATCTAACTCTACAACTCAAAGAGTTAGAAAAAGAGCAACAAGAAAAGCCCAGTGTAAGTAGAAGGAAGGAAATAACAAAAATCAGAGCACAGATAAATGACATAGAGACCAAAGAAACAATACATAAGATCAACAAAACCAAGAGCTGGTTCTTTGAAAGGATAAACAAGATAGATGGACCTCTAGCCAGACTAACCAAGAAACAAAGAGAGAGGACCCAAATAAACAAAATCAGAAATGAAAGAGGTGAAATAACAACAGACCCCACCGAAATACAACGGATTGTTACAAAATACTATGAACAATCTACTCCAACAAACTGAACAACCTGGAGGAAATGGACATATTTCTAGAAAAATATAATCTTCCAAAACTCAATCAGGAAGAATCTAAAAATCTCAATAAACCAGTGACTTGGGAAGAAATTGAAACAGTCATCAAAAAGCTTCCAGCAAACAAAAGCCCAGGGCCAGATGGCTTCACAGGAGAGTTTTACCAAACATTCAAGGAAGAACTAAAAACTATCCTCCTCAGACTATTCCAAAAAATCCAAGAGGAAGGAACACTTCCAAATTCCTTCTATGAAGCCAGCATCACCCTAATACCAAAACCAGATGAAGACAACTCAATGAAAGAGAATTACAGACCAATATCCCTCATGAACATAGATTCTAAAATCCTCAACAAAATTCTAGCAAATCGACTCCAGAAGAGCATCACAAAGATCATACACCACGACCAAGTAGGATTTATTCCAGGAATGCAAGGATGGTACAATATCCGCAAATCAATAAACGTGATACATCACATAAACAAATTGAAAGATAAAAATCATATAGTCATATCAATTGATGCAGAAAAAGCATTCGATAAAATCCAACACCCTTTTCTGATAAAAACTCTTAACAAGGTGGGAGTACAAGGATCATACCTCAACATAATAAAAGCTATATATGATAAACCCACAGCCAACATTATACTCAATGGGCAAAAACTAAAACCATTCCCTCTAAGAACAGGAACAAGACAGGGATGCCCACTCTCGCCACTCCTGTTTGACATAGTACTGGAAGTACTAGCCATTGCAATTAGACAAGAGGAGGAAATAAAAGGCATCCAAATTGGAAAAGAAGAAGTAAAGTTATCCTTATTTGCCGATGACATGATATTGTACATAAAAAACCCAAAAGACTCCATTAAAAAACTAATTGACTTAATAAATGAATTTGGTAATGTAGCAGGATACAAAATTAATGCCAAGAAATCCATGGCTTTTCTATACACCAACAGAGAAACTGCAGAAACAGAGACTAAAAAAGCAATTCCATTTACCATCGCACCAAAAAAATTAAGATACCTAGGAATAACTTTAACTAAGGAAGTAAAGGACCTATATGGGGAAAACTACACGACACTGAAAAAAGAGATAGAGGAAGATGTAAGGAGATGGAAGAACATACCATGTTCATGGATTGGTAGGATCAACATCATCAAAATGTCCATACTTCCTAAAGCAATCTATAGGTTCAATGCACTCCCCATTAAAATACCAACGACATATTTCACCGACCTAGAAAGAACTCTCCAAAAGTTCATTTGGAACAATAAAAGACCCCGAATAGCCACAGCAATCCTGAGAAAGAAGAGTAAAGTAGGAGGGATCTCAATACCAGACTTCAAACTATATTACAAAGCCACTGTTCTCAAAACAGCCTGGTACTGGCACAAGAACAGACATATAGATCAATGGAATCGAATTGAGAACCCAGATATCAACCCAAATCACTATGCTCAACTAATATTTGACAAAGGAGGCACGAATATACAATGGAGTCAAGACAGTTTCTTCAATAAATGGTGTTGGGAAAATTGGACAGACACATGCAAAAGAATGAAACTAGATCACCAACTTACACCATTCACAAAAATAAACTCAAAATGGATACAGGACTTAAACATCAGACGGGAAACCATAAAAATACTAGAAGCATCCACAGGCAGCAAAATCTCAGACGTATGCCAAAAGAACTTCTTCACTGATACTACCCCTAGGGCAATGGAAGCTAAAGAGAAAATAAACAAATGGGACTACATCAAAATAAAAAGCTTTTTTACAGCAAAAGAAACCATCAACAAAACAACAAGAAAGCCCACAGTGTGGGAGAACATATTTGCAAATGATACCACTGATAAAGGTTTAATCTCCAACATCTACAAACAGCTTATACAACTAAATAAAAGGAAGATAAATAATCCAATTAAAAAATGGGCAATGGACCTAAATAGAACATTTTCAAAAGAAGACAGAAGGAAGGCCAAAAGGCACATGAAAACATGCTCAAAGTCACTAATTGTCCGAGAGATGCAAATCAAAACAACAATGCGGTACCATCTCACACCTGTCAGAATGGCCAACATCAACAAATCAACAAACGACAAGTGTTGGCAAGGTTGCGGAGAAAAAGGAACCCTCGTGCACTGCTGGTGGGAATGTAGACTGGTGCAACCACTGTGAAGAACAGTGTGGAGTTTCCTCAAAAAACTGAAAATGGAACTCCCATTTGACCCAGTAATCCCACTTCTAGGAATATATCCCAAGAAACTAGAAACACCAATCAGAAAGGATATATGCACCCCTATGTTCATAGCAGCACAATCTACAATAGCCAGAATTTGGAAACAGCCTAAGTGTCCGTCAGCAGATGATTGGATCCAAAAACTTTGGTACATCTACACAATGGAATACTATGCGGCCATAAAAAATAAGGAATTCTCATCATTTGCAGCAAACTGGATGGAACTGGAGAACATCATGCTGAGTGAAATAAGCCAATCAATGAAAGAGAAACACCACATGACCTCACTCATTTGTGGATAACAAAGAGCATTATAAACTGATGAACCAAAAGATAGATATAGAGACAGTAAATCAACAAGTAGACTGTCAAATTACAGCGGGGAGGGGAGGAAGATCTGGGGGAGATAATAGATCAACCGAAGGACTTTTATACATGCATATAAGTATAACCAATGGACACAAAACTCTGGGGAGGGAGGGGATGTGTGGGAGGGAGGGTGGGGGGCAAAAATAAAAAAATCAATAAAATATATTAAAAAAAAAAAAAAAAAAAAAAGCCAAGCACTGCAGAAGGGAGCAAAACTGAGGAGAAGCAAGCAAGCAGGGTGGTGGAGAATGGAGGGAAGCAGGCAGGCGGGGGAGAAGGAAGGGAAGGAGGCGGGGCAGGGGAGAAGGGAGGGAAATAGGCAGGGTGGCAGAGACCACAGCAGGAAGCCCTATTGCAGGAATCTTCCTGCAATGGGCCCCTAATTAGTTTATACTAGAGATTGATTCATTCACTATGTATGTCCTTTTCTGTCTTCCTTACTTGTTTCTGAACTTCTTGCCCATGCAACTGTATCTCAATGCATTATTTGGTCTATATTTATAGGAATTAAAGGCCAAAATGAAGACTTGCTCTTTTGTTGAATTTAGTCTAATATTAATGTAGATTCTATTTGTTTCTAAATTTACAGGGCATATTTATAATGAAGTAAACGTAACTTCCATTTAAACAATTACCATTTTTAATTATTAATTGTATCTATTTCATATTCAATCATGAAATTAAATAAGACCGCATTGTGATGCTAATAAAACTGCTTTATCCTGTCCTTCATTTCACTGCTAAAACCCTTTTTAAGGACCATGTCGTCCACTGTTGTCTTGAAAAAGGTGATTTTACACTGGTTGCTGGGTTAGGTTTCTAAGATGATTTTGAATGTTCTTATGTGCAGGAAGTGGAATTTTCTGTTAGCTCAAATGTACATAAATACACATAAGAATTAACATGTATGCATATATATGTGTTATACATAGAAGTGTTGCATATCAAAATATTAGTGAAATTTGCATTTCAATGCTAGTTTACCTGGAGATAACAATTGGATCTAATTTGTATTAGAAATATCAGCATTTGAAAAGTGATGAGTTTATGCATCTCTTATTATGGTCATCTCTAGTTTAGCTTCATAATGAAGTACAACTTTATAAGCTGTTTCCTCTGAAATTTAGCTGCAGGTTTTTGGTAATCCATTATAAAGTGTGCTGCTCTATTGTCTCAACTAGTTATGAATTATTTGGGGATTGTTAGGAAAATGTATTATAGTTGTGAAATTATATTATTTCCTGTGCTTAGTGTTTTATAGATTCACATTAGGTAAATATCCCCATAGGTTCAAGTTGTACAGCAGAATTGAAGTTAAAAAAAAGAAATTTGCATAGTTTAATATACCTGGAGGCAGAATTGAGTTCTTTGTTTTAATTAAAGCAAAGACTGATGTACAATAGATTTTTTACGGTACATGATTTGACTGGTTGGCTTAATTAGGTGGGAAATTATATGTTTCGCTTAGACACAGGCTGGCTTTGCTTAAACAATATTTTCTAAAAGGTTGATTTTTTTTTTTCTCTTGAAGATTTCTGGTTAACACAACATAAGGCTGAGTAATCTTGGCAGAAGTATATCTTTTTCCATATTATTTTGCATTTGGTCTTACTAAGAGGGCAGTATTATATTTCATAGTTGAAGGAACTTAGATTTTTTTATCCCAGCAAGTATAAATTTGAATCCTATCTCTTTTGTCACTCATTCCTTCATTCAATGAGGGATTTTTGTTTGTTTGTTTTTGAGTCAGACATTGTCCTATATACTCTGGAGATAGTGTAGAGGAAAAGAAACATTTCTCTTGTCCCCTTGAAATGCATAATTTACTGAGGTAGACAATCAATAAAGCAAGCAATTAAAATATCAAAGATTTTATTTATTTATTTATTTAAAAATATATTTTATTAATTTTTTTACAGAGAAGAAGGGAGAGGGATAGAGAGCTAGAAACATCGATGAGAGAGATCTATTAACCAGCTGCCTCCTGCACACCTCCAACCGGGGATGTGCCGGCAACCAATGTACATGCCCTTGACCGGAATCGAACCTGTGACCCTTCAGTCCGCAGACCAATGCTCTATCCATTGACCCAAACTGGTTTCAGCAAAATATTAAAGGTTTTAGATTATCTTATTCAAAAAGCCAGATTTTTTTTTTTTTTTAAGGAGGAAATGTTCTCAAGGACCAATTCCTATGAAGAAGAGAAAGCAGTAAGATTGTGTAGGGAAGTGAAATACAATATTAACAAAGGCCTCAGAAGGTCTCTCTGAGTACTCTGGAGCTTACCTTCAAAGTTGTATCATCTTAAGACAAGGTCCCAGTGCCTTTATATAACTGCATTTATCAGTTATTGGAACTGGCCTACTTCAGGGAAGGGATATTGTCTTAAGGTAAGAGCTCTTTCTCTGTTGAAGGTAATTCTGGAAGAGGGACTATCTATCCATGTTAGAGCCATCATCTATCAATATTCTGATGAACTGGGGAAATGAGTGCTTCAGTTCTAAAGGATAGCTAGGCAGTTCAATATAGCATCCATGACCCATTGTGGTATGTGCTATTATAGGGGTCATGCAAAAGTACTCCAAGAGCACACAATCTAGTCTAGATCAAGGAGGCTCAGGGAAGTTTCCCCAAGAGATAACCATTAAAATAAAACCTGTAGAATGAAGAGTTTGGAGAATGGATATCAGGAACTATTCATTCTTTGGTAATTTCTATTGGAAATGGTCAAGGCAAAAGAGAGCATTGAATATTGAAAAAAAAACTGAAAAAAATATAATTGGATTTAGAGTTAGGAAAAGAACATGAGAGATGAGGACAAAGGTGTAAAGGGGCTAATGTCTTCTCTACTAGGTTAAGCTTTTATTCCTAAGGACTGTGTGAACTTAAGCAGATTATTTCACCTCACTGTACCTTACTTTCCTGGCCTTTGTAATATGAAGAAAAGATTACCCACGTCTAAGGATTTTGCTGAAGTTTGAGAGAAGTAACATAATCCTAGCATTGTGCCTGGCAAGTGGTAAGTGCTCTCCCTTTCTCGTGGAACACACAAGGCAGCTGTTAGCCTTCAGCAAAGAAATAATAGCTTATACAGTTGTAATCTAGGTATACATCAGAGAGGCCTCCTACCAAATATTCTCTCACCAGTTAATGATATAAATTTTAGCACTCTTCAATATTGTGCAAAAATATTTACCTTTGTAAAGATAGTAAGAAGATTGCAATATAATAACATAACTTGATTCATGTTTAGGGAAATAGGGGGTGGAATTCTGAATGTAGAAGAAAATATGGCAGAAAGAGGCATGATGACATCATTAAAGACACCTTTAGCAAGATTTAAAATTTAACATCTTGTCAGCCCCTGAAATGGATAATTTTGACAACATGTTCTATATGTTTGTATAAATAAAGTAATTTTTTTGCTTATCAGGTTGACTGGAATTAAAACAATGAGCTTATTCAGTGAATGAATCCTGAGGTGGGCCTACTGCTTTTGGGCTTGTGGGAGGATAGTCTTGGAAAACCTTTCTAGAGTGTTGTTCGGCTGTATATACAAAGTTCCAACAGATCTTCATGCCCTTTGACCATTAAATCACATATGGAAATTCATACTCAGGAAATAATCAGTGATCTACACATGTTTAAGTACAAGAATATTAATCTCTTAGCATAATCAATTGACAGAGACACTGGGGCAGTAAGGGCTTGCCGTAGGTGGGAATGGCTGGGGGACGGAGTCAACTAAAGCCTAATGCCAAATGGTAAGAAAATAGTTATGTATGTTGTTCACGTGGAAGATAACATCAACTAAAAAGAAGTAGACAAAACTATGTGTAGAATTAGCACACTCTTTAATGCACACACACACACACACACACACACACACACACACACACACATCCACTCTCACAGATGCACATGCATACAGTTTGGGAAATATAGCCCAAAATATTAATAATGATTCTTCAGTACATGGAAACAAGAATGATATTGCCATTTCTATTATGCTTGCCTATATTTTTCAAATTTTCTAGAATGTACCTGTGAAAAGTTATAATCACAAAAATGTTATTTTTAATAGTATCAGTTTATTCACTTAGAATATTAGCAAAATTACTTCTTACCCAGATTGCAAGCCATTTTTCAATGTCTATGATCCAAAAAGAGAATACTTCTCTAAATGTGTATGATGATATCTCTCACTTACCTCTATTTTCTAAGAAATTAAATAATACTTCAGATGTATTTTGGTCTTTTGAGGTGAAATATCTTTTAACATAAAATATTATTTTTGGAAGTATTTATCATTACTTTTATAAATTTCCATGGGGGCAGTAATTTCTAAATTGTGCACTTTGTGACTATGGTACCTTTATATTGGTATACATAATTATTTTATATTTATAATCTATAATAATAAAGGTGTAATATGCTAATTAGACCAGATGTCCTTCTGGACAACCTTCCAGACAAAGCTGGAGCTGCAAGGGAAGCCCAGGTCCCAGGTGCCTGCTGGCAGCTGGAGGAAAGCCTGGGTCCCGGGTGCCAGAGGGAAGCCAGTGCTGGCAGCCAAGGGAAGGAAAGTTTCTCTTGCACCAATTTAATGCATCGGCCTCTAGTAATAAATAATTAAGATGCTAGAACAGAGAGATGGAATACATTCTATTTAAGAATACAAATTTTTCACTATTCAGCCTGAAATCTATCAAATCAAATGCCACATTAGTGGATCTTCCATGTAACTTAAAAGAAACTGCATATATGAAAATGTGTCAAAAGAAATAAAGTAATATATTATGAATTGATATATGCTAAACACAATAAATGGTTTAAAGGAGTATTTAGATTAATTAATGGATATTTGATTTGTAATGCTCTTATGGGAGTACAGATAAATTAGAATATCTTTGCAACTTTTAAGATGGTAAGTTCCCTTTAAATAATTTGCACTTTATCTTATTTTAAATAAATCATTGTTCTATTTACCACTAATATAGTTTAAACTTTATAGGTACCAGGATTGTGTATCTTTCACTAATACATATGTCTACTCCAGTATTCAAATATTTTAATCTCAATTAATATATTGAATTGTATTAAACTATCATTCTCTCCCAGAAGACATCCATTGAGCAGAATAATGAAGTGGTTGAACCAGTGGT
Organism: Pipistrellus hanaki; assembly: GCF_964339955.1. Taxonomy (NCBI): domain Eukaryota; kingdom Metazoa; phylum Chordata; class Mammalia; order Chiroptera; family Vespertilionidae; genus Pipistrellus; species Pipistrellus hanaki. Next base: position 57,864,911 of record NC_140524.1, on the reverse strand, counting down.
AGGCCACACAAAAGTTTAATTCAATAAACAAGACAGAAATTTTGGTATTTGAGCTCATGACTTGCCATTAGGAAGTAAGCACAAATCTATATGCACAAGAAAAAAATGGTATCATAAAGCATCCAGAGAACACAGCTTTTTCTCATTAAGGAATTCACTGACATACTTGTAAAAACATGTACTCCTTTTTGGTGAATGAAACTAAAGATCTCTAGCCATAATATTTTATGGATACTTATGATCACTGGAAGATGAAAGGTCTATGTATTTACCATGTAATGTTGAATTAAATGACGTGCATTAAAGATATATTCCTTTCATACTATGAGTTTGTGGGAATTGCACAGGAACCTCCAGCTCCTTGAATACACTAAGAGCAATTGAAGCGATTGACTTAAATATGTGTTTTATGGTGATTTTATTTTTTTAGATGTAGATACCTTGAGGGTAGTATATTATACTGGCTGCCTTTCTAGACACACTATATTAAGCAGCAGAATTCCAGAAGTGCATTAAAATGGAAAGTACAATATGAGTAGCAATATGTGCACTCCCCTCAGGGAGCCGGTGTGCCCTCTCTGCACATGTTTTTATGATCTGGTCAGAAAGCTAGAGAACAGAAAGAACCTGGACCTAACTCTTCATTAAAGAAGATGTATAATAATGCAAAGCATGGGCCATATACCTGCAGAGGTGCAGAGAGAAAAAAAAGCCTCAATAAAAGTCAAAGAGCACTGCTTATAAAATCTAATTCTGAAGACATTTCTTTGGGAAATGCTTTACATCAAACAAGTCTATTTTGCTTTTATGCCAGTAAATCTCATTCACCACAGTTGCAGCAGGAGAAAATAGTTTGTCAGAAACTTTCAGAGACTTATCTGCTAGAGGTTTTTAGTACAGTCTGAGGAAATGCAAGAGTTCATAAAAATGGAGTGTATTGCCTTTCCTGCCATCTAGTCCCAGTGCTGTGGATATTATGAACTGGGGTTGTGAAATCTAGGTAAGAAGAATTTGTCTGGACCTGGAGAAGACCTGTATATCATCTCTCTGATGATAATGTGGTGGTGGTGAAGAATATGATGATAACGACATTTGTATTCTTTACCATTTATAAAGCATTTTCACATGCATTGTCTGTTTTTATCCTCAATAATATATCTAAACGGTGATTAAGGCAAATAAACCATCCCCACATTAAAGATAATTCACAGGTACCAAAGTGGACCAATTATTTGCTTTAGGGCCCAAAGGAATTTAAGTAATTCTGAAGTTAGAGAGATCTGAGTTTGAATTACAATGCCCACTGATATAGTAGAATGAGCTTGGCTCCTGACTACGCCAGTCTCTCTACCTCCAAGATAAACAAAATAATATCCATTCTTTGTAATGTAGCTGTGAGGATAAAATGAGACTAAATATGTCAAAGTGCCTTGAAGTAGTCAATAAAAATTAGTTCCATTTCTTTCCTTTTACTGAGAGAGGTGAGGCTAGGAAGCTCAGGCACGACTGGCCTCAGAGAATCATTCAAGGCTGAATGAATTTTTCAGTCCTCAGAGATGAGGTTCAAATATAGGACATCTGAGTTAGGGGTGCTAAAGGACAAGTGCTTTGAGCTCTGCCTCCTTTCAAATGCCCTGCTAAATGAGGGGGCAGCAAACAATTGCCAGTATATCCTTAAAACTTTCACACAGTTTTTCCAGAGTCAAGGAATAAGTATCCTTTAGTAGCAAACCATATACTGCAGTTTCAGAGTAGACACTTTGGGAAACAAAGTTTTTCTCTGCCCATCCAGGTTTGGTTCTTCTCTGCATTTGATAATGAGAGTTAAGCTTAGTACATTATGTTGTTGCATGTATGTCAAACATTTTTGTGTCAGTTTCTAAAAGGCAAGGACAATGTATAACAGTTGCTTTTGTATACAATAGCACAAAATAACTATGAAAATCTCCTTGTGTAGTCATTTTTTGGCATGGCTGTATACCTTGACACTTATCCACAGTACTAAATTTGGCATTGAATTTCTTTTTTTTTTTAAATATATTTTATTGATTTTTTACAGAGAGGAAGAGAGAGGGATAGAGAGTTAGAAACATCGATGAGAGAGAATCATCGATCAGCTGCCTCTTGCACACCCCCCACTGGGGATATGCCCGCAACCAAGGTACATGCCCTTGTCCGGAATCGAACCCGGGACCTTTCAGTCTGCAGGCCGACGCTCTATCCATTTAGCAAAACCGGTTTCAGCTGAATTTCTTATATACATATTTAATGTTAGCTACTGGTTACATGTCAAGTGTGTTGAAGATTTTTTCTGGGAAATGAATAACTTTATTTTTGTTGTTGTTATGCTAAATGTTTAATCTTGGAATTCACAAAGAAGGTGCAAGTGCCAACATTGTTACCACAAAGTGAGAGGCATGGAGTATGGATTTATAAAAATCAATCTTTGATAACATATAGCATAATGGTATGGTCCTAAGCAAAGCCTTCACCAGCTTACCTATCTTTAGCAGGAAAATATCAGAAGCCATATGCAGATTTCACAAAATCATGAAAAATTATCTTGTATATATTGTGTTAACAGAATGTGTAAAAATAATAATAGAGTATCACAGAGAGCATCATCTAATACATTTGGTTTCATGTTCACATTTTGACACCCTGCTGATTTCTAGCTGCGTTAACGTTCTACACCTTTGTCAAAAGTAGATCATTATGCAGGCTTCAAATAGATGATAAAAATGAGATTGATTTAATTAGGAGTCTTTATACAATGTATGTACATGGCTTAAGAAAAGTTTGCCCTTAGGATTAGAAGAGCAGGGATGACTGAAATTTCAACATCAAATTGGGCAGTAATTTAGAATTAACTTATTTGATATAGACATCATTTACAAGAGAAGATAAGGGCTCATGATTTCACAGGAATTTAGTTTTTCACTATTTCTAATAAGAAGATAGTTGAGTTTTATTAAGGAGATCTTAGCCAATGGATCCAGCTAAATAGTAAATGCTAAATTAAGGGCCTTACAAGAAAAAGGAGAAATATTGACCAGGCATTTTCTATGATTTTAAGTAAGTAGAGTTGGTGAAGGAGCCTAAAAACTTTAGCAGAAATGGCAATGAATGATTTTTCATTCTCTAAGTTTACTCTTACAATTCATATGGATCAGGATGTCTTGTCAACAATGCATATCAACAATGATTCTTCTCTTTTGCTCTTACCACTAGTAGGTTTATATCAAGTGTTCAACATTTTATTCAGTTTAGAACTTAAAGATTTCACATTGCGACAAACATTTATACTGGAATTGTTCTTTGCTAAAATTTGCATGCACTGGAAAGAAAGAGAAGTTGTTCATGTAAGATGATAACAGAAGAATATTATTCGTTTTTAAACTGTAATTATAAATGTACCATAAAATCAACAAATTATTCATAATTTTTACTGTTTTTGGAACATTCCTACACCTTGTGAAAAGCTGAGGAAAGCTACAAAAATAAAGTTTAAAACAAATTTAATCATGAAGATTAAAAAGATTTTAACCTGAATGTTTATATGTTGGTTTTGGAGATCTAGTACAAATCTATACTAATAATCTATACTAATAACAGATAAATATGGTAATTGACCCTCACTCTTTGATGCCCACAGCCAGTCAGGAGGAAATATGCAAATTAGTGGTATAAAGTTGGCAGTGGTCATGGAACGGGCTGGAGGCTTGGGTTGCCCCCAGTGATGGAGGAAGCCAAACTTCCTGACTGTCTAGGCTGGCCGCCAAAGGAGAGGCCTGTGGGTGGTGATCACAGAGCAGGCCAGAGTGTGCAGCAGGCTTGTGTCACCTGTGCTGGTTACCGAGGGAGAGACCTGCAAACAGCCCACAGCCCCTCACCCTGGATGGCCACACCTCCGTGTGGGGACCCTCATCCCATGGAGGCATGGCTGGTCTGCAAACTGTCCCAGTCCCTCACCCAGGCTGGCACCATCCCCAGTGGGGACCCCCCCACCCAATGGGGGCGTGGCCAGCCTGCAAACCATCACAGGCCCCTCGTCCAGGCTGCCCAGCCTCCCAAAGGAAACCCCACCCTGATCCGGAATACCCTTCAGGGTAAACATGCTGGCCCCCACCTGTGCACCAGGCCTCTATCTATACTAATAAAAGGGATTTAGCATAATAAACAATAGTAAAAAATTCCTGCTTTGCTATTAATTTTTAATCACTTTGTCCAATTGCCATATATTGGATAAAAAGTTAACTCCAATTATTATACTACTTTGAGAAGTAATTCACTAAACAATTAAGAGATATATGATGAGTCACCTCACACCTGTCAGAACGGTAATCATCAACAAATCAACAAATAAGTGCTGGAGAGGATGTGTCTAAAAGGGGAACCCTGGTGCACTGCTGGTAGGAATGCAGACTGGTGCACCCACTGTAGAAAAAAGTATGGAGTTTCCTCAAAAAATGGAACTGCCTTAAGATCCAGTGATTCCACTTCTGGTAATATATCTGAAGAAACCTGAAACACTAATTTGAAAGAATGTATGCACGCCTATGTTCATTGCAAGGTTGTTTACAATACCAAAGATCTGGAAACAGCCCAAATGCCCATCAGTAGATGAGTGGATAGAAAAATTGTGGTACATTTACACAATGAAATACAACATGGCCATAGAAAAAGAAGGAAACCTTACCTTTTAAGAAATCATGGATAGACCTGGAGAATATGATGCTAAGTGAAACAAGACAGTTTAAGAATGACAAGTACTATACAATCTCACTAATATGCAGAATCTAATGAACAAAATAAACTAATGAACAAAATAGAAACAGAGGAATGGACATATGGAACAGACTGACAGATCTCAGGGTAGGAGGACTGGATGAAAGAGGTGAATGGATTAAGAAAAAAAACAACACATATATACATAACCCATAGACACAGACAATAGTGTGGTGATAGCCAGAGGGAAAGAGGGGTGGGGTAGTGGAGGTGGACAAAAGAACAGGGAAATGGGGATGAAAAGAGAATTTGCTTGGGATGATGAGAACACAATGCAGTGTGCAGATGATGTTTTATTGAGTGGTACACTTGAAACCTGTATGGTTTTGTGAATCAATGTCACCCCAAATAATTCAATGAAAAAACGAGATATATGATGAGTAAAAGATTTATGAGTATGAACACATGGAGCTGTCAACAAAGAATTTAAAATCACACATTTTAGGTATACATTTTTAAGAAATACCAAGATCATTCTTAAAACTCTCTTTGGTTACTTTAAAATGCTTTAATCACTAGGGTTGATGGTTGTCCAGATTAGGTAAGCGATGTGTATATTTTTTCCTTTATTATCCCACATAAGTAACTCTTGGTGCTATATGATAGATATATGAAAACATTTTTAAAGAAAAGAACATTTTTTATCACAATATACAAATACTAGTAGTCCAGTGCATGAAATTAGTGGCTTGGTGCACAAAATTTGTGCATGGGGGGTTCCCTCAGCCCAGCCTGCACCTTCTCCAATCGTGGATCCCTTGGGGGATGTCCAGAGCTGGGATAAAGAAACTGGAATTGTGATTGACAAATTGCTAAAGTTACAACGTGGACAAGTCTGAGAGTTAAAAGCTCCAGGATGACAGTCATAGGGATCCTCCACAATTTCATAAGATGTTGATAAGGAAAGAGGCTATTCATGTGTGGGGGTACGAGGATATAGGAAATATTTTAAAATGGATCTTTATAGTTAAATATATTACAGATGACCCCCTCCTCTTTTCCCCCATTGACCCCTTCTACTTCACACTCACCCTCCAAAGCCTTAACCACACTATTGCCTGTGTCCATGGGCTATGTATATATGCATATAAGTTTCCCAGTTAATCTTTGAACCATCTTTCAATTGTTTTGTGAATCTAAAACTTCTTTAAAGAAAATAAAAAATCCCAGTGTACATTTTTTATTATTTTATTTAAAATTTTATTTTTAAATTACACTTGACATTCAATATTATTTTGTATTAGTTTCAGGTGTACAGTATAGTGGTTAGACAATCATACACTTTACAAAGTATTGATATTTCCAGTACCCACCTGGCACCACACACAGTTATTAGAATATTATTAACTATCCTAATATATAAAAACCTAGAGTCCATAACATCCAAAATGATCAAAGGCCCAACCAACCAAGGGGGGTGCAGATCAGGCCCAAAGAGAGGCCTAGAGAGAGAAGCAGGGTCTGATCTGTAGCCTCTGTGGCAGCTGTTGATCAGCTCTTGCCTCTCGCTTTCACTCTGGGCCTGGCCAGCAGCTGCACCTCTCTTTTTCTTGGGCCTCCACTGAGGCTGCTCATCAGCCCTCCCCTCTATGAAGCCTGTTGATAGTCCTAGAGATGCTAACTGGCATAGAAACTGACCAATCAGAACCTAATCTAGGTGAACTGTGAAGACAGAACCTAAGGTGGGAGCTGAGGAGGAGCTTTAAGGGCAACATCTGTTTCTTTAAGGGCAACAGCTGTTTGATGTAATTTGTAAGAAAGCAGTTCAATTTTTTAATGACCAGTTGGCAGTATATTGCATATGGCTGGCTATCTGTCCGGATATAGGGATTATGTGTTTTTGTCTGCCAAGAGCATCTCCTCCTGCTGAAAAAGACTTTCTGCCCCTTTAAGCAATCCTATTCTATATAATCTATCTATACTAATAGAAGGGTAATATGCTAATTAGACTGGGTTGACGGTCATCTTCCAGATATCTGACTTCCTTCCAGACAAAGCCATGATGTTGGGGGCAGAGGCAGAGAGGGCAGTTGGTGGCAACTAGTCTGGCAGGGCAGAGCAGTTGGGGGTGAGGTCAGGCCAGCAGGGGAGGGAAGTTGGGGGCAATCAGGCAGGCAGGCAGAGGGGTTATGGGAAATCAGGCAGGCAGGCAGGTGAGGGGTTAGGAGCTAGCTGTCCCAGATTAAGAGAGGGATGTCCACAGGGATCAGGCCTAAACCTGAGGTTGGACATCCCCCAAGGGATCCACGATTGGAGAGGGTGCAGGCTGGGCTGAGGGAACCCCCCCATGCACAAATTTTGTGCACCAGGCCACTAATATATATATGTAGATTCCTTATGTTATACTTTACACAACCATAACCATTCTATAACTACCAATTTATACTTCTTAATCCCTTCACTTTTCACCCAGCTCCCCACCCTCTCCCCTCTGACAACCATCAGTTTGTTCTCTGTATCTATAAATCTGTTTCTATTTTATTTGTTCATTTATTTTATTCTTTAGATTCCACATATAAGTAAAATCACATGGTATTTATCATTCTTGAGTAAATATTTTTACTTCAGATAAAAAAAAAATTATATATATATATATATATATATATATATATATATATATATATATTTCTCCATGGTATCATGGTGGTTATTATTTTAATGTCTCCAAATTCTATGTAAAAACCATGAGTGTTTACCATAATCGTCTCTGTCTTTATTCTGCATACTAAATAGGTTAATAATTCCAATTGTATCTTTCCACAAAATAAATTCTTTATATTTTTGTTTGTTACTATTTCTTTCCCTCCAGTTTCTTTTCAGAATCCTGCTTCTGTTGCCCTCCCATAGGAATATAATATCATGTGTTAAATGTATGTCCATGAAATGTGTGTATTGTGTGTATATATATATATATATATATATATATATATATATATATATATAAACTTAAGCGACCGTCATAACTGAAACAACTGAATGGATGATGGAACAGGCTGCATGGGGCAACCAGGCCATCAGGGGGGTTATTGAGGGACAACCAAAGGACTGAACATCAGGTCATGTGGGGTGACCAGGCTGGCGGGCGTTGGGGCAGTGAAGGAAGACCAAATGACCAAACAAAAGGCTAAGTGGGGTGACCAGGTGTGGGGGGGCAATGAGGGGTGACTTGGCTGGTGGGAGGGGCAGTTGGGAGTGACCAGGCTGGCAGAGGGGAGCAGTTAAGGGCAACAAGACCAACAGAGGGGGGCAGTTAGGGGCGACCAGACTGGTAGAGGGAGGCAGTTGGGGTTGAGCAGGCCAGCAGAGGGGGGCAGTGAGGGACAACCAGGCCAGCAGGGAGGGCAGTTGGGGGTGACTACGCTGGCAGGGAGGCAAGTTAGGGGCAATCAGGCAGGCAGGCAGGTGACCAGTTAGGAGCCAGTGATTCAGGATTGTGAGAGGAATGTCTGACTGATTGGAAATCCCCTGAGGGTTCCCTATTGGAGAGAGTGCAGGCTGGCCTGAGGAGAATACCCCCTTCCCATGCATGAATGTCATGCACCAGGCCTCTAGTATTTTCCATAAAGCAGGCATATATTAAAGGGGCAAGAATTATAATGCTTTATTCTTTTAAAGTATTTTCAGATCCATTGTATTGTTCGATACATCCTATGAAATATGACATATTTTATTCTCTTAAATGATTGATTTTTCAAAAACCCTGAGAAACATATATATTTAAATGAACTACCCATAGGCACACAACAAATAAAGGACAGCTTCAGGGCTAGTAATCCAGTGCTTTGCCTACAATGCCATGGTGAGTTTTACTTATAATTGTAGACACCTAATCTCTCATTATTATATAAATATGATAAACCAACAAAACTAGATTTAGAAGTACAAGGATCAGGAAAAGAAGCTATTTCTTACAATTGAGAATATTAGGGGCTCCCTAACTTTCCTCTTATAGACATGGAATTAATAATGTTGAATGACAGTACCAGAGTTACCAATAAACTTCATATGAATTGCTTGATTTTTGAAGCATTTTATACCATTATTATTAAGCTGCTTGTGGTGAGATTAAGACAGCCCTGCTGTCTCATGAAATCAATAAATATATACTATCTAATTTTTCAAACCCTGTGGGGAGGGAAAATGTCAGGACCCCAATCACTTCAAGTACATGACCTACTTGTCCTCAGAAGTGATGGGGTGAGTGTGCATGATCAAAGAACCATTGCTGCACTGAAATCATATCAATGGCAGTATCTTTTTTTTATCTTTTTATATTTTCAGTGTGCACTTTGTCAAGAATGAGTTAAAGAGACAAAGCCGCCGAAACCGGTTTGGCTCAGTGGATAGAGTGTCGGCCTGCGGACTGAAGGGTCCCAGGTTCGATTTCGGTCAAGGCCATGTACCTTTGTTGACACATCCCCAGTGGGGGGTGTGCAAGATGCAGCTGATCAATGATTCTCTCTCATCAATGTTTCTCTCTATCCCTCTCTCTTCCTCTTAGTAAAAAATCAAGTGTATATATATATATTTATATATATATATATATATATATAATGACAAAGCCAATACATAGATTCCCTCCTACACCTCTCCCATTTTTCACTTATACTCTGTTTTTCATAACGGGGTTTATTTTTTATTTTGTTTATTTTTTAGCTAAGTAATGCAAAATTAGTGACTAAAATCTGAAAATAGCACTATTAATGATTCTACCTTTGAATTCTCCTTCTTATTTGCATGTGACAGAATGATATCTCTGAAGAATTTCAGCCTCCTATTCTAACACAACTCTCAAAGAATTGCCTTGTTTGCTAATCATTCTAGCATAAAAATGTGTTAATTATATACCTTAGGTTCTATTTTCTAAGAGATAATATTGCATCTCTACTACTTATTACAAAATTTCTTTCACCATGAAGCATCCTATATTGGTGGTCTGAGATTTGGAAATAACCTTAATAAATACTGCAACATTCATGCAGATTGGCTTTCACTGTCCTTCTATAATATATTTTATGTGACACTTAAGTAACTGAAGTATTTTAAATTGATATGAATGACTGCAAAATGTTTTGAAATCAATGACCATACAAATATAATTCCCTAGTGCAAGTTATAGAGCTGGATAGGATATATTAATAGCATTAGCAGCAGATGTTCAATAGCCAGATTCCCTATAAGCAAAGGCTCAAATCACAGCAAGACTGACCTTTTGTATGGCATACCTTAGGGGCTTGATTATATGTAACTTTGAATTGCCTTCAAATATCATATCTCCTCTCTCCAAAAAAGATCTAAATCTCTTCGAAGGCCTTACAAAAATGTGTTCTGTGATTCTTCTGTCAATTCAGAATGTAAATCTGTGTTGATTGATATTTATTGTTTGATGCACAACTTTTCCAAAGATAAAAGGCAAACTTTAATAGGCTGTCAATTTTTAGAATAAGTAACATGAAAAGTATTAATTGAACATTTACTATGTGTCAGAAGTGTTCTAAGTGCTTTATGCACCTTAACCTATTTAATGCTCATAAAATTCCAGAGGATTTCAGTGACTTCCTGTTTGAGAATAAGATGCAGTGTGCACAATTCTCTCTCTTCTAGTATGTGCACTTGAAGACCATGTATATTATACATAAAACAAGTATATGAAGATCCAGAAAGGTAGAGATGAAAAAGAAACTGTCTAGGGACCTTAGGTCCTGAGGAATTGGCACAGCAGTGAGTCCAAAGTTGTGCTGTTGTGTATTTTCCCCTCATATATCCTAGAAAGAGGTATTCGAAACCTGGAAAGGCCAACAAGTACAGACAAAAAGAGCCACAAGAAGAACCTGTTTTTGCTAACCAAAGGACCAAGTGAGGAAGACAGAAAAATTTAAAAAAAATAATTCTACCCCCCAAAAATACCACGTGAAAACCTCTGGCCTCACCCCTACCCCACCAGCAAAGCACAAGGAGGAAAGCATAGATTTACACTCTCAGCAGCATATAATGAGTCAGCCTTCTCCCTCCTCCTATCCTGGGATGATATTAGAGAAGGCAAAGTAAGGTGCTGGGACTTTGAGCCTTGCTCAGCAAGAATGATGCCACACATGAAATCACTTCCTTACAGTATCAGCAAAGGACACATGGTGAGAAGTAATGAAGTACCCCACTCTTTCTCAGCCAAGATGTAGTCAGTGAAGGCATACTGGGGAGCTGCAACTCTCCAACTTTTCCCCACAAATAATGAGGAGTCTCTTCCCCACTCACATCAATGAAAGCCAAGTTGGAAACCTGGACTTTCAACCCCTACCTTACAGTAACAAGTCAACACCCAATTCTACCATGCACAACCAGTGTCAGTGGAAGACAGCAAAGACAGAAAGTTAAATAGGATCCTGTCTCATAATCTAATATCCAAAATGTCCAGGTATTAATTAAAAAATCACTTAGACGAAAATAAAAACTTGAATGAGAAAAGACTATTAATACATACCAGCACATAGATGATAGAAATGTTGGTATTATCTAATGAGTTTAAATCAATCATCATAAAAATGCTTCAATTAACAATGATGAATATGCTAAGATTTGTTTCACTGAGTTTCAGAGAACACAAAGAGGATGTGGCTGAAAGAGTATATACTGAAATAATGGCCAAAATTTCTCAACTTTGCATAAGACAGAAACCTACAGATTAAAGAAGTTGAATGAACCTTCAATGTGCTACATTAAAAAAAAATCCATGTCAAGAAAAATCATAGCCAAACTTCTAAAAACCAAAGATAAAAATCAAAATCTTGAAAGTATAAGAATTAAATTTTACCTACAGTTCAAAGCTAATTCAAATGATGGAATATTTATCATCTGAGAGGATGGAGGCCAGAATGGGCAGCACAGAAAGTGCTGAAAGAAAAATAACTGTTAGCAAAAAACTCTACAGGTTGGGGCAAAAGCAGGTTTACAGTTGTTCATATGGAAAATAATACAATAATTAATAAGCAATAATATAAGAATAAATTGTTTCACATATTCACAACTGTAAACCTGCTTTTGCCCCAGCCTGTATATTCAGCAGATATCCTTCAATAATGAAGAAAAATCTCAGATAAAGGAAAATTAAGAGAATGTATTGCCAGCAGATGTACATCTTAAAGCATCACTAAAGGACATGCTTGAAACAGAAGAAAAAATGGTTAAGGAAACCTTGGAACATGTGAAAGAAAGAAAGAATAACAGAAACAGTAAAAATATGGGCAAATGCAATAGACTTCCTCTTCTTGCATTTTTTAAGATATATCTTATGGTTGAAACATAACACTATCTGATGTGATTCTAAATGTATTAGAGTAAATATTTAAATCATTTATATTATAAATTAGGGAGGATAGAGTAGAATAAAGAGAAATAACGATTCTGTACATTATTCAAACTGATAAGATGTCAATACCAGTAACTATAATATGTATGTATATTGTACTACCTAGAACAACCACTAAGAATTATATTAACTGTAAATGGTGTAACTACAACAATTAAAATGTAGAGATTGGCGTTGTCTATAAGAAAACATAACCCAACTACATGATATTTATAAAAAAATCACCTCAAACATAACAATATGGTTAATGGTATATACAAAATGTTTGTTTTCCCCAAAATTCACATATTGAAATCTAACTCCCAACTTGATATTATTTGAAAATGGGTTCTTAGGTGGTGATTATATTATGAGAGTAGAGCTCTCATGAGAGGGATTAGCCCTTAAGAGAGGAACACCCAGGAAGCTCCCTCATCCCTTTTCCATGTGAAGACACAGCACAAAATAAAAACCAGGAAACAGGCCTTCACCAGACATCAGTTCTACTGGTGCCTTGATCTTTGACTCCCCAGCCTGCATAATTTTGAGAAATATCTATTGTTTAAGCCACCCACTCTATGGCATTTTTATTAAAACAAGCTAAGCCAGTTGTTTAAAACCAGTAATACTATTTAAACACTAATCAAAAGAAAGCTGTAGCAGCTTTATTAATGGCAAACAAAACATATTTCTGAACAAAGAAAATTACCAGAGACAGAGAGCAACTTCATATAAATCCTAAGGGTCAATTCCCAAGAAGACATAACTATCATAATGTGTATATACCCCAAATATCAGAAATATAAAACATGTGAAGCAATACCTGTTAGAAATGAAAGGATAAATAGAAAACATCTACAAACATAATTGGAGAAATTTCCAGCTATGAGTACAATTACAAGATGGAAAATCAGTAAGAATATTGAACTGAAAAAAAACCAATCACAGGATCTAAATGAAATAGGTGGAATAGCTCATATAATAATAGCAAAAGAGCAAAATAAACATTTTTTCAAGCATCCATGTAACATTTTCTAAGGGAGACCATACTCTGGACCATGAAACAAATCTCAACAAATTTAAAATAAAAAATTGTATAAGTATGCAGAAATCATTAAAAATGTAACAAAAAATCCAAATAACTGGCCAGTTAACAATACACTACTAAATAATCAATGGGTCAATTCCATTGAAGTTCATGACAGCAAAATTATAACATGCCAATAATTTTGAAACAGCAAAAGAGTATTAAGAAGGATATTTCTATCACTAAATGTTTACACTAGAAAAATAGTTATAAATCATAACCTAACTCCCATCTTAAGAAACAAAAATGAGAAAAGAGTTAAATAAATACATAAATAAATTTAAAACAAACAATAGAAAGAAAATAATAAATATGAGAGCAGAAATAAATAACACCTTATCTAATAAAAGAATAATATGCAAATTTACCATCACTCCAACACACAAGATAGCCGCCCCCATAAGGTCAAAGATGGCTGCCCCCATGTAGACATAAGATGGCCACCACAAGATGGCCAACAGTGAAGGGCAGTTGGAAGGGATCAGACCTGCAAGGGAGGGCAGTTGGGGCGAGCCAGGCCAGAAGGGGAGAGCAGAAAGGGGTGACTAGGCTGGCAGGGGAGGGCAGTTGGAGTGACCAGGCCTGCCGGGAGGGCTGTTAGGGGCAACCAGGCTGGCAAGGGAGGGCAGTTAGGCGTCTATCAGGCTGGCAGGCAGAAGTGGTTAGGGGCAATCAGGCAGGCATTTAGGCAAGTGGTTGGGATCCAGCAGTCCCGGATGGGGAGCCACTGAGATCAGGCCTAAACCAGCAGTTGGACATCACTCGAGGGGTCCCAGATTGGAGAGGGTATAGACTGGACTGAGGGACACACACCCTTTTGCACAAATTTCATGCACTTGGCCTCTAGTTTAAAAGAATTTTCTTTTACAGACTGACAGCTGTCAGAGGGGAATCGTGGCTTGGGGTTTAAGTGAAAAAGGTGAAAGAATAAAGAATAAAACAAAACAACCAAACAAAAAACTCATAGATACAGGCAACAGTATGGTACTAACAGAGGGAAAAGAGGGTGGGGAAGGTGTAGGAGAGAAAAATGAGGATAAATGATGGAAAGAGACCTGACTTGGGGTTTTGAACACACAATACAATGCATCGATGATGTATTACAGAATTGTACATCTGAAACCTATATAATTGTATTAACCAGTGACACCATAATAAATTCAATTTTAAAGTGTTCTCTTTAATATATATATATATATATATATATATATATATATATATATATATATATATATATTATGACAAAGGTAGGATTATTATTGCAAGTATAAAAAACCAGTTTATTCTTGCATTATTATTTATTGTTTATTATTTTTCATATGAACAACTGTAAACCTACTTTTGCTGAACCTAATTTTGCTAATATTCTACTAGAGAGATCTCAGCAACTAACTTACTTTTCAATATAACTTTTATACAGATAACTCTTAAGCCTAGATTTTTAACCTAGCAATTTCTCTCATGTTTTAGACCCATAGAGACACTGCTTACTGGTTATCTCCAACTTGGCTGGTCTTATGTGACACAGTATGTATGAAATTGAATTAATTACCTTTCCACCAAATCTGAGGCCCCCTTGTTGGTATTTCATATCTTGGTGAATGGTACCCAATTGCCTTAATTTGAAACCATAGAGTAATGATGAATTCTTACTAATTTTACCTCAATGAAAGCTCTTGAGTCAGTTTGTTCTCTATCTCCACTGTAAACACTTTATCTTAAAACCACATGCTCTCATCTGTTGTAATGTCTGCCTTGAACAATGATACCCCTTCAGTATATTTTCAACAGTGATGCTAGAAGAGTCTTTATGAAACTTAAGACTAATCATTTTAACCCCCTACTTAAAATAGTTCAGTACCCCTCTATGGATCATAGGATGATATAGAAACTCCTTAACTTTTGTTAAAGGCACTTATGCTCTGCTTGTGCCTGTTCCTCCATGTAAATTTTATTCTCATTTAAGTCTCTACTATTTTTCTAGGTAAGAGTCTTTTGTGCCTATGAGTCCTTTCATCTATGAGTTTTTTTCATAACTGCTTCTTCTGTGAGAAGGTCTCTTCTCTGTTCATCTCTGCCCCAGCCAGTATTTGCCAGTTCTTCATTCTCCAACACTGATCTCATTAGCTGACTCCCATATCTTTCTATGCTATTCTAGATTAAGTATTCCCTCATTCTCCTACTGTAAAACCTTCTAATTATCATATTCATATCACTGTGAACTACTTTAACACCAGAACTTATTTTCATAGAAGTATCAGATTTTCATCTCTATCAGCTTGCTGTAGTGAGAACGTTATTTCATTGACATAAATTCCTTTATTTTTAACTAGAGACCTGGTGAACAAAATTTGTGCACAGGGGTGTGTGTCCCTCAGTCCAGCCTGCACCCTCTCCATTCTGGGACCCCTCGAGGGATGTCCAACTGCCCATTTAGGCCCAATCCAGGTAGGATCAGGCCTAAAATGGGCAGTCAGACATCCCTCTCACAATTCAGGACTGCTGGCTCCCAACTGCTTGCCTCTCTGCCTTCCTGATTGCCCCTAACTGCTTCTACCTGCCAGCCTGATCACCCCCTAACCACTACCCTGCCAGCCTGATTGATGCCTAACTGCTCCCCTGCCAGCCTGTTTGCCCCTAACTGCCCTCCCCTGCAGGCTTGATTGCTCCCAACTTCCCTCCCTTTCAGGTCTGGTCCCTCCCAACTGCTGGCCTCTTGTGGCAGCTATCTTGTGTCCACACGGGGACAGCCACCTTTGACCACATGGGGGTAGCCATTTTGTGCATTGGAGTGATGGCCAATCTGCATATTACTCTTATTAGATAGGATATGGGGATGATATAAATGCCATGTTACATAAGATTATATATCCGTATTTTCCGGTGTATAAGATGACTTTTGAAACAAAAAAAAGTCAACCGAAAATCGGGGGCAAAAGACCAAAATTGCACAAAAATTACCTTCAGATTTTGATGGCAAAGTAAGTCTTTTCTTTGAAGTGGGGGGTAGTCTTATACAGCGAATATAGGCCTAAACCTATGTTTTAACTGTAAAATTAAGGGGTCGTCTTATACACCGGAAAATACGGTAAGAATTGAGATTATGCATGTAAAACACTTATTACAGTGTCTGACACATAATAAATTATCAGTACATTTTCCTTAATAATGATGTAGTTATGAGCAGTAGTAATAATAGTATTCACTCCATACTTAGTCTCTGGTGCATAATGACTATTTGCTTAATATTTTTTGAGTGAATATATAATTATTTTTTGTTGAAGGTAATTTTATAAAGATATTTTTGTGCTTTTTTAAAAACTGAACATTTTACCCTGTTTTATTGGTTTCAGACAAGCAAATATTTGTGCAGAACTTAAGTCTTTGGCTCTACCTGTGAGTTGTTTCTCTTTGGAGAAAATTCCATCTTTGAGCATATTATATTAGTTTGTGCTGGATTGTATGTTAGTTAATAAGAACAAAAGTAAAACAAACCTCAAAACTAATGGTTGTATTTTCATTTTCAATATATTAAAAATAATCAATTCTGCTCCATATGTGGTGTAGGTAAATGCAATATTTTAATCCTCTCATAACCACATAAAAATACAACTAATCTACAGAACAACCATCATGGAGAACTACCTGAAATATGATTTAACAGAAGTCCTACAGCTAAGGGTATAAAGAAGAAGCCACAGCAAGACTGGAGGGAGGGACAGAGAAGAGGAAAAAATTAATCCCAAACCCATGTATGGCTGTTAAAAATTGGGAGGAATATCTCAGATGTGGAAGTCCCCCCAAGGAGCAAGGGGTCTCATACTCATCTCAGGGCCCCAAGCCCCAGGGTTCCAATACCAGGAAGAGAAGCTTCCATAACTTCTGGATTTAAAAACTAGCTTCAATTGTGGCTAAAAGGAGGACTGCTGGATTCCCAGGAATTCCTCTAAAATGATCTGCACATGGACTTACTTAGACTCACTCCCTCTGAACTCCAGCTCTGTGGCAAGAGCCACAGGCATACAAGGAGGAATTAAATTGTCTGGCATGATAGCAAGAGCTAGAGGGGCAACTTTCTCCCAGACAGAAGTGCTGGAAGAGACCATTGTTCCTTTATAAGCTCCCTTCCCAACCCCAGACCATCAACCTAGCTAACAATGTTCTCCTCACCCTGATGATATCTTGAGACCCTGCCCCATACAACTTGTGGGTCCACCTGAGCATTTCCAGTGGCTTTTTTTATACAAATGTCCTTTTATACAAATGTCCATTTTTTATACAAATGTCCTCTTTTGGCTCATGTTTCAGCAAAACCTCTCAAAAAAGCATCTTCTGGCTCAGAATGCCCCCTACCTCTTGCTAAGTGTCCCCAGGCCTGGCAATAGTGGCAGCTACCCTTGGTTTGCAGCTTGGCTTCTCCTTGGTACCTCCAAGTCCAGCACAGTGGCAGCCATATGCAGATAACTGTGGCTCATGCTGGGTGGCCTCAGGCAGGGCAAAAGTGGAGGATTACTTTGGCCTGAACTTCCTGGGATGCTCCAGAGTCAATGCAACTGGTAGACTCAATTCAGAAGGAAAGACACAGAATAAAAGTAAATGGATAGAACATGAGAATGGAAACAAGCAAACAAACTGGGGTAGAAATACTTAGATCAGACAAAACAGACTTTAAAACAAAGCTATATGATAAGACACAGAGAAGGGATCACAATTCTTCATCTGGGTATTTATCTGAAGAAATCCAAAACACTAAAGCAAAAAAAAACAAACAAAAAACAAAAAACAAACAAACATAGAGGGTAGAGGCAAAAGTAGGTTTATAGATGTGAGTATGTGAAACAGAGTTTATTCTTGTATTATTATTTATTATTATATTACTTTTTGTATTATTTTCCATATGAACAACTGTAGACCTACTTCCCCCCTCCCACCCTGTATATATTCCCATAAAAAGGAATGAAATCTTGCCATTTGCAACAACATGGGTAAAATTAGGGAGTATTGTGCTGAATGAATAATTCAGACAGAGGAATACAAATGCCATAAGATTTCACTTATATGTGGAATCTAAAAAAACAAACAAGCAAGTAGAACAGAAACAGACTCACAGATATAGAGAACATTTTGATTGCTGCTACATGGGAAGGTGTTGGGGAGATGAGTGAAAAAGGGAAAGGGATGAAGAAGTACAAAATATTAGTTACAGAATAGTCATGGAGATGTAAAGTTAAAAAATATTGTAATAACTATGCATGATGTAAGAGGATTGTATATTTATTGGGGTAATCACTTAGTAAGTTAAATAATGTCAAATCACCAGGTTGTACATCTGAAACTAACATAATATTATTTGTCAACTATAATTAAAAAATAAAAATTATTTAAAGTTTAAAAAAAAAGCCATATAGGTCTAACTTGGATCTACATAAAGAAAGGAACAACATTGAAGAAGGAATAAATGGAGGTAAAATAAAAAAAAACTTTTATTTATTCTTAATTGGTCTAAGAGATAATAATATGTTCAAAATAATAATAGCAGCAATATATTTGGATATATATGCATATTGCTATGGTCTGAAAGTTTATGTCCCCTCAAAATTTATATATTAAAATTCTAACCCCCAAGGTGATTATATTAGGACATGAGGACTTTGGGAGCTGGAAGGGTCACAAGGACAGAGCCCTCATGATTATTAGTCACCTAATAAAAGAGACCCCATAGGCCTCCTTAACCCCTTACACACTGTGAGAATATGAGTTGGGAGTCTGTAAGAGGGGAGAAGGCCCTTACCAGAACCTGACCATGATGATTGGACTTCCAGAACTATGAGCAATAAATTTATGCTACTTACAAGAAACTCAGGCAATAGTGTTTTGTTATAGTAGCCTAGACACACTAAGACACATTCACTCATACAATATACTAGAGGCCCGGTGCATGAAATTTGTGCATGGGGTGGGGGGTGTCCCTCAGCCCAGCCTGCACCCTCTCTAATCTGGGACCCCTCAAGGGATGTCCGACTGCCCATTTAGGCTGGGTCCCACTGAGCAGTAGGATATCACTCTCACAATCCAGGACTGCTGGCTCCCAACTGCTCGCCTGCCTGCTTTTCTGATTGCCCCTAACCGCGTCTGTCTGCCAGCCTGATCACCCCCTAATCACTGCCATTTCAGCCTGATTGATGTCTAACTGCTCCCCTGCCAGCCTGTTTGCCACCAACTTCCCTCCTCTGCCAGCCGGTCACCCCTAACTGCCCTCCCCTACAGGGTTGATTGCCTCCAACTGCCCTCCCTTGAAGACCTGGTCCCTCTCAACAGCCCTCCCTTGCAGACCTGGTGCCTCCCAACTGCCCTCCCCTGCTGTCCATCTTGTGTTGGCCATCTTGTGTCCACATGGGGGCAGGATCTTTGACCACAGAGCGGCAGCTATCTTGATCTTGTGTGTTGGAGTGATGGTCAATCTGCATATTACTCTTTTATTAAATAGGATAGAGGCCTGGTGCATGGGTAGGGGCCAGCTGGTTTGCCCTGAAGGGTGTCCCAGATCAGGGTGGGTGTTCCCTTGGGGTATGGGGTGGCATGAGAGAAGGGCCTGTGGTTTTCAGGCCGACCATGCCCCCCAGAGACACAAGCAGAGACACAAGCAGAAGGTAAATAAATTTTGTAGCCTGGAGGGGAGCCAAGCCTCCTGCTGACTCCATGGCAGTAACCATTTCTGTTGGAATTTATGTATCTTCTATAATTAAAACTTTGTACCCTTGAGTGGAGGTCTAGGTTGCCTAGGGCAGGCAGAAAGTTTGGCTTCCGTTGCCGGGGAAACCCAAGCCTCTCAACTGCTCTCTGTGGCTGCAGCCATCTTGGTTGGGTTAATTTGCATACTCACTCTGATTGGCTGGTGGGTGTGGCTGATGGGCATGACTTGAGCAGAGTGATGGTTAATTTGCATATTATTCTTTTATTAGGTAGGATATACTAGAGGCTCATTGCATAAAATTTCTGCATTCAGAGTGAGGAGTCCCTCAGCTCAGCCTGTGACCTCTTACAGTCGAGAAGCCCTCAGGGGATGTCTGACAGACAGCTTAGGCTGCTCCCCTGTGGCTTGTGGCTGAGCAGTGCTCCCCCTGTGGGAGTTCACTGACCATCAGAGGGCAGCTCCTGCATTGATTGTCTTCTCCCTAGTGGTCAGTGTGTGTCATAGTGACTGGTTGTTCTGCCATTTGGTCAATTTGCATATTACCCTTTTATTATATTGAAGATATATATATTTACTAGAGGCCCATTGCACAAAATTCATGCATGGGGGGAATGTCCCTCAGTCATGCCTGCACCCTCTTGTAATCCAGGACTCTTTGGTTAGGGTCCCTAGGCCTGACCCATGACCAGGATCTATTGGGGCTTTCCTTCCTCTGGCTGCTGGCAGTTTGCCCTGCCCCCACTGCTGCCACTGCTTGCCATCTGTGCAGTGCTGCCTCCCATGCCACCAGTCACCTCCCTATGTGGGCAACAGGCATGGGTTATGATCATGTGGCTGGCCTGGACCTTCCTCTGTGGGGTGATGGTTGGCTGGCCTCACACACCCACCACAGTATCACTGGCCAGTGGCCTGGGCCTCCCTCTGTGGGGCAACAGATTGTGGGGCCCCCAGATTGATCACTTTGCAGAGGGTGGCCCCACCCACCCACCACAATACCATAAGCTAGGTGGCCTGGCCTCCTTCCCTGGGGTGATTGTGGGGCAATAGCAGGGGCCCCCAATGCACCTGCCTTGGCTGCCCTGGTGCCCTTGCATGTCACAGCATGGTCATCTAGATAATCATTAAGCTTTTTGGTTGATTTGCATATTACACTTTTATTGTTATACTAGAAGCTTGGCACATGAAGTGCATCCACAGGGGAGTCCCTCAGCCTGGCCTGCACCCCCTCGCAATCCATGATTACTTGGAGGATGTCTGACTGCCAGTTTAGGCCCGATTCCACAGGGATCCCTGCAGGATTGGGCCTAAACTGGCAGTCAGACATCCGACTCACAACCTGGGACCCACTGGCTCCTAACTGCTAGCTTGCCTGCCTGCCTGATTTTCCTTAACTGCTTCTGCCTGCCTGCCTGATCACCCCTAAAAGCCTTATGTGCCTGCCTGATCTCCCCTAACTGCCTCTTCCTACCTGCCTGATATCCCCTAACTGCCTCAGCCTGCCTGCCTCATTTCCCCTAACTGCCTCTGTCTGCCTGCCTGATCCCCCTAACTGTCTGCCTGCCTAATCTCCCCTAACTCCTCTGCCTCAGCTCCCGCCATTGCAGTTTCGACCAAAAGAATGTCTGGAATGATGTCCAAAAGGTCATTCAGCTGCCTGGTCTAATTAGCATATTATACTTTTACTATATATCAATAGATTACCCAAGTATATAAAACAAATCTGAAGGTAGAACTAAATAGCAATACAATATTGGTAGAAGACTTTAATACACACTTTCAATAATAGATAAAACATTCAGACAGAATGAAGTAAGGAAATAGTGTATTTGAATTACATGATAGATCAAATAAGCCTAACAGCATTCCACACAACAGCAGCAGAATACACATTCTTCTCAAGAGCACAAGGAACATTCCAGAGAATAGAACACATCTTAGATTAGAAAACAAGTCTTAAATTTGGTTGAAATCACATCAAGTGTTTTTTCCGGTATAAAAGTAGAAATGAATGACAGAAGCGAAATTGGAAAATTCAAAAATATGTGGAAATTATACAGCATATTACTAAATAACCAATGGGCCAAAAATAAATTTAAAAAATCAGCTCTCTGGGCCAACATCTTGATGAGGCAGCAGCAGTGCCCTGCTCTCCGAGTCCCGCAATGCTGCCCAAGGATAACAACCAGAAGAAAGATGCTGTAAAGTCAGCCAAGAAAGAGAAAGACCCAGTGAATAAATCAGGGGGCAAGACCAAAAAGAAGTGGTCCAAAGGACAAGCTCAATAACTCGGTCTTCTTTGTCAAAGCCACATATAACAAAATCTGTAAGGAAGCTCCCAAGGACAAACTATGACACCAGCTGTGGTCTCCAAGAGATTGAAGATTTGTGACTCCTTGCAGGGTAGCCCTTCAGGATCTCCCCAGTAAAGGATTTATTAAACTAGTCTCAAAGCACAGAGCTCAAGTGATTTACAAAAGAAACACCAAAGGTTGGGATGCCCCAGCTGCTAGAGCAGACACATGAACAACAGGTCTCACCAGCTGTACATTTTGAAAAATAAAACTTTATTAAATAAAAATATATATAAAGTATCTTTTAAAATTATTATTGCAATTAGTTGGGTAACATTGGTTAATCAAATTATATAGGTTTCAAGTGTGTAATTATATAATACATCATCTATATGTTGTATTGTGTACACCATCCAAACTCAATTGCTTTCCTTCTTCATTTATTCCCCCTTTATCATCTTCTATCTTCCCAACACCCTTTCCCTATTATAATCAGCTTACTGTTGTCTATGATTCTTTTTTTCTTAATTCTTTAATATTTTTCACCCTTCCCCTAATTCCCACCCATCTGACAGGACTCTGTTTTTTGTTTCTATTAGTCTGTTTCTATTTTGTTTGTTTGCTTATTTTGTTCATTAGGTTCCACACGTAAGTGAAATCATATGATATTTGTCTTTCTCTAACTGGCTTCTTTCACTTGTGCGATACTCTCCAGGTCCATCCATGCTATCACAAAAGATAAGATTTCTTTCCTTTTTATGGCTGAATAATATTCCTTTGTGTAAATGTCCCACAGCTTTTTTTATCTACTCATCTGCTGATGAGCACTTGGGCTGCTTCCAAATCTTGGCTATTGTAAATAACACTGCAATGAACATAGAGGTGCATATATTATTTTAAATTAGAGTTTTGGGTTTCTTCAGATACTAGTAGCACGGTGCACAAAATTTGTACACAGGATGGGGGTGTTTCCTCAGCCCAGCCTGGACCCTCTCCAATTGGGGACCCCTTAGGGGATGTCTGACTGCCAGTTTTGGCCCAAATAAACCAGTAGTCAGACATCCCTCTTGCAATCTGGGACCGCTGGCTCCTAACTGCCTCTGTCTGCCTGCCTGATTGGCCCTAACCTCTCTGCCTGCCTTCCTGATCTCACCCCTAACTACCCTCCCCTGCTGGCCTAATTTCACCCCTAACTGCTCTCCCCTGCCAACCTGAATGCCTCTAAGTGTCTCTGCCTGTTTGATTGCCAGAGGTCAGGGTGCAGGTGAATGGGATTCCTGGCTGTCAGACCACTGATAGTAACCTATCCACCATCCAATTCTGCGAGGAATGGGGATCTCTCCTCCACCCTGGTAGGGTCCAGTTTGAAGGCTGGCTATGCCCCTGATTAATCAAGACCCAGAGTTCCACCATGCCCTGGCTGGGGCCCACAGCCCCCTCAGCAGTCATGGCTGGGTCGCCAAGGTGCCACTGCATCCCATGGCCCACAGCCCCCTTAGCAGTCTACAGGAGGTGGGAAGGGACAGGATTGAGAGGTCAGCATTTCAGTCCACTCACCTTTCTCCACTGACCTGAGCCTGCTGCTCGCAGCCTGGCATTCATTCATCCTTTCAGTTGTTTTAAACATTATGGCCCCTGGCTCTTTATATATATATAGACTAGAGGCCTGGTGCACAAAATTTGTGCACCGGGGTGGGTGTCCCTCAGTCCAGCCTATACCCTCTCCAATCTGGGACCCCTTGAGGGATGTCCAACTGCCCGTTTAGGATCAGGCCTAAACGGGCAGTCAGACATGCTTCTCACAATCCAGGACTGCTGGCTCTCAACTGCTCGCCTGCCTGTCTTCCTGATTGTCCCTAACTGCTTCTTCCTGCCAGTCTAATAACCCCCTAACCACTCCCCTGCCAGCCTGATTGATGCCTAACTGCTCCCCTGCCAGCCTGGTCACCCCTAACTGCTCTCTCCTGCAGGTCTGGGTCCCCCCAACTTCCCTTCCCTGCAGGCCTGATCACCCCCAACTACCCTCCTCTGCTGGCCTGGTCACCCCTAATTGCCCTCCCCTGCAGGCTTGATCGCCCCTAACTGCCCTCCCTTACAGGCCTGGTCTCTCCCAATTGCCCTCCCCTGTTGGCCATCTTGTGGTGGCCATTTTGTGTCCACATGGGGGTAGGACTTTAACCACATGGGGGCAGCTATTTTACATACTTGTTAAATTTATTCCTAGGTATTTTATTTTTTGATGCAATTCTAAATAGGATTATTTTTTTAGTTTCTCTTCCTGACAGTTTATTGGAATATAAAAACGCAACTGATTTCTGGATTTTTATTCTTGTATTTTCTACTTTACTAAATTCATTTATCAGTTCTATAAAGTTTTTGTGGAATTTTTAGGGTTCTCTATAAACAGTATGTCATATACAAATAGTGACAATTTTACCTCTTCCTTTTCAATTTGGTTCACTTTTATTTCTTCTGTTTGTCTGCTACGGCTAGGGATTCCATTAGTATGTTGAATAAGAGTGGTGAAAGCATACATCTCTGTCTTGTTTCTGATCTTAAGGAAAATGCTTTTAGTTGTTTTGCCCATCCTATATAATAAAACCATAATATACAAATGGACTGAATGGTGGAATGACCTGTCACTATGATGCACAATTACCATCAGGGGGCAGATGTTCAATGTAGAAGAAACACCGCTCAGCCAGAAGCCAGGCTCATGGATGGCAAGCACAGACGTAGTGGTAGGAGCTTCTCTCACCTTTGTACCAGCACTAAGCATGTCTGACTGATGGCTTAGGCCAGACATCAGTCAGACATCCCCTGAGCACTCCCGGACTGCAAGAGGGTGAAGGCTGGGCTGAGGGAACCCCCCCAAATGCACAAATTTTGTGCACCAGGCCTCTAGATGAGTATAACATTGCTATGGGTTTGTCATATATGGCTTTATTATGTTACTATTCACACTTTGAGAGCTTTTATTATATTTGGGTGTTGGATTTTATAGAATGCATTTTCTGTACCTATTGATATGACTTTGTGGTTTTTACCCTTCATTTTGTTTATGTGGTGTATCATGTTTATTGATTTGTGGCTTTTATACCAACCTTGCCTTTCCGGAATAATTCCCACTTCATCATGCTGTAAGATTTAAAAATATATATATATTTTTATTGACTTAATAGAGGAAGGAAGAGGGAGACAGAAACATCAATGATGAGAGAATCATCAATTGACTGCCTACTGCAGGCTCTCTACTAGGGATCAAGCCTGTAACCTAGGCATATTTCCTGACTGGGAATCAAACAGTGACCCCCTGCTTCATAGGTTGACATGCAACCACTGAGCAAGACCAGCCGGGCCTATATGACCGTTTTAATATATTGCTAGATCCGGTTTGTTAATATTTTGTTGAGGATTTTAGCATCTATCTTCATCAGAGATACTGGGCTATAATTTTCTTTCTTTTTCATGTCTTTATTTGGTTTTGAAATTAGGAAAATGTTGGCCTCATAAAATGATCTTGGAAGTGTTCCTTCCTCATGAAGATTTTATAATAATTTAGGAAGGATAGGTGTTCTTTGAATGTTTGCTGAAATTTACTTGTGAATCCATCCAGTTCAGGACTTTTGTTTGTTGGGACTTCTTAAAATTATTGCTTTAATTTTATTATATTTTATGAATAAAATATCTTGAGACAAAAGTAAAAATATTACATAACAAAATTTATATGACAAAACGAATGCGGCACTAAGGGAGAAGTTTATATAGATAAACACCTACATTACAGAAGAAGAAGCATATCAATTTAACAACTTAACTTTACACTTCAAAGAACTAGAAAAAGAAGAACAAATGAAACTCAAAGTTAGCAGATGGAAGGAAATAACAAAGATCAGAGCAGAAATAAATGAGAGACCAGAAAACAAAGAGATAATGAATTAATAACAGCTGATTATTTGAACAGATAAGCAAAAATGACAACTTTACAGTTAAACTAAGAAAAATAAAGACAAAACACAAATATATAAAATTAGAAATGAAAGTAGAGACATCACAATTGATACAACAGAAATTACAAAAAATGATAACAGGGTAGGTGACAGCAGGGCATGGTGTCCTGGAGCCCAGACGCAGCAGCACCTCTGCTCAGCGGAATTCCCGGGCTTCTTCCTCTCTGCTATTCCCAAAGGATGTTTGTCTGGCAGGCTGAGGGGAATCTCATAGTAAACCAGATTCTCAAAGAAAACTTTCCTCCAGCTACTGCAAAGTTATTGACAGTTCAGAAGGCTGTGTGGCAATATGTGAAATCCAAAGGAAGTCAGGAGAATTTAAGGAGAACAAGACATGGTAAATCAGTACTATTGTACATGGTAAATCAGGCACTAAAAGAAGAAATAAAAGAAATGCACAGATTGCAGATATTTACCTCTGTCCTCAAACACTGATCACACCCTGCTGCATAGTTGCTGCTGTTTAAATCTGTGGGTGAACTTGACCATTCCTTCCTATAAGAAATATATCTATTTTGTCATAGACATTTCCATATCATAATTATAGAAGAATATGTTATCTATTTAGATGTTAAAGGCAACAGACAACTGAAAAAAATACTGTTATTAACAATTGTATGCCAACAAGTATAATAACCTTCAAAAATGAATAAATTCCTTGAAACATAAATCGACCAAGACTGAATCATAAAAAATCAAAAATAAGAACATACTAATAATAGGAAAGTGAATGAGTCTATGTTAAAACAAAATAAAACAAAACAAAAAAACCTCCCAACAAATAAAATGTAATGACTTTATTTGTGAACTCTACCAAACATTTAATAAAAAAAAAAAAAAATTAAGGGCAATCCTTCTAACACTCTTCAAAATTGAAAAGGATTGA
Organism: Pipistrellus hanaki; assembly: GCF_964339955.1. NCBI lineage: Eukaryota > Metazoa > Chordata > Mammalia > Chiroptera > Vespertilionidae > Pipistrellus > Pipistrellus hanaki. The sequence continues at coordinate 57,837,813 of NC_140524.1, read as the reverse complement.
AAACTTCCAAGTTCATTTTACAAAATGAGTCTGTATACCAAATCCAGACAAAAACAGTATAAGAAAAGAAAATTTTATTTGGACCAATATCCCTGAGAAATATATTGGGTCGGCAACTAAGTAATTGCGGATTTTAAAAAGAAAATCAAAGACAATTTTTTCATGGAACTAAATAACTTTATTCTGTAATGTATTGCCCATTTTGATCAATGACCTTTTGCCATCTTTCAGGCAGCATCATAATCCCACGTTCAAAAAACTTCTGGTTTTTATTAGCAAAAAACTGAATCAGGTACGATTTGACATCATCATCATTATTGAAATTTTTACCATTCAAGGAGTTTTGTAAAGATCGAAACAAAAAGTAACCAGATGGTGCAAGGTCAGGACTATATGGTGGATGTGGCAAAACATCCCAACCAAGCTCCATTAATTTTTGCCCAGTGACCAAAGATGTGTGTGGCCTTGCATTGTCATGATGGAATACAACACCTTTTCAATTTGTCAATTCGGGCCGCTTTTCTTCAACTGCATTGTTTAATTTCGTTAGTTGTTCAATGTAGACATCAGAATTGATCGTTCGGTTGGGTGGTAAGAGTTCAAAGTAGACAATTCCTTTGTAATCCCACCAAACTGATAACAAAACCTTCTTTTGATGAATATCAGCTTTTGATGTTGTTTGAGTTGGTTCACCTGGCCTGCTCCACGATCTTTTCCGCTTGATATTGTTGTAAACAACCCATTTTTCATCGCCAGTTATCAGTCGTTTTAAAAATGGATCATTTTCATTACGTTTCTTTAGCAAATTGCAGCTGCTAATGCGTTGCGTTAACTGTGATTCTTTCAGTTCGTGAGGAACCCATGTATCGAGTTTTTGAACATAGCTAAGTTGTTTTAAGTGATTTTCAATGCATGTATGTGATACATGAAGCTTCTCTGCAATCTCACGTGTTGTACTGTGACAGTCCGAATTGATTATTGCTTTGATTAGGGCGTCATCAACTTCAACTGGACGACCAGAGCGTTTTTCATCTTTGAGTGAAAAATCACCAGAACGAAATTTGGCAAACCAATTTTGACACTGCCGTTCTTTTAAGGCTTCGTCACCATAAACAGCACATAACTTTTTATGAGCTTGCGATGCGTTTTCCCTTTGCGGAAATAAAAAAGCAAAATATGACAAAAATGTTCCTTTTGATTTTCCATTTTTCAACGAACGCCAAACGAAAACTACAAAACAGATCAAAAAACTTTTTTTACTGATTAACAGCTGAATAGCCAACTATCAAATAACAAAATGTGTTTTACATTTGTACTACGTCTGCAAACTAAAAATTCAACTGAAGCCATATATGTGTGAAACCCGCAATTACTTAGCTGCCGACCCAATAGATACAAAAATCCTCAACGAATTTATAGCAAACCAAATTCAACAGCTCATTAAAAGAATCTACACTATGACCAAGTGCGATTTATCCCTAAGATATAAGAGTGTTTCAACCTGTGAAAATCACTAAATATGATATACCACATTAACATCATGAAGGATAAATACCACATAGATATATAAATAAATGCAGAAAAAGCATTTGATGAAATTGAGTCACACTTTTATAATTTAAAACATTCTCAACAAACTAGGAATAGAAGAAATGCACCTAAACATAACAAAGGCCACAGCTAACATAGTCTATGGTGAAAATCTGAAAGTTTTTTTCTCTAAGATGAAGAATAAGGACAAGGATGCTCACTCTCACTATTTCTACTCAACAGAATACTGAAAGAATTTGGGTATAAATAGAAAGAGAAATAGTAGCTAAGGGTAAAATAATAAATAACTGAGTTATGTAATAAGGAAAATTAAATATTACACAGAACTAAAGGTGATATTGTTTCTTAGCTCTAATTAAAAAATAAATATGTTTGTGGAGACCAGTCCAGCATTTGGATCCTGCCTCCACACATGCAGATTCTTCTCCATTATCCAAATCCCCTACCAGAGTGTACATTTATTCAACTGATTACTCTACATTGACTCATTGTAAGCATCCAAAGTCCATAATTTACTAGTACTAGTACATTACAGTTCATTATATGTCTTGTACATTCTATGGATTTAGAAAAATGTATGATATTATCCATCATGATTGTATCATACAGAGTAGTTTCACTTCCCTAAAAGTTATCCGGGACCCAGCTATTTATCCCTCCCCACCCCAATTCCTGGCAACCAGTGATGTTTTTATTCACATAGTTTCACATTTTCCAAAATATTCTATAGTTGGAATAACACAGTATGTAGATTTTTAAAATCAGCTTTTTTTCACACAGAAATATACATTTAAGATTCCACCATGTCTTCTCATAGCTTAATAGTTCATTAACCACTGAGTAATATCGCATTGTCTGGACATACTATTGTATAGATACTAGTAAATGGTTTATCTGTTCACCTACTGAAGGATATCGTGGCTGCTTCCAAATTTGATGAGTACCTCCATATTTATTTATTTATTTGCTGTTATAAACATCCACATCACAATTTTTATGTTAACATTAGTAGCCCTGCGCATGAATGCATGCACCAGTATCTCTCTGCCGGACCTGGCTGCTCCACGCCTGCTACCCAGAGGCTCTCCATGGCCAAAAGGTCCATCTGTGACTGGATGTGGAATGCTTGCCTTCTCGCTAGGGTGATGACGCAAGCGTTCCCCCCCTCAAAATTACCCCTCCCCCAGCTGCTCCATGCCCACTGCGCAGAGGCCCTCCGTGGCCAGGGTAGAACACTTGCCACTTGCCTTGTCACTGTAGCGATGAAGCAAGCATTCCTCCAGACCGCTCATGCTGACCACTCTTAGCCGCTGCCCACCCTGGGACTGGGGAACTCCAGCAGGGCTAAGAGGACTGAGTGCCACCATCTTGTGGCTATGGACACCACCAGCTTTGTGATGGAGTGACAGTTAATTTGCATATTATCTTTTTATTAGATAGGAACTTTTTTAAAAAAAAAATTTGATACTTTACAGATGTCCTCCTGTCCCCCCTCTTTGCCTACCTCCACCCAACCCCTGGTCCCCCTCCCTCTGGCCTTCACCACACTGTTCTTAGTGCCCAAGGGATATGCATATATGTTCTTTAGCTAATCTCTTCACCTTCCTAACATCAATTTTTAACTCCTTTGGAGAGATACCAAGGAGTGTGTTTGCTGGTTCATATGGTTAAGTGTATGTTTAGTTTTCTAAGAAGTTGCCAAGTTCTTTTCCAAAGTGACTAAGCATTCCCACCAGCAGTGTATAAAATTTCCTGGTGCAACACATTTTCACCAGTTTTTGGTGTTGTCAGTATTTCACATATGAGCCATTATAATAGGTACAAGAAAGAAATGGCATCTCATAGTTATTTTATCTTTTTTATCATTCCATCCTTCTTATTTTTAAAAACTTTATTGAGATAAAATTCACATGCCAAAAATTCATCCACTTAAAGCATGTAAAGTATATTTTCAACCATCACTGCAATATAATTTTATAATGTTATAAAATCTCTAAAGATAATACCATACCCTGTAGCAGTCACTCCCCATTTCCACTTCCTCAAATTCCTCGCACCCACTAACCTTCTAACTCTGTAGATTACATATTTTAGACATTTATATAAATAAAATCATATAATATGTGACCTTTTGTATCTGCATTTTTTGTTCACTTACCATGATGTTTCATTTTTTTTTTAAATTGCATTTCCCTGGTGACAGATGGTGTGCAGTATCTTTTCATATATTTATGTGCTATCTGTATGGCTTCTTTTGTGAGGCACATTTTTTTAATTGGGCTGTTTGTTTTCTTTTGTTTTAGGAGGTCTTTGTTTATTTGGGGTAATAGTTTTTTAGCAGATGACTGTTTCATAAATATATTTTCCCCGCCTGTGTCTTGACACCTAATTCTTTTAAAATTATTTCATTTTTCTTTATTGACAGTATTACAGATGTCCCCAAATTTCATCCTGTTTACACCCCTCCTCCCAGGCTAGGCCTTCACCACACTATTGTCTGAATTGTCATCTAATTCTTTCTTTTAAAATTTTTATTGTTGAAAGTGTTACATATGGCCTTCTTTTTCTCCTATTGACCCCATCTAGCCTAAACCCAGGCCTTCATGACCCTATTGTCTGTGTCTATAGGTTATGCATACATGTATATACTGTAAGTTCTTAAGTTGATCTCTTCCCACCCATCCACTAACTCCAACATCACTCTGAGATTCGACAGTCTATTCCTGTCATGTAATTTTTGATAGTGTTCTTCACAGAGAAGATGATTTCAATGTTAGTGAAGTCTACGTTACTCAGTAAGCAAGTTTATTCATTAATACTAAAACAGTATCCAAATAACACATATTGAAAAGAAAATGTAGTTATTTTCAAAAGAGAGGGAGCCAGGCTGGTGTTGCTCAGTGATTAAGCATTGACCTATAAAGCAGGACATCACAGTTCAATTCCTGGTCAGGGCACATGCAGTGGTTTTGGATTTGATCCCAGTAGGGGGTGTACAGGAGGGAGCTGATTGATGATGTTTCTCTCTCATTAATATTTCTCTCTCTTTATCACTTTCCCTTTCTCTATCTCTAAAAAATAAATGAAAACTTACTTTAATAAATTTAAAAAAAATAAAAAGAGGGGGAGAAAGATGAAGAGAATTTATGATGAAACTCGTTATTTTCTTTTTTAAAAATATTAAAACTGCCGAGACTGGTTTGGCTCAGTGGATAGAGCATCAGCCTGCGGACTGAAAGATCCCAGGTTCGATTCCAGTCAAAGGCATGTACTTTGGTTGCGGGCACATCCTCAATAGGAGCTGTGCAGGAGGCAGCTAATCAATGTTTCTCTCTCATCCATGTTTCTAACTCTCTATCTCTCTCCCTTTATCTCTGTAAAAAATCAATAAAATATATTAAAAAATAAAAAATATATTAAAACTATTGTCTATATCAAATTGAGAAAAGAAAAATTTCAAAATTTTTGAAATAATAATTTTACGGTATCTTCCAAGTTATATATTAATAGAAATTAAAATAACTTGAAAAATAAATTTTAATCTAGTTCATAGTAGAAGAGGAAATATTAATTCCTCTTCTACCTATTTAAGCGTACCAGTTTAATTAAAATAAGGCAATACAGTCTTGAAAATATTAAAATGAGCTCAAGTATAGGCATTTTAATTACTTCAGACTTATATAGCAAACACAAATTACACACACAAAACTTAATTACAAGAATAACTGAATGTTAATGAAAAAAAACCACAATAGATTCTGACAAAGTGAAAGTGAATCCAACTCTTCTAAACAAACAGAAGAAGAATGCTGGGAAATTCAATCTCTTTCTAAACAAAATTTGTTTTTAATACAATAATCTACAATGATTGGAGTCTAATTTCATGTATGAAACATGCCTAGACAACTTCAATTATGCTAAGTCTCAAAAGAACTCACTAGCATTCATGTCAGTAGCATTCATTTGATAAAAATTCATATGCTTTTCACAGATGTCATTTGTTCAATTCTCGTATTTTTATAATATTTTGGAGGTGGAGGTTTTTTCCTAAACTTTTCATACATCTTTTTTGTCTTGGAAAGTCAATTATAGTTCTTTTAAATATATGAATTTTATACAAAAGTCTTAATTTTTATATTATTTGACTAGTTAACACATACACATGTGTAAAATAAAATTCAAATACTACAAAATCCTTAAAAATAAAAACTTTCTTTTCCTAACTCCTCTTTGCCCCAGAAACTTTCAAACTCAAAATCCATCAAAATAATTTTTTAAACCCGTGTTTTAGGTTAGAAATACTAGTGATACTTGGTGCATACAAAAGTATATAAATTAATAGATATCATGTACTATATATGGATATCCTATATAATAAAACCCTAATATCGAAATCAACCAAACAGCAGAACGACCAGCAGAACAACTGGTCTCTATAACACACACTTACCACCAGTCGGGGCAGCTCCTGCATTGAGTGTCTGCCCTCCCACCCTGAGAGAGAGGCAACCAGTGACAGCAGCGATTGGGAGGCTGGGGCTTCCAAGGCACGTGCCAGTGGGGGCCTTCAATCGCTCCACCCACTGGTCACCACACAGATGGCCCTGATTGCTTGCCAGGCCTAGGGACCTTACCCAATATTTGGGAACAGTCTCTTAGATTTAAAAATTAAAACCTGGCAAGGCTATCTTATACTGAAAAACAAACAAATAAACAAAAACAAGATGATGCATCCATGGACTCTGGCTTGCGCATTTTTTTTTTTTATCAGTCCTGATTCTGTCACTTATAGCTGTGTGACAAAGTTAATTACTTAACTTCTTTCTGCTTCTGTTTTTCCACCCATAAGATGGGGAAAATGGCAGTACTGCCTCAGAAGGATCATGTTATGCACTACTTTTTATAATCAGCAAAAAAATGTGGGTGTCCATACAACAGCAAGATACATTTCACCTGCATGAAAAGTATGGTCAATGATGCATGCAGCGTCCCGGATTGTGAAAGGGATGGCTGACTGCCAGTTTAGGCCCAACATCCCCCAAGGGGTCCTGGATTGTGAGAGGAAGCAAGCTGGGCTGAGGGCATCCACCCACATGTATGCATTTTGTGCACTAGACCTCTAGTATGTCTTTATAAAAATGTGCATAATATACACACACATAGATATTTATTACCACCTAGGTTGGCAGATTAGACACAGTCATATTTCTTTATTTGCTGTTTAATATCTTCCATTATTCCTTAAAAGTATTGAAGAATTTATGTTGATTACATGATTGACAGGAATAACAAGTTTGAGACTTAGCTATCTAAGGAAAGCACTTTTAAATTAAGAAAATGAATTTTTAAGGTTACCTGATTTATACTTATCATTTGAATGTTTTTAATTTGAATATTATGCACAGTGAATTATGTATGGTAAAAATAATCTGAAGCTACCCTGTACTAAAGTCAATGTATTTTAACAGATACTACAATGGGGCCACTTTAACAATGACGCCTATTGATCTCTTCACAGGCACCCTAAGAAAGCTAAACTGTTATTCTGTAGCATGAAAATTTTTGGTTGGTAGTAGAAACATTGATTTTGAATAAGTTATTTCAATACGTATTTATTCATGAAAATATGTTCTATTTAATGTTTCCCTAGGTTTTGTTTTACTACACTATTGACACTTAAATAATCTTTAAAACATTTTTATTGGACTTTTTAAAATTTTTATTGTTGAGAGTATTACAAATGTACCCTTTTCCCCCCACCCAAAATTGCCTCACTCCACCCAGTTCATGCCCCACCCAAGGCCTTCATTACCCTTCATCTGTGTCCATAGGTAAGAACTTTGGTTAATCTCTTTCAGTCCCTTCACCCTCTGCCTTACCTCTGAGATTCGCCAATCTGTTCCATGCTTCCATGCTTCTGATTCTGCTTCATTCACCTGTTTATTTTGTTCATTAGATTTCTTGTATATTTATTATTATTTTTAGATTTTTATTGTTGATAGATATGTATTTGTTGGCCATAGTTCTCCCCCTCCTCCTCCTCCTCCTCCTCCTCCTCCTCCTCCTCCTCCTCCTCCTCCTCCTCCTCCTTCTTCTTCTTCTTCTTCTTCTTCTTCTTCTTCTTCTTCTTCTGATTCTTCTTCAATACCCTTCAACATTTCATAAAATACTGGTTTGATGTGATGAACTCCTGTAGCTTTCTTCTTCTTCTATTTAATTAATTAATTAATTAATTAATTAATTTATTTATTTACTTACTTACTTACTTACTTTGGTCTGTGAAGCCCTTTATCTGACCCTTAATTCTAAATGATAGCTTTGATGGGTAGAGTAATCTTGGTTGTAGGTCCTTACTGTTCATGACTGAATATTTATTGCCACTCTCTTCTGGTCTGTAAAAGTTTCTTTTGAGAAGTCAGGCTGATAGTCATAAGGTGTTCCCTTGTACATAACTAACTGCTGTTCTCTTGCTGTTTATAAGATTCTTTCATTGTCTTTAACCATTGGCATTTTAATTATGATGTGTCTTGGTGTGGTCCTCTTTGGATTCCTTTTGTTTAGAGTTTTCTGTGCTTCCTGGACTTGTATGTCAATTTCTTTCACCAGGTAGGGGAAGTTTTGTCATTATTTCTTCAAATACATTTTCAATATCTTTCTCTCTTCTCCTTCTGGAACCCTGATTATATGAATGTTGGTATGCTAGAAGTAGTCCCAGAGGCACCTTACATTTTCTTCATATTTATTTTTAATTTTTTTTTTATTTTGCCCTTTTAATTGTGTGTTTTTTGTTTCTTCATATTCCATTTTTTTTTCATTTTATTTTTATTGTTTAAAGTATTACATATAGTAGTACATGTATCTCATTTTTGTCCCCATTGACCTTCCCCCAACCTCCCCTACCCACTGTCGCATGCCCTCAGGCCACAGCCCCCTTCCGCCCCCCCATGTCCTGTGTCCATTTGTCTATTGGTTGTGCTTATATACATGCATACAAGTCCTTTGGTTAATTTCTTTCCCCACCTCCTCAACACTTTCCAGTCTATCCGCTATAATTTGACAATCAGTTCAATACTTCTTTGGCTCTATCTATTTGTTCATCAGGTTATAATGTTCTTTATTTTACATAAATGAGTGAGATCATATAATATTTTTATTTCATTGCCTGGCTTATTTCACTTAGCATAAGGCTCTCCAGTTCCATCCATGCTGCTGCAAATGGTCGGGATTCTTTCTTTTTTATAGCAGCATAGTATTCAATTGTATAACTGTACCATAGTTTTCTAATCCACTCATCTGTTGATGGACACTTAGGTTGTTTCCAAATCTTAGCTATGGTGAATTGTGCTGCTATGAACATAGGGTGCATATATTCTTCCTGATTGGTGTTTCTAGTTTCTTGGCTATATTCCTAGAGGTGGGATTACTGGGTCAAATGGGAGTTCCATTTTTAGTTTTTTGAGGAAAGCCTATAATGTTCTTCACAGTGGTTGCACCAGTCTGCATTCCCACCAGCAGTGCACCAGGGTTTCTTTTTCTTCATATCTTCACCAGAACTTGTCATTTGTAAACTTGTTGATGATAGAAATTCTGACAGGTGAGAGATGGTACCTCATTGTCATTTTGATTTGCATCTCTCGAATAATTAGTGACTTGGAGCATGCTTTCATATGTCTCTTGGCCTTCCTTCTGTCTTCTTTTGAAAAATATCTATTTAGGTCCGTTGTCAATTTTTTTTAATTGGATCATTTATCTTCCTTTTATTAAGATGTATAAGTTGCCTGTTAATGTTAGAGATTAAACCTTTATCAGTGATGACATTTGCAAATATGTGCTCACATACAGTGGGCTTTCTTGTTATTTTGTTGATGGTTTCTTTTGCTGTGCAAAAGCTTTTTATTTTGATGTAGTCCCATTTGTTTATTTTCTCTTTAATTTCCATTGTCCTAGGAGTGATATTGGTGAAGAAATTGCTTTGGCATATGTCTGAGATTTCTCTGCTTGTGGATTCCTTTAGTGTTTTTATGGTTTCCTGTTTTATGTTTAAGTCATTTATCTATTTTGAGTTTATTTTTGTGTATGGTATAAGTTGGTGGTGTAGTTTTGTATCTTTTGTATGTATCTGTCCAATTTTCTACACACCATTTAATTTAGAAACTGTCTTGGCTCCATTTCATGTTCATGCCTCCTTTGTCAAATATTAATTTATTAATTGAGCATAGTGGTTTGGGTCGATATCTGGGTCATATATTCTATTCCATTGCTATATAAATCTGTTCTTGTGCAGTACCAGACTGTTTTGCGAACAGTGGCTTTGTAATACATCTTGAAATCTGGTATTGAAATCCCACCTACTTTGTTCTTCTTTTCCAGGATTGCTGTGGCTATTTCAGGTCATTTTTTATTCCAGATGAATTTTTGGAGAGTTCTTTCTAGGTCTGTGAAATATTTGGTATTTTAATGGGAATTGCACTAAATCTATAGATTGCATTGGGTAGTATGGACAATTTAATGATGTTGATTCTACCAATCCATGAATGTGGTATGTTCGTCCATCTGTTTATGTCTTCCACTATCTTTTTTGTTTTTGTGGGTATGTGTGTGTGTCCTGTAGTTTTCTGTATATAGGTCTTTTACTTCCTTAGTTAAGTTTATTCCGAGGTATCTTAATATTTGTGGTGCAATGGTAAATGTGATTGTTTTTTTAGTCTCTCTTACTGTAAGTTCACTATTGCTGTATAGAAATGCCATAGATATATTGGCATTTATTTTATATCCTTCTACATTGCTGAATTCATTTATTAAATCTAATATTTTTTATGGATTCTTTAGGATTGTTTATGCACAATATCATGTCATCTGTGAATAAGGAAAATTTTACTTCTTTTCCAATTTGGATGCCTTTATTTCTTTTCCTTATCTAATAGCAATGGCAAATACTTCCAGTACTATGTCAAACAGGAGTGGTGAGAGTGGGCACCCATGTCTTGTTCCTGTTTTTAGGGGAAATGATTTTAGTTTTTGCCCATTGAGTAAGATATTGGCTGTGGGTTTCTCATATATGGTTTTTATTATGTTGAGGTATAATCCTTTATTCCCCCCTTGCTGAGAATTTTTATCAAAAATGGGAGTTGGACTTTATAAAATGCTTTTTCTGCATCAATTGATATGACTATGTGGTTTTTATCTTTCAGTTTGTTTATGTGATGCATCACGTTTATTGATGTGCAGATATTGTACCATCCTTGCATCCCTGGGAAAATCCTACTTGGTCATGGTGTATGATCTTTCTGATTTACTGCTGGATAATATTTGCTAGAAATTTTTTGGCATCTTTGATCATGAAGGATATTGGCATGTAATTCTCTTTCATTGTGTTGTCTTTATCTGGTTTTGGTATTAGGTTGATGCTGGCTTCATAGAAGGAGCTTGTAAGTGTTTCTTTCTCTTGAATTTTTTGGAATAGTCTGGTAGGATAGGTCTTAGTTCTTCCCTGAATGTTTGGTAAAACTCCCATGTGAAGCCATCTGGCCCTGGGCTTTTGTTTGCAGGAATATTTTTGATGACTGCTTCAATTTTTTCCATATTTATTGACCTGCTGAGATGTTTAGATTCTTCCTGCTTGAGTTTTGGATTGTTGTATTTTTCTAGGAATATGTCCATTTTCTCCAAGTTGTCCAGTTTGTTGGAATAGAGTTGTTCATAGTATTTTTTTTAACAATCATTTTATTTCTGTGGGATCTGTTGTTATTTCACCTCTTTCATTTCTGATTTTGTTTCTTTTGGTCCTCTCTCTTTACTTCTTGGTGTACCTGGCTAGAGGTTCTTCAATCTTATCTATCTTTTCAAAGAACCAGCTCTTGGTTTTCTTGATTTTTTTTTTTTTTTTGTCTCTATGTTGTTTATCCCAACTCTGATCCTTATTATTTCCTTCCTTCTGCTTACACTGGACTTTTCTTGTTGCTCTCTTTTGAACTATTTGAGTTGTAGGGTTAGGTAATTTATTAACATTGTTTCTTGTTTTTTTTGCAGTAGGCTTGTAGAGCTATGAACGTCCCTCTCAAGACTACTTTTGCTGTGTCCCATAGATTTTGGATAGTCAAGTTTCCATTGTTGTTTGTTGCTACGATATTTTTTTTTTATTTCTTCTTTGATCTCTCTGGTAACACAGTCATTGTTTAATAGCATGCTATTTAGTCTCCATGTGTTTGATTTTTTTTTGGATTGTTTTTATTATAGTTGATTTCTAGTTTATGCCATTGTGATCTGAGAAGATGCGTGATATAATTTATATCTTCTTGAATTTGAATAGATTTTGCCTGTGACCTATCTTTATGGCCTATCTTTAAAAATGACCCATGTGCACTTGAGAATAATGTATATTCTGTGACTTTGGGTGAAATGTTCGGAAGATGTCAATTAATTCTATCAGGTCTAGTGAGTCATTAGGATAGATGTTTCTTTGCTGATTTTTTGTTTAGAGGATTTTTCCAATGGTGATAGTGGGTTGTTAAGATACCCTGGTATGATTGTATTTCTGTCAGTATCTCCCTTGATATCTTCCAGGAGTTTTTTTGTTTGTTTGTTTTTTTAATTTATGTTTTTGGGTACTCCTCTATTGGGTGAGTATATGTTTACCAGAGTTATTTCTTCTTGTTTGATTGCTCCCTTTAATACTATGAAGTGCCCTTCCTTATCTCTTTTTATGTCCTTCACTTTGATATCTAATTTGTCATATATAAGTATTGCTGATATATATATATATATATATATATATATATATATATATATATATATATATATATTTCATTTCCATTAGCTTGAAAACCCTTTTTCCATCCCTACACTGTCAGTCTGTGTGCTTCTTTTTTTTATGAGGTGGGTTTCTTGTAGACAGCAGATATATGGGTCATGTTTTCTTATCCACTCAGTTACCCTTTTGGTTGGGGCATTTAATCCATTTACATTTAAAGTTATTATTAATAGGTTCTTGATTGTCTCCATTTTTATTCTTTATGCCTGTGTTCCTTCTTCACTTTCTATTTCTTCTTTTTACAGCAGACCCTTCAGCATTTCTTGCATTGCTGGCTTGGGGGTAATAAACTCCCTTAGTCCTTTTTTTTGTCTATGAAGCTACTGATTCCACCTTCAATTTAGAATGATAGCCTTGCTGGGTATAGTATTCTTGGATTAAGTCCCTTATTTGCAACACTTTATATATTTCATTCAATTCCTTTCTGGCCTGCTGTGTTTCTATTGAGAAATCAGTTGCTATTCTAATAACAGATCTCTTGTAAGTAACTTTCTGTCTCTTTCTGGCATCCTTTGAGATTCTTAATTTGTCATTGGTGTCTGTCAATTTAATTATGATGTGTCTTGGTATTGGTCTTTAGTGGTTCAACTTGTTTGGGACTCTGTGTACCTCTTGGACTTGCATAGTTTCTTTCTTGCCAATATCAGGGAAATTTTCTGTCATTATTTCTTCAAACATGTTTTCTATCCCTTGATTATCTTCCTTTCCTTCTGGGTCCCCATTTATGTGAATGTTGTTCATTTTGTGTTGTACCAAAGCTCTCTTAGGCTCCCCTCTTGCTTTTTAAGTCTTCTTTCCAGTTGCTGTTGTGTTTGTGTGGTTTTTCCTACCTTGTCTTCTAATTCACTGATGTAGTCCTCAGCCTCTTCTAGTCTACTCTTTAAGCCTTTCATTATGTTCTTTATTGCAGCTATGTTGTTCTTTATCTCCCATTGGTTTCACTTCATGTTGATGACATTCTCATTCAGGTCCTTATAGTTCACATTGAGTTGTGTGTATTTGTCATCCAGCCATTTATTATACACATCCTTATAACCATTACCCTGATATGCTGCTAACTTCAATTTCATTTAACTCCCTTTATGGTGATTCCTCTTTTTCTTTCCTTGGGGATTGCTTTTTGTCTTCCCATGTTTTGCTGTTTCCTTTTAATTGTAGGTCTGATTGGTTTGATACTCAGGTTCTTTTGGGGATGGTGCTACTGGTGTGATCTCTCAGGTCTGCTGGGCTTGATAGTCAATTGCATCTCCCTACTTGAGCTATTTGGGTTCTCTTGTTGAAAGCCTGTGAGCTGGAAAGGTACAACTGTGATGTCTAGAAGTCAGTAGCTATGGACAAAGGTGTCCCAATTTTTGTTGTCTTGTGCCCTTGATTGAAATGGTGCATGCCCAGTGGGGACTCACAGTGGCACCCAGGAACCCCCTCTTGCAGTGATGTGTCTCAGGAGGCCTCAATCTGGAAAGGTGTGACTGATGTTTTCAGAGTTTTGTAGTCGTGGGGTGGGCAGACTCAGCTTTTGCTGCTGCACCTGTGGTGGATATGTGCACGCTCCCAGTGTTGGCTCACAGGGGCACCTGTGTTGCATTTGCCAGTGAGGCATGCTGAAGCACTTTGAAGGGCCCTGGCACTGAAGTTGTGTAATTAAAGAATATGTGGGCAGGTATCCAGGATGATTGAATTCATAATTTATACTGTCAGTGGGAGTGTGTTCCTGTTTGTCTAAGATAACACACAGCAAGGACTCACAGCAGCTCCCACAAACACCCTATGGATAAATAGGGTCAGGGTCCCCCCTATTGAAAATGTGTGTGCAGACTGTGGCAGTGTATTTGCAGGTGCAAAGCTCTGATGCACTTTGAGGGTCCTTGGCACTAAAGTTAAGCAGCTGGGGCTGGGGTGTCTGCAGGCAGTTATTCAGGAAGAGGGAATTCATAATTTCTACTGTGGAGCAGTGCACCCTTGTCTATATAGAATAACTACCCAGAAGAGGCTCCCAGTGGCTCCCAGGAGCTGCCTAAGGAGTGGTGTGCCCTGGATGCCTATGTACTGTAATTGCACGAATGTGGTGTCTGGAGTTCTTCCACTGGGGAGGGAGAAAGATGCACTTACTGCTACAAGAACAGTGCACCTTTGGAGGTGAATGTCGCAGGGTCCACAGGTCTGTGGCTGGGGTAGCAGGATTTTGGCTGGAGTGGCTACTGATTTGTGGGCAGTGTCAAAGTCCTGACTGGATGGTGGTGCTGATGAGTTTCTAGTAATGGCTGCTGTCCCCTTCAAGATGACATGGAATCCATGGCCAAGTCCTGCAGTCCGGGGAATGTTCACAGTGGTAGTAGTTTCTCCTTGTCCAAGAGATCCTGGTCTTCCAGCCCTTGCTGCTCCTGCAGGATTTAACTTTCCCTTACTCACTCACACACATATCACACACATCCACACACTCTCCTTTCATCCCCTCATTCACTCACTTCCTCTCCCTCATCTCAGTTTTGTCAGCTGACATATTTTATTTTTCTCATATTCCAAACTGTTGATTTGATTCTTGGAATCTTCTACTCTAATGTTGAATCCCTGTAAATTATTCTTTATTTCAGTTCGTGCATGTTTAATTTACGACTGTTCCTTTTTCATGTCTTTGACATTCTCACTAAGATCCTTGGCAGTCTCATGAAGATCCTTGAGTAACCTTATGGTTTTGAATTGTGTATCCAGTAGTTTGCTTGCTTCCATTTTTTAAAATTTATGACATGTTTCTTTGTCTCCACATTTTGGCTGCTTCCCTGTGTTTGTTTCTATGTATTAGGTATAGCTGCTATGTCTTCTGGAATCATTAGAGTGACCTTGTGTAGTAGGTGTTCTGTAGTGTCCAGTGGCTCAGCTTCTCGCGTCACCTGAACTGGACACTCTAGATGTGCCCCTATGTGGGCCGTTTGCACAGTCTTGTAGTTGAGTCACTGATGCTGCACTCACCAGCCATTAGCCCAGCTACTTGCTGAGTAGCACTCCCCCTATTGGTGTGCCCTGACCACAAGGGCTCACCTCCTGCATTGAGTGTCTGCCCCCTGGTGGTCAGTGCACATCATAGCAACTGGTCATTCCACCATTCCATATTAGCCTTTTATTATATAGGATTTGTGAAGAAATTAGAACCCTTGTGTGTGGTGGGAATCTAAAATGATTCAGATGCTATGGAAAACAGTATGAAGGGTCTTCAATTAATTAAAAATAAAACGAACATATGACACAGCAGTCTTCTGGGTATATATCCAAAGGAATTAGAAACAGCATCTTGAACAGGTACATGGTACTATGTTCATTGCAACATTATGTATTAACAATAGCCAAAATTTGGAAACATCCTAAATGTCCATCAATGGATGATAAAATGTGATATATAGAGGAGATCAGTAAGATGGCAAAACAAAAGATCCCTATTCATATACTCCATATGCACCAATAATTTGGTACCATCCATGAACAAAAGTAAATCTGTGAGAACTTTTGGGATCTCAGTAGGAGCCCTGTACCTGGTACAGCCCCAAACCAAAGAAAGCTATTTTTAGAAGCCAGGCCCATTTCCAGATGGTTGACTTGCTGAACATGATCCCAGATACTGTCCTGCTCACCTTAGAACCTAACAAGAGGCAAGTCTTTTCATGCTAAATGAGGCAGGCCTACAGACCTTGATCATGACTGTGTACTTTGAAGTTACCCTGTTACTAGGTTCCAATACTTCTCAGCTGTAGCATGGAACCAATCCTGATCACAGAGAGGCCTGATCAGTGACCTGTTTAGAGCCAACTTAGGAAATTGGAAGAAGACACAACTAACCATGCACCAGGTAACAGGATCACCATTGCAGATCTTGAAGTGGACTCTTATCCCAGAACCAGTACAATTGACCAAGGTCTTAGAAGCATTCCAGGCCACCTAGAGACAAGACAAAATCCACATTCACCTGACTCCATGGTAATAGAACTGCCAACCACAGAAACCACTGCAGAACCAGCAGCAGCATGTAACCTGGCTGCAATGCCACCTGATGACAATCTCAGAGATAATATTATTAGGTCAGGGACACAAAGGAGAAGGTATTTACCTGCTATAACTTATTGGTAAAGTTTGAAAGATGATTTTACTCCTATAAATGCATAGAAACCAACCAATGCAAAGCAATATGGATAACAAATAATCTGGCAAATATGACAATACCAAAGGAAATTAATAAAACTCTAGTAAGCTACTACAATGAAATGAAGTTTTATTAATTTTCTGACAAAGAATTCAACATAATCACCTTAAGGAAACTCAATGAAGTGCAAATGAACACAGATAGACAACTAAATAAAATTAGGAAAACAATGGAAAAACAAAATGAGAAATGTAATAAAGAAATAGACCACAAAAAGTTACCAAATAGAAATCCTGGGACTGAAAACTAAAATCAAAGAACTGAAAAATTCAATAGTGAGTTTCCATAACAGACTCAATCATAAAGGAGAGAAAATAAGTGGATTTGAAGACATATCATTTAAAATTAGCCAGTTATTGTAAAATGAAAAGGAGTGGATAAAGTTTAAGGGACCTAGGAGATGCCATAAAATAAATAAATAAAACATATTAAAGAGTCCCAGAAAGAGAATACAGAAAGAGGGCAGAAAGCTTATTTAAAGATATACCGTTGGCTCCTGAACAACATGGGAGTTCGAAGTGTCTAAACACTGTGTAATCAAAAATTCACATTTACTTTAAGTTGGAAGTCGGCATACATAGATCCCCAAGAGCAGTTCAAAAACACAGTTGACTCTTGAACTCTACAGGTCCACTTACACACAGATTTAAATCAATTTGATATAATGGTGGTACATATATCACTTTTAACTCTTATTATAAAACTAAAAAGTATTAAAATAACTAAGGTACAATAATTTGTTAAAGGACACACAATATAAACAGATGTAGTATGTAACATAAATACCATAAAATATAGGCAAGGTAGAGAATCAAATCTGAAGAGTTTTTGTATGCTTTTTGTTAGCTTTACAATTGAAGCTAACCTACTATAAAGTTAAGTAAACACTTATACTATAAAATGTTTTATGTAAACCTAATGGTTTTAACAAAGAAGAAACCTCTAGTATATACACAAATAGAAAAGAAACAAATCAAAGTATAACTTTTCAAAAAAAGAAAACAATTAACAAAATGGCAATAGTAAGTACTTACCTATCAATCATTACTTTAAATGTAAATAGATGAAATTCTTAATTCAAAAGACATGGAATGGCTGAATAGATTAAAAAAAAATAGCATCCTACAACATGATCTCTACAAGAGACTTGATTTAACTTTTAGGACACACATAGGATAAAAGTGAAGGAATTGAAAAAAGATATCCATGCAAGTGATAATAGCTGAGAAAAACAGAGTTGGCTATACTTAATCAAACAAGGTAGACAAAAAAGTCACTACAAAATGATTAAAGCATCAATTCATTAGGAGAATATAACAGTTATAATAGACATACACACAAGTTGGGTGCACCTAAATAAATACAGCAAATATTAACAGACCTAAAGAGAGAAATAGACAGCAAAATATATATACTAAAGGCCTTGTGCATGGAATTTGTGCACAGAGGTGTGTATCCCTCAGCCCAGCCTGCACCGTCTCCAATCTGGAATCCCTCTCACAATCCAGGGCTGCTGGCTCCCACCCGCTCATCTGCCTGCCTGCCTGATTGCTTCTAACTGCTTTTGACTGCCAGCCTGATCACTCTAACCACTCCCCTGCCAATATGATTGATGCCTAACTGTTCCCCTGCTGGTCCAATTGCTCCTAACTACCCTTCCCTGCCCACCTGGTCGCTCCCAAATGCCTTCCTGCTGGACTGAACCCTCCCCAAATGCCCTCCCCTACTGGCCTGATTGCCCACAAATGCCCTCTCCTGTAGGCCATCTTTTGGCAGTCATCTTGTGTCCACATGAGGGCTGCCATCTTTGATCATATGGGGGAGGCCATCTGGTATGTTGGAGTGACAGTCAATTTGCATATTACCCTTTTATTAGATAGAATATATATATATTTTTCAGTATATGATATATATATATATACAATATATAATATATATATACACACATATACAGTATGACATACTATCTATCTATCTAGTTATGACATTCTATTCAACAACAGCAGAATATGCATTATTTTTTTTAAATATGCGTTTTATTGATTTTAGAGAGAGAGGAAGGGAGAGGGACAGAGAGATAGAAACACTGATGAGCAAGACATTGGCTTCCTCCTGCATGCTCTCTGACTTGGAATCAAACCAGAGACCTCTTGGGTCATAGGTGAATTCATAGGTGAATGCTCAACCACTGAGCAACATCAGCCAGATAGAATTTAAAAAAAACATATTTTATTGATTTTTTTACAGAGAGGAAGGGAGAGAGATAGAGAGTTAGAAACATTGATGAGAGAGAAACATCCATCAGCTGCCTCCTGCACACCCCCTACTGGGTATGTCCCCGCAACCAAGGTATCCTTGTCTGGAAACAAACCTGGCGCCTTTCAGTCCACAGGCTGACGCTCTATCCACTGAGCCAAACCGGTTTCAGCTAGAATATTTATTCTTATTTGTACAGAGTTTTCCATAACACAGGTCTCAATAAATTATAAATATTGAAATCATATCACGTACTATCTCTGGCCAGAATTGTATGAAACTAGAAATCAAACAAGAGGAAAATTGAAAAATTCAAAAATACTTAGAAATTAAACAACACGTAATTAAACAAAAAATGGTTGAAATTAAAAGGTAAATAAAAAGTTTCTTGAGACAAATGAAACTGGAAACACAACATACCCAAACTCATGGGATGCATTTAAATCAGTCCTAAGAGAAAAGAATACAGAAATAAATGCCTAGATTAAAGGAGAAAAAATCTCAAATAAACAACTTAACTTTATATCTCAAAGAACTAGAAAAACAATAACAAACTGTGTCCAAATGTAGCAGAAGAAGGAAATAATAAAGATTATAGCAGAATTAAATGAAATAAAAAAATAGAAAAGCAACAAAAAACAAGTAAACTAGTCATGTTTTTTTTTTTTTTTAATAAACAAAATTGACAATTATTTAGCTAGAGTAACCAGAAAAAAATTAGAGAGGACTCAAATAAATAAAATTATAAGTTAATACATATAAATATATAAATATATATTTGAACATAGTGCTAAAAATCCAAGTCACAAGCAAATAGACAAGAAAAGGAAAAAAAAATCCAAATAAGAAAGATATAATTGGAATTATCTCTATAAAAGGAACAAATTTCATATATTGAAAATCCTCAAGAATCTATCAATAAATTATTAGAATAAGCAATTCAGTAATGTTGAAAGATAAAAAATTAGTATTGTTTCTGGATACAAAAGTCAGCTGTGTTGCAATATATTAACAAAATATATGAAGAACACAATGTCATTAAAATAGTATAAAATATTTAGGAATAAATTTAACCAAGTAGGCAAAATATTTGTACACTAAACACTATAAGACATTGATGAAAGAAATTGAATACACAAAACAATGGAATGATCTCTTCTGTTCATGGATTGGAGAAATTAACCTATCCTAATATATAAAAACCCTGGATCTGTCACATCCACAATGACCAGAGGTACAACCAACCAGAAGTCAGTCCTGCAGTCAGCCCTGGGTTGCTGTGGTGACCCAGCACTGACTACTGAGGGTGCTGTGATTGGGCCCAAACAGTCTGGTCACAGCCCCTGTAGTAGTCAGTGTGGGGCCCACGTGGGCGGAAGTCAGCCCTGCAGTCAGTGAACTTAGGTTCGATTAAGAATAAGTGAACATAGGGTCAAGTAATATTTCTTTGAGAGGAGTTGAGAATATAAAGTACAGTGTAGAGCAATTACTTATATATTATTTCATATAAAACTCTTTTTAACTAAGATATTTTCCTTTATTTAAAATGTATCTTTACTATTGAATGTATTACAGATGTCCCTTTGTTTTAGTTTGTTTTCCCATTGATCTCCTCCACCCTGCATCCGCCTCTTCCAAGCCTTCTTCAGACCTGTGTCCATGAGTTACTCCTATCTAATACACAAAAATCTAGAAAGATTTATAGAAAATAAAATAAAAGATATGTCATGTAAATATTGAACAGAAGATCTGAAGTTGCTGCATGAATACTGGATACAGGCTTGAAGCCAAAACACAACTCATGAGATAAAGTTAGTCATTGTAAACATAACAAAAGGTTCCTTTCACTAAAGAGATAAGATGGTCCCCTATACTTATACATATAATAGAACAGTGTGAGGGTTCAGAATGAGCCTATCCAAGGTGTGTCTCAGTGACATGCAGAATTTTTAGCTTAGGGCAATTTTAGCTTCAGGCTCAAGTGAATATTCTGCTCCTTCCTTTCACTACCTAAACAAAAATTGAATTAGAGGCCTTGCCCAAAATAACACATTATCCTATATAATAAAAGACTAATATGCAAATCAACCAAACAGCAGAAAAAAATGGTTGCTATGACACACACTGACCACGAGCTCAATGCAGAAGCTGTCTCCTGTTGGTCAGTGCGCTCACACAGGAGGAGCACTGCTCAGCTAGAAACTGCCTCATCAGTCAGACATCCCTGAGGGCTCCCAGACTGTGAGAGAGTGCAGTCCTCCTTCCGCTTCCAAGTTCACAAATTTCATGCACTGGGCCTCTAAGTGTCCAATCATCTGACCTATTCCTATGATGTGCACTGACCACCACGGGGAAGATGCTCAATGAAGGAGCTGCCATGACAAGCACTAGCAATTTACAAAGAAATGGCACTGGGAACCTGGTGCCCACAAAGCAACACTTGGCTTCCCCCAGGTGGGATACAGGCCCCACTACCACCCCAGAGGGACACTCCACCAAATTGCAACCAATGTTGCCAAGACCCTTTGGCACAAAATGTGGCCCACAGCCCAGTCCAGTCCAGAAATAGTGGCTGTGGGTAATGGGGTAATGACATCACATAACAAGCCCTGGCTTCCTCTCCCTAGTGATAGACCATCCTATATAATAGTAGCCAAATATGAAAAATGTTCAACCGGGAGTTCAACTGTTCACTATGTTGTCCGCTGACCACTGGGTGCGGCACAGAACACAGCAGGCATCAGCTATGTGGCAACATCAGCAACTGCAACAGCAGCATTAGAGGCCCTGCCAGACCTGATGACCCCAATGAGAGCAGGACCACAGCAGAATGGTGGTGCAGGTGAGGGGTGGCACCAGGCCACAGTGTGGTGCCAGGTGGGGATGCAGGGCTGTGAGCCTGGGGGAGTGAACTGGGGCCTGATCCCCTCAGGCCAGCCCAAATGATCCCACCCTTGCACGAATTCAAGCACTTGGGCCTCTATTTTAACAATAAACAGTACCATGGACCTGGAGCCCACAAAGCAATACTCAGCTTTCCCCAAGTGGGACATAGGCCCTACCACCAGCCCAGAGCAATACCCCACCAAGTTGCAGCTGATGCTGCTGAAACCCCATGGCACAAAATGTGGCCCACAGCTCAGCCTATCCCTGTAACGGTGGCTGTGGGAACTAGGTAATGACTTCACTTAGCAATGCATGGCTTCCTCTCCCTTGGGGTTAGCCTCTTTGGAGTTTCTTTAGCCCAGGAATAAGACTTGCTTTATACTCAAGTGGAAACATTTTACATTTTAACCAAATGTCTGTGAAGCATTTTCCTGGGCCTCATCTCATTTGATCCTCACAGAAGTCCTGGAGTAGGTAGATAGGGGACTTGGTGGAATCCTATTTTCTTTTCATTAGCTGGAAAACGGAGATTTGGAAAGCTTAGAAACTTGACCTGACTGAAAAGAAGTAAGAAATGATGGACCTTGAAAATGACTTCAGGTTTTATCACTGTGCAGAACATAGTCAAACAGTTAATTATTTTACCCTTTGTTCTGCCTGCATAATCTACAATAACAATTTGCTTCGTGTTGATATTTACTGCTGTGTTGCTGACAATTACTTGAAAGAGAAGTTGGGGTGCTTCACTGGGCTGGAAAAAAGTTTAGTGAAATCAGAAGGCAAGCCTTATTAAGCAAGCTTATCTCTCTATATAAAGCTCTCTCTGGTGCCAATTGTATGCATGTATCGATATTTTGACCTGTCATTGTCGAATGTGAATTTGGTTGACACTTGTATTACAGAGAAAGGGCAAATAGTGACATTAAAATATTTCTTCTAATTAATTTCCTTTCAATGTGCATGAATTCATGCAACAGGCCACCAGTATCATTATAATGTCAACACTATCCAAAGCAATCTACAGATTCAATACAATCTCTATCAAAACTCCAATAGCATTTTTCAAAGAGATAAAAAATCCTAAATTTGTATGGAATCACAAAGGGCCACAAATAGCCAAAGTAATCTTTAAAAAGACAAATAAAGTTGAAAGCCTTACACTTCCTGAACTCAAACTATATTACAATGCTATAGAAATCAATCCTATATGGTACTGGCATAAACGCAGATACATAAATGATCGGAACAAAATAGAAAGCCCAGAAAACAAATATGCATATAGTCAATTAATCTTTGATAAGGGCACCGAGAATACAAAATGGGGAAAAGATAGTATCTTCATGAAATGATGTTGGGAAAAACTGGATATCCACATGAAAAAGAATAAATTATCATGTACCATACAAACAAATTAACTTGACATAGATTAAAATTGTAATGTAAATCCTGAAACTGTACAACTTTTGGAGAAAACCAAGAAAAAATTCCTTGACATTGTTCTTAGAAATTATTTTTTTGGTTATGACACTAAAAGCACAGGCACAAAAAGCTAAAGTAAATAAGCGGGCCTATATCAAACTAAAATACTTCTGCACATTACAAGAAACAATCAACAAAATAAAAAAGCAACCTATAGAATGGGAGAAAATATTTTCAAATCATTTATCTGATAAGGAGTTAACATTAAAAATTTAAATAACTCAACTCAATAGCAAAAAAAGAAGAAAAGATAAAAACATGATTTAAAAAATGGGCAATGACCAGGATAGACATTTTTACAAAGAACACATACAACAGGTATATGGAAAAGTGCTAAACAGCACTAATCATGAAAATGCAAATAAAACCACAATAAGATATCACTTCACATCTGTTAGGATGGTTACTATAAAAAATAGGAACTATTTTTCTTCACAACCTTGTTCAGGGTGTGAAGAAAAGGGAAAAATTTTGCACAGTTGGTAGTAAATTGGTGGATCTATTATGGAAAACAGTATGGAGACTCCTCAACAGATTAAAAATAGAACTACCATATGACCCAGGAACCCCATTTCTGGGTATATTTCCAAAAGAAATGCAAATAGTATCTCAAAGAGATGTCTGTACTCTTATGTTCATTGCAACATTATTCACAATAGCCAAGATATGGCAACAACCTAAATGTCTGTTGAAGAATGAATAGATAAGAAAAATGTGATATATAATTCACCCATTTAATTTAATTTATTTTTAATTTTCTTTATTGTTGAAAGCATTACAAATGCCCTCTTATTTCCCTGCACTAACCCCTCCACCTTGCTCCCACCTCCTTCCCAGGCCTTCACTGCACTATTGTCTGTGTCTATGAGTTATACATATATATGACCATCCGATCATTCAACCATTTGCCCAGGAAATATGATGCACAATGACTATCAGGGGGCAGATGCTCTGACCAGCAGAGGAGGGAGGCCAATGGAATTGGCCATGGGTTAGGTTGCTGCTGGGTCACTATGGGATCCAAATTTGCTTCACCTGCATCCCGGAGACATTGAGGGATGTTGGAGGTCTGGTGCATGAATTTGTGCACTCGTGGGGTGCTGTAAGCTAAGTCCAGTGAGTCATAATAAATGTGAGAAGTCCTTAAAATGTTAAATGGACTCTTTCGGCAGGGCTAAAAATCTGAAAGTTATTACCTGCTGCTGGAACAGCCGAAAGCAATTTGCATAACCTGATGGTTCTTTATTTACAAAATCTTACCTTTGATAGGTATATCTGCTTTGCTAAAGGGAAAAATGTGGGAATAAAAAGCCCTGGGTCCAGACATTCAGAAAGCCCACTTCACCAGAAAGTGGAGCCTCCCCTGGATACCCTATATCTCCCAAATTTATATTTCTTCTCTAGTCTCTTTATTCATTTACATGCAGCCCTTCTCCAGATTCTCCAGATTCCTAAATCCTTAATGTGGAAAGACTCTAGCAGTGGGGTCCCTCAGCCTTGGCTAATTATCCCCACCACCACCCACCACCCAACCCCGCTTTCTTCTCAGATTCATCAGTCTGTTGTATGCTTCAATGTCTCTGAATCTATTTTGTTTCTCAGTTTATTTTGTTTATTAGATTCTACATATAAGTGAGATCATATGATACTTGTCTTTCTCTTACTGGCTGAATTCACTTAGCATAATACCCTCCCAGGTCCATCCATGCTGTCTCAAAGAGCAAGAGATCTTTATTTTTTTACAGCTACATAGTATTCCATCGTGTAAATACTAGTATACCACAGACTTTATCTACTCATCTACTGATGGGCGTTGGACTATTTCCAGATTTTAGTTATTGTAAATGGCAATTCTACGAACACAGGAGTGCATATATTCTTTCTGATTGGTGTTTTGGGATCATTAGGATAAATTCTTAGAAGTGGGACCACTGGGTCAAATAGCAGTTCCATATTTAATTTTTTGAGGAAACTCCATATTGTTTTACACAGTGGTTGCTCCAATTTGCATTCCCACCAGCTGTGTATTAAGGTTCCCTCTTCTTCATATCCTCAAGCACTTGTAATTAGTTGATTTGTTGATGGTAGCCATTCTGGTAGATGTGAGGTAATACCTCATTGTTGTTTTAATTTGTATTTCTGATGATCAGTTACTTTGCCCATTTTTTAATTGGATTGTTGTCTTCCTTTTGTTAAGTTGTCTGAGCTCTTTATATATTTTGGAAATCAACCCCTTATCAGATGCATCATTTGCAAATATGTTCTCCCAAGAATTTTAATGATTGTTTCTTTTGCTGTGAAGAAGCTTTTTAGTTAGATATAGTCCCATTTGTTTATTTATTTATTTATTTATTTATTTATTTATTTTTTGCTTTGGTTCCCTTGCCCTAGGACAGTGGTTGGCAAACTCATTAGTCAACAGAGCCAAATATCAACAGTACAACAATTAAAATTTCTTTTGAGAGCCAAATTTTTAAAACTTAAACTTCTCCTAATGCCACTTCTTCAAAATATACTCACTCAGGCCATGGTCTTTTGTGGAAAAGCCACACTCAAGGGGCCAAAGAGCACCATGTAGCTCGAGAGCCACAGTATGCTGACCACGGCCCTAGGAGATGTAATGGCAAACATATTTCTACAGGAGATATCTGAGATTTTTCTGCCTACAGTTTCTTTTAGGATTTTAATGGTTTTACAACTTACATTTAAGTCCTTTATCCATTTTGAATTTATTCTTTTTTATGGTGTAAGTAGGTGGTATAGTTTCATTTTCTAGTTTTCATGTACCTGTCCAATTTTCCCAACACCATTTATTGAAGAGACTGTCTTTATTCCATTGTATTATCTTGCCTCCTTTGTCAAGTATTAATTGAGTGTAATGTCCTGGGTCAAATTCTGGGTTCTCTGTTTTGTTCTATTTATCTATATGCCTATTCTTGTGTCAGTACCAGGCTGTTTTGATTACATTGGTTTTGTAGTATAATTTGATATCTGGTAGCATGATCTCCCCTACTTTGTTCTTCTTAAGATTATTGTGGCTAATTTACTGCATTCTTATACACTAATAATGAACTCTCAGAAGATAAACTAAAAAAAAGTAATAATACCATTGTGAAAATAAAATGAGATACTTTTGAATAAACCTAACCAAGGAGATAATAAGACCTGTACTCAGAAAGCTAAAGGACACTGAAAAAAGAAATAGAGAAAAATACAAACAAATAGAAGAATATACTATACTCATAGATTGGGAAAATTAATATCATTACAATGCCCATATTAACTAAAACATTCTATTTATTTAATGCAATCCCTATTAAAATACCAACATCATATTTCACAGATCTAGAACAAATACTCCAGAAATTTATATGGAACCAGAAAAAGACCTCAATGCACCCATTTTAAAAGAAAACCCTGCCATTTGTGACAAAATGGATGAATCTGGAGGACATTGTGCTAAGTAAAATTAGCCAGATGAAGAAAGACACATAATGCATGACATCAATTTTATGTGGAATCTAAACTAGTCAAACTCATAAAAGAAGACAGTAGAATAATTATTCTCAAGTACTGGAGGGTGGAGGAAATGGATAATTATCCATACATATAAAGAGGTAATATGTTAATTTGCCCACTATAGTGTCCCAGGCATGACCAGTCTATGGGCAGAGATGAGGGCAGGAATTTCCAACCCAAGCGTAAAGGTCACGCTGCCTGTGTGCATCACTGCCCAGTGCTGAGGTGAAGCTGCCTGCCTGCATCCCCAGCTAGGGACCTGACACTGCCTGTGTGCATCCTTGCTCAGCACTGAGGTGATACTGCAGAGGGGGGAGGGTCTGGCCTTGACCTGGGACCTCATGCCATGCCCCTCACATGGTGGGGCTTGATGGAAGACCCCAGGTTGCACCCTTGCCCCAGTGCCAAGCCTGGGGACTTCAGGCCATGGCTCCTGCACACCAGGGCTGAACAAGAGACCTCAGGCCACACACCCCACCCTGAAGCCAGGCCGGGAGACCTGAGATCTCAGGCCATACCACATCCCCATCCCTTGGCCCTAGCATTGGGCCCAGCCTAAGGACCTTAGGCTGTGCCGCCCTTTCTACCCCCACCCCCCCTGCCAGCGCAGGGCCAGGGGACCTCAGGCAGCATCCCTGCCTGTCAGGTCTTGACAGGAGACCTCAGGCCGCACCCCCAGCCCTGGTACCAGGTCGGGGGACCTGAGACTGCACCCCCTCACCTGGTGCAGGGCCAGTGGACCTGAGGCTGTGCCCCTGCCCAGTGGGGCTTGATGGGGTTGGGGATGGCCATGTCTGGGTCTTACCCAAAGGGGGTGGGGCTGGCCAAGTCTGGGTCTCCTGCATTTTGGAAGTGTGTGCAGGTAGTGTGCAGGGACTTGACTCTAGGTTGAGTGGCATGTCCTAGACTCTGGAAGGAGAGAGATTTTCATATACATTTTACTAATTTTCTTTCATCTCTGACACTTCTATTATAGAAAAAGGCAAATAGCAATATTAAAATATATCCTCTAAGTAATTCCCTTTTAATATGCAGGAATTTCATGCAACAGGCCACTAGTTAGTTATAAAATGAATACTTTCTGGGGTTATAATTTGCAGCATGGTAACATATTTGTGTACTTCAAATATGTTAACAGAGTATATCTTGCTCAGTGTGTGTGACTCAGTGGTTGAGTATTGACCTGAGAACTAGAGGTCATGGTTGGAGTCCCAGTGAGGGCACATGCCCAGGTTGCAGGCTTGATCCCCAGTAATGACTCTCTCTCATCATTGATGTTTTTATCTCTCTGTACCTCCCCCTTCCTCTCTGAAATAAATAAAAATATATTTCAAAAAAGAGAGTCTATCTTATGTGTTTCACTACATGTATACACAAAGATTTAATTTTATGAAGTGATATGTGTGTTAATTAGCTTGATTGTGGTCATCGTTTCACAATATATTGAATATATGTATCTTAAATCATCATGTTATGCACTTTCAAGGAAAAATTATGTTGTGAAATAAAAAAAAAGTGTGGTGTGTACATACAATGGAATATTGTTTGGCTTTAAAAAGTAAGAAAATCCTGCCATATGTGACAATTTGGATGAACCAGGGAGACATTATTCTAAGTAAAATAAACCAGTCAGAGAAGAACAGATATTCTACTTAAATGAAGTATTTATAATAGTCATACTCATAAAAACACAGTAAAATGGTGCTTTCCAGAGGCTGTAATGGGGAGGAAGTAAAGGGCTACTGTTAACAGGTATAAATTTTCAGTTATGAAAGATTAACAAATTCTATAAATCTACTCTATCTACATCATAGTGCCCAAAGGCAACAAATCAGTATTGTACTTAAAAATGTCAAGAAAGTAGGTCTCGCTGAGACCGGTTTGGCTCAATGGATAGAGCGTCGGCTTGGGGACTGAAGGGTTCCAGGTTCGATTCCGGTCAAGGGCATGTACCTTGGTTGCGGGCATATCCCCAGTAGGGGGTGTGCAAGAGGCAGCTGATCGATGACTCTCTCTCATCGATGTTTCTAACTCTCTATCTCTCTCCCTTCCTCTCTGTACAAAATCAATAAAATATATATATTTTTTTAAAAAGAAAGTAGATCTCATTTTAAGTGCTCTTCACACACACACACACACACACACACACACACACACACACACAAATGGGCAAGAGCAAACTTTTAGAGGTGATTGATATGTTTGTTATGTTGATTGTGTTGATTATTTCACAGATATATGCATATTTCACAGCTTTATGCATCCAACTCACATAACTTTACTCATAAAATATGCTCACTTTATCTCTGTATAACAATTATACCTCAAAAAGAGATGTTTAAAAACAAAAGAACCACTGACTGTGATAAAATATTTGCAAAACACATATCTGATAAATGACCTGTATATGAGATATACAAATGACTCTTATAATTAACAATGAGAAGGAATACTCAATTAGTAAGTGGGAAAAATGATGAATAGACAGCCACTTTGGAAGATAGTTCATCAATATTACAAAGCTACACATAGTCTTACTCTTTCATCCAGAAATTGTGCTCCTCTGAATTTGCCCAAATATGTTGAAAACTTATATCTTCACAAAAAAGCTACACATATCTTCACAAAAAAGCTACACAATTTTAAAAAATATATATTTTATTGATTTTGTACAGAGAGAAAGGGAGAGAGATAGAGAGTTAGAAACATCGATGAGAGAGAGTCATCGATCAGCTGCCTCTTGCACACCCCCTACTGGGGATATGCCCGCAACCAAGGTACATGCCCTTGACCGGAATCGAACCTGGAACCCTTCAGTCCCCAAGCCGACGCTCTATCCATTGAGCCAAACCTGTTTCGGCTACACATAAAATTTGATAGAAACTTTATACATAATCAGATAGCCACTAAGACGTGTTTCAATACATTAATTGTTAAACACAGTTACATCCTTACAATAAGATATTATTCAGTGGTAGACAGAAATTAGCTATTTAGGTACAAAAACTGATGGGAAAACCTTAAATAAATATTTCTAAGTGAAAGAAGCCAACCTGAAAAGTCTATATACGTTATGATTCCAACTATATGACAATCTGGAAAAAGAAAAAATGCAGAGACAGTTCAAAGATCAATAGTTACAAGGGGCTTGTGTCTGGGAGAAAGAAGGGCAGGGATAAACAGGTGGAGCACAGGGGATTTTAGGACAGTGAAACATTTCTTTATGATACATACATGACATTATGAATTTACCAGAATACGTGTAACTGTAGTCAACAAGGAGTAAACACTAATGGAAACTGTGAACTTCAGTTAGTAATAAAGTATCAACATGGGTTTATCAATTATAACAATTGTATCACACCAATGCAATGTGCTAATAATAAGGGAAACAGGGAGAGAAGGGAGTATAATGGGAACTCTCTGATCTTCATGCTCAAATTTTCTGTAACTGTAAAACTCCCCTAAGCAATCAAGTGTATTAATTTCAATAATGGCCTTTCTGAACAAGTACATATGAAGGAAAAAGAAAATAATGACACTATCAATAATAGCGCAAAAACAATGCTTTTACTTTAAATCTCTTTCCTTTCCACTCCCTGCCTGACAGATATTTGTGACAATTTACAACTCTGATTATAAAATATTTTAATAGTAAAATTTCTGGAATATAGGTAAACAATATCACTAGGTAATTCTTAAGTTATAGAATTATGTCAAAATGACCCCAATGTGTGTCTCTCATCCTATAAACAATGATTGATTACTATTAATTTTTATTTTATTTTCAGATGTTTTGACAACAAAGTCCCTTATTTTCAACACTTATAGCTAAAAATATATTATTCCAATAAATTTATTAAATTTATTTTTCCTTAAAAGAAAAAAAAAAATGTATCAAATCAATACAAAACAATCTCCTGTAGTGTACATTTTTCAACATTAACACATTCTATTCAGGTGCCTTTAATACAAGATATTTTTATAAGTAAATACCAATGCGCTCTATCAGTAGATTAAATTATTATCTCCTTAAAGTACATTATTATCCTATATAATAAAGAGGTAATAGGCAAATTGACCATCACACCTTCCCACAAAATGGCTTCCCCCATGTGGTCACAAGATGGCCACCATAAGATGGCTGGCAGGGAAGGACAGTTAGGGGCTACCAGGCCTACAGAGGAGGGCAATTGGGGAAACCAGGCCTTCAGGGGAAGGCAATTGGGAGAAACCAGGCCTTCAGGGCAGGGCAGTTGGGGGAACCAAACCTGCAGGGGAGGGCAGTTGGAGATTTTTGGGCTGGCAGGGGAGGGCAGTTAGGGGCAATCAGGCTGGCAGGGGAGCAGTAAGGCATTGATCAGTCTGGCAGGGGAGTAGTTAAGGGTGATCAGGCTGGCAGGCAGAGTGGTTAGGGCAATCAGGCAGGCAAGCAGGTGAGCAATTGGGAGCCAGCAGTCCTGGATTGTGAAAGGAATTTCCTACTGCCAGTTTAGGCCCAATCCCACAGGGGAGGCCTAAACTGGCAGTCGGACATCCCCTAAGGGATCCCAGATTGGAGAGGGTGCAGGCTGGGCTGAGGGACATCCCTCCCCCCAGTGCATAAATTTCATGCACCAAGCCTCTAGTTTATAAATAATTTAGCAAGGTTCTTACAAGCATGAATTCTTCAATTAGATAGTCTATGTTCAAATCCTGCCTCTGTTGCTTATGAGTTGAATGGCCTAGGACAAGTTGCTTGATTTTATCTAAATCTCAATCACTTATATGTAAAATTAGTAATGAACTAGTAGATTTCAAGACAGAATTCATTGAAAGCATTTACAATATTTCCTAGCACATATTAATTATTCATTAAATATAATTATTATCAAATCATTGCATTTATACTGAAGAATAGTCAACTTTGAAACTGGTGGATGTATTCAATTTATGACGAAAATGATTGTATTCAATCTATGGTGGAGCACTCTATGACTCCACCTTCTTTAAAGCTAATGACATGTATAGTTGTATAGAATATTGTGTTAGTAGATTAGTTTATTCTTTTAGTTCAGTATGCTGAACAAACATAACCATGGCAATTGAACACCTACTTTTTTTTCAGAGATTAAGAATGATTTGGGAACAGATATCAAGTATTATGTTTGAATAGTGTTGTTATCTTAGAGAATGAGAAAAAAGCAAGAAAAACATGGGTATGCCCTGAGATAAATTATTGGTGAGTTGAAATACAGATATTTTCTCTTAGCCTTGGATCTTTTTCTAATGAGTTCACAATTTGAATCAGAAATCTGTCGCCACTTTATTTTTTAATGGATTTTAGTGAAAGAGAGAAAGAGAGAGAAACATCGATTTGTTGTTCCACTTATTTATGCATTCATTGGTTGTTTTTTATTTTTTTAAATTTCTCTATTGATTAAGGAATTACATATGTGTCCTTATTCCCCCATTACCTTACTCCCTTATCTGCCCCCACTCATGCCTTCACCCCCCCCCCTGTTGTCTGTGTCCATTGGTTAGGCCTATATGCATGCATACAAGTCTTTTGGTTGATCTTTCCCTCTTACCCCCACGCTCCCCTACTTTCCCTCTGAGGTTTGATGGTCTTATAGATGTTTCTCTGTCTCTGGATCTGTTTTTGTTTATCAGAGATTGCTTGCTTCTTGTAAGTGCCCTGATCAGAGATTGAACCCACAAACTTGGCATGTCAGGATGACGCTCTAATCAACTGAGCTACCCCATTAGGGCAGTACCCACTTCCAATCTCCTAATCTCTATTATCCTTTTCTCCCCCTTCTACCAATGATGTCCACTGTTATTGCTAGTAAAGAGCTTAATAGTACACAACACTCTCTTGTCCTGTGTGCTCAGTAGTTCAATTCTCGATCATACCATGACAAAGGCAACTGATTGATATGTCTCTCTCACATCTATGTTTCTCTCTCTTTCTCTCCCTCTTTCCCACTCTCTCCCTCCCCTTCACTCTCTCTGAAAATCAATGGAAAAAATATTCTCAGTTGAGGATTGACAGAAAAAAAGGGGGAAAAAAGGTACACAATACTAAATTTGTATAATTTAACCAAGGAAGGAAGTAGATAAAAAGTTTTCATTTTGAAAAAAAAGTAAATCTACATAATATCTAACAGATATCAGGATCATTCCTTTTATCTTTCAGATTATGTTTTTTTAGGGATGACAAATTTTTCCCCT
The DNA here is from genome assembly GCF_964339955.1 of Pipistrellus hanaki. Lineage (NCBI taxonomy): Eukaryota > Metazoa > Chordata > Mammalia > Chiroptera > Vespertilionidae > Pipistrellus > Pipistrellus hanaki. Next base: position 57,804,910 of record NC_140524.1, on the reverse strand, counting down.
GAGGTCTTGATTGCTTAGGTTTGGAGGTTGGAAAATTTTGAGGAGGAGTGTATAAGCCAAAGTATATAAATCAGCACCTTTTTCCACAAAAGTACCTTTTGAACCCAGCAAGAAAAGTAGTTTTCTAAAGTAATTAAAAGAATGAAACATCTCCCTGAAACCAGAGTTCCTTAGCTAATACTAAAGCCAATGAAAAACACTAATACCTGACAACTAAAGGTAAGGACAAAATGTGCAAAGTATTTCAGTGGTGTATTCTGTTGCCCTCAATATAAAAATACAAATAGAGCCGAAACTGGTTTGGCTCAGTGGATAGAGCATCGGTCTGCGGACTGAAGGGTCCAGGGTTTGATTCCGGTCGGGGGCACGTACATTGGTTGCGGTCATGTCCCCGGTGAGAGGTGTGCTGGAGGCAGCTGGTCGATGTTTCTCTCTCATCGATGTTTCTAACTCTTTTTCCCTCTCCCTTCCTCTCTGTAAAAAAAAAATCAATAAAATATATATTTTTTAAAAATACAATAGAGTTGTCAGCTCATCGGTAATCAGTTAGCCATAGTTAACCTATTAAATTATTTAAGCCATATTTGTAACACAGAATACAAAGACCCTAAAAACCCTCATGTAAACTTCCAAATGTAAACTATTATATAGGATATGTATAAATTTGAAACTTTGGCATTGAGAGAGAAGAGAGAGAGAATATTATCCATTATTTCAACACATTTACCACCTGGTTATACAGCAGTCATAATGCCTCCAAAAGGTTGTGAGTAATGGATGTGAGTAATACTGGGTTTAATTTTTAAACCAAATTGAGTTTAAAAGGGCTGAATTTTTTTTACAGTTCATGGGAAATTAACCTCACATCATTTACTGTTAATAAGTTAATATGTTCTTTGCACATGATTATTAAATACTTACAATAGATCAGATGATAAAATTGCTCTGCATTAATAACCATTTCAGATTTTCACTCTTTGTTAGTGACCTTATCTTTAATATTGATAGAAAATATAAAGATGGTTATTATTTGTATAGCTAATGCTTAATTATCATAACTCATTACAGGGGAACAATTTTTATTACTGGCCACAAATTGGTAGCTTTTAAAAATCTGACTTGGGAAAAATAAACTACATTGCTGAATGTTGACACTGGCAAAAAGAAATCTACCTTGCAGGATTCTTTTTAAAGAAAATTTTATATGAGGAAAAATATGATATTGAGAAAAAATTAAGATTTGCTTTTTTCAATGGGTTGAATTAATGTTTTATTTTTAATGCCATTTGAAGTCCCTAAGATATTAATGGAATATTTATCAAAGAGCTTTGGTGAAGTTAGTGATTTAAAAATAAATAGTGATTTAAAAAAAATATACTAATTTAATAGCTATTGAAATATATCTTCCAATTTTCTTAGAAACTCATTTCATTTGTCCTTTTAAAAAAATATATAACATTATTAATCATATCAATTTTACTTTGCCATGTATCTGCCTTGCAATAATCTGTTCATCTTTATGTGATTTTCTTTTACTCATTGAAAACACAAAACATAAGAACAATATTAGAATATTGTTATATTTGTTAATGTGCAAAAAATAATAAGCAGATTAAAACATAATTTTAAAAAGTAATGATTCTAACATTTCTGCCTGCAAGGCATTTATGCTAAAGATATTGCTGAGCACTGATATATTTAATTTGTTAAATCTTTTACTGTTTTAGCTACATGAATAGTTTATTGTTACTGTGAACTGAAGTCCTCAGTTTTGAACAATGTAACTCATCATTCACATCAGCCAAGGAAAAGGTTGGTTTCTGCGTACCATACAAGTAACAGCAAATAGGTTCATTTTGTCTTCAGATAATACACTGAATCATAGTTTCCTATATTAAATATGTCCTTAAACATCTATTCACATGCCAAATTTAAGGGAACATAAAATTACATAATTATTTACATGAAAATTATATTGGGAGGCTTACAAGTGAAGATGATGAACAAGATATATGCATTTATCTCTACTCCCTCCTTAAACTTCACTATAATGTTTTAGGGAATTTTAGTCATATACACATAGTCAAAGAGAATAGGAAAGGATTCAAAAGAGACAAATTTTGGATATTGAAAATTAAATGGGTGATTGATAACTGACTTAGCGGACTGAAGACACCTTAGGAAGGTAGAAGTAGGACAAGTTGAGATATCATCTAAAAGATTAGAAATTGCTAACATCAGGTACCTCTGGCAGAGGAGTTGAGCTAAAAAATGGAGGGGTAGACCTGGTTTCTATGGCTTAGTGGTTAGAGGGTCCACCCACACACCAAAGGGTTGCTGGTCTTGGGTTGCAGATTCTATCCTCAGTCCAGTTGGAGTGCGATCCAGGAGACAACCAATCAATTTGTCTCTCTCACATAGATGTTTCTCTCCCTCTCTCTTTCTTTTTGCCCCCCCCTCCCACTTCCCAATGCCCCCTCCCACTCTCTCTGAAAAGCAGTGGAAATAATATCCTCAGATGAGGATTAACAAAAACAAACAACAACAACAACTGGAAGGGTTGATCAGAAAATTAAAACCATAAGTCCCCACCCTATTCCCACAAATAGATACTTCCTCTCCCTGATTCCAGCAGAAAACTAATATCATAATCTTTGGAAAGGATGCAATATAGGGTCTTTGGGCTGATGTACACCTATCAGAGTTGAATTGGTACAATTTGAATTACAGGGGAGATATATACTGACTGAATGTTGAGACCCCAGCCTTTCCCCTCACAAGGATGGCAACCAAGGAAATGCCGAAAAACAAAGATTGCATATACTTCTCCAGATGATCTCACTGCCCAGTAAACATATCTAAACATATAGCCACTGGGTTTTCCTTCAGAAAACTGGCTCAAACAGATGAACCAGTCTAAAACCCCCGTTCTTGTGCCTCTTCAGTGCTTCATTGACGCTTACCTGTAAGCAGGCAGTGAGCATTCACAGGCATTTGAGGAAAGCAGGGGTTGAAAGAGTGAGAATGAAATAAACATACATATTATACAAGAGTGAATATTTCAGAAAATAACATAACTACTTGAAATTAAAATAATCTATAAAAAGAAAAAAATCTAAAATAAGTGGTTGGAAGATAAAGTTGAAGAATATCTTAGAAAACAGATCAAACAAAGAAATGAAAAATAGGAAATTAAGATAAGTCAGTAAATAGTTAGCCAATTTCATAGAAGAAAAAAAGAATAGAAAAGGTCATTAAAAAAAATCTCAGTGGTTGAGCATTGATCCATGAACCAGGAGGTCACAGTTTAATTCCCAGTCAGGGCACATGCCCAGGTTGTGGATTCAGTCCTCACTAGGGGGTCGGCAGGAGGCAGCAGATCAATGATTGTCTCTTATCACTGATGTTTCTACCTCTCCCTCTCTCTCCCTTCCTCTCTGAAATAAATAAAGAAATATATATGGGAAAGAAATCTCAGGCAATTTTATCAGCTCCAAAGTGTGAATTTTTTTTTAATTTTAAAAAAAATATATTTTATTGATTTTGTACAGAGAGGAAGGGAGAGAAATAGAGAGCTAGAAACATCAATGAGAGTCATCGATCAGCTCCCATTTGCACACCTCCTACTGGGGATGACCCCGCAACCAAGGTACATGCCCTTGACCGGAATTGAACCCGGGTCCCCTCAGTCCTCAAGCCGATGCTCTATCCATTGAGCCAAACCAGTTTCGGCTAACGTGTGAATTTTTAGATTGCCAGTGTTCAGGCCCTGGTCGCCTAGCTCAGTTGGTTAGAGCATTGTCCTAAATATGGCAAGGTTAAGGGTTTGATCCCTGCAGGGCACATGCAAAAAGTAATCAATGGATGCATAAGTTAGTGGAACAACAAATCAATGTTTCTCTCAGTCTGTCACTCTTTGTGTGTGTCCTTCTCTATAAAATAAATAAATTAAAAAATAAATTGTAGCACAAGTTTCAGAAATAGATCCATACGAATAGTAATAATTAACATTTCTTAAATGCTCAACCAATTTTAATGCTCACAGCATCCCCAAGAAGAGTGTATTATTAGCATCCTCACTTTCAAAAATGAAGTTAATTTACATCCCAAGGACGGTAACTGCTATTTTGAAGTTTCATTACACTAAGGACAAAGACACTATTCTACAAGCATCCAGCAACTTGGACAAACAAAAATTATTCATTCAATACAAAAGGTATAAAATCATAAGGTGATTCCATTTTCAGTAGACAAACAAATGTGCAGAGGCAAATGGTCACAGTGAAACATACATCTCAATTTGTTCATGCACCAGAAGTGTATATATGGTGAAATGGTAGACGTTCTGCTAACACGCCTTTTGAGTTTCTGAGTTTTGGGGTAGAGATATAGGTGCCATTCTGGATTGAGCTAAAGCAAGGAGGGGGACACTTTATGACCTTTATTTCAATTAGAACAGGACACTTTTCTTTGGAGGAGGTGGTATAGACACTGGACTCCTGACAGTGATTTGTATTAAAGTGGCTCCACTGAATATAAAAGTTAGGAAACATGATTTTTAGAGAACTATCTTATTGCCATATAATCATAACATTTGGAAGTTTAGGATTCTCCTCTTTACTTGTTGACTTGAAAGTCTAAAATGTTACACAGGCTTCTGATAAATCATCTGCCTTTTAGCTTTCTGTGCTCATTTCTCTACTAGTACAAACAGCCTCCCACACCCATCTGTTATGTGCTTTAGTTGAAAAGCAGTTTAAAAAGTAATTTTGTACAAAATGCCACTTCCCTTGATATCTTAAATACCTATTATGAGACTTGCAGAGATCAGAAAGTGTTTTGAATTTTTTTAGATTTTAGAGCAGCACTTTGAAAGCAGACTACACTTTTCTCAGAAGACAGAAAATGCCTTACCATCAAAAGAACTAGTGTTTGTATGTGGCATATTAGTCCTCATTGTGGTTTAGCCAGCAGTATGTGAGACCTATTTCAGGGTGTCACTTGTATTTCTAGCACCACCAGAATCTGAGACTTCAAACACTTTGCCAGGTTCAAAGAGGACAATCATTCCTGTAAACTGAGAAAAATACTATAATTTTCAAGTTTTTTTTTATTTATATGTGCAGAAAACATAAGAGACTTGTCCCCTTAAACATCCAAGCGGTATTATGTTAAAGGCTAAGAGAAAGCAAATTAGGTAATGTTGGGATAGTACTCTTCTTAATTGAAAGAAGAAAACCAGGATTTTGTCCCAGAGACCAACTTAAAAAAAAGAGCTCTGAAAAAAAACAAATAATAATAGGAATAAGAACAACAAAAAGATTTGTAGGATTATGCTGAGGATGAATTCCAGAAACCAGAGCAAAATTTTAAGAGAATAAAAGAGAAGAAAAACTCAAAAGGCATGTCTAAGGTTTGGTAGGTAACTTTGAAGAGACATTCCTGCAGCACCTGAAATCCCCTTCTTTGTGTCCTTCATGCTACAAGGGCTTGGGTACAGTTGCATGAAGGTGCCTGAGCTTGAGTCCACACTCTGAAAACACAGAACCTGAGGAGAAGATGGAAGAGAGGAAGTCAGCAGGTGTGGCGAATGAGAATAGCCCAAAGCAGGGTGAGGTAATGATGGGACAGGTGAATGCCAAGGGAGGTGAGAATAAGGACAAATTGGACTTGAAAATAATCAGAGGAACTGACGAATGCATCCAACATCCTCCTCCAGTAGCAGCCTGAGCTGAGCAGTGAGGAATGATTGACTCCACAGTGAACCTGTGCACCTGCCAAGGAGATTCGCGGGCTGGATCGGGGTTGGTTTGCTTGCTTGGAAGCACTGAATCCTAGAGGAGGAGGAGATGACCATGAGACCCTTTCCCAGACACCTCAGCCTCGGCCTTGGACAGGCCCTCACAGTGGATGCCCTCCAACTAGATGACCTGTCCATACCCACTGACCCTGCCCCTCAGCCAGATGTCAGCCTGTCAAGATACAACCAACACCTGGGTTCTACTTTGGGTCAAAGCAGTCAACACTGCCAAGGTCTCCAGAAAAAATTGTTATCAGTAGCTACTGTCTTTGTCCTGACCACGTGGGGAAATGAACATGCAAATTTAATGTCAAAGAAACAACAAAAAAGAAAACAACCAAATGATGCAGTGGCTTTGGAACCACAAGACCATAGAGTGTAGAATCATGCTGGGTACAATTGTGAGGGTATTTGAGGCTCAGAGTGAGTGGCAGGAAGATATGAGTGATGTATTTATAATCTATGATTAACATGCAGAAAACCTGAAGGGGTCAACTAGAGGTAAATAAATGGCTTAGAGGAGACTGTAGGAGAAGAGGCTGGTGATATTTGAGTATGTTTTGTGAAGAAATAAAAGTTCACCAGTAAAGCATACATTAATAGCAGACACACCTATTTTTTTTATATATCCCTAGTCAATGTTTCAAAATAAAATGAAATATATGCTGAATTTTATAGTCTATATACTTTTATAACAAACATTAGTACATATATCATGCAGGATATATTTATACTGGTGGCTCAGTGCACTAAATTCATAAGTGGGGAGAGGGGGGTGTCTCTCAGCCAGGCCTGTATCCTCTCCAATCTGAGACTTTTGTGGGATCGGGCCTAAACTGGCAGTCAGACAACCTTCTCACAATCTGGGACTGGTGGCTCCTAACCACTTACCTGCCTGACTGCTTAATCACCCCTAACCACTCTGCCTACCGGCCTAATTGTCCCCAACTGCACCCCCCCTACCAGCCTGCTCACCCACAACTGGTCCCCTCTGCCAGCCTGCTCACCTCCAACTGCCCCCGCCCCCGGCCTGCCTGATCACTCCCAACTGCCCTGCCCTCCTGGTCTAATCATCTCCAACTGCCTTCCCCTCCTGGCCTGATCACCCTTAACCACCTCTGCCTCGCCCACCACCAAGGCTTTGTCCTGAAGGACTTCTGGAAGGTCTCATGGTCTAATTAGCATATTATCCTTTTATTAATATAGATAGGATATTATATACTGCCAAACTATAACATATGTACCAGTATTACTCTATGAGAATACACACTTTATGTGATAGGAAGGCATCTAATACATTACATTGTATATGTTTAAGTAGTAGTAAATGCTGTATTTATAGCAATAATATACACCCTGTGACTTCCCTTCCTGATTTGGGAATGGTTCCCCAGTTCTTTGAATGTTTCCTAGCCCCTAATGTATTTTTTTTTTGTCATTCAGTGTAATTTTATTTACTGTTTATTGCACATGATTTGAGGTCTTTAATTTCTAACTACCAAAGATTCAAAGGACTATTTTTCCCATGAAGTTTAACATTAATATCAGTGAATTCATGTATTCATGTGTTTTTATTGTAAATATCTGAATTATTCACATTGTCATAGATCCTGAACTCATAAGCATGGACCATGCACAGGTTGGCAGCAAGCCAGGAAGTCACTCTGCAAGCAAACAGATACTCTGCATAAGGAGAAAAGTCATAGCACATCATTTAAAGTCCAACCTGAGTTACCTCAGAATGTTACATATATTGACTTCTTAATTCATATAGTATTGGGAACTCAACCGCTTGGTTGGTGATGGGGGTGACCTGGCTTCAGGAGGATTATTCCTGAAATAATTAAAGAAAGAGGGACTCAATCTTTTATTGGTTGCTTGCTCCTCCCCAGCACCTTCATCTTTCTTCTAGTACTCAGCTTCTCAGGCATCTTCTCCTTCACCTTCAGCTCCCTTCGTCTTCCTCTTTTGCGTCCTCATATTCTTCCTTGGAACCTTGTTCCTCTTCCTCTCCTCCCTCTTTGTCAGCCACTTCCTTCTCCTTCTCCTCCTCTTAAGCTTCTCCTTCAGAGGGGTGTTCATCCTTAGATTCATTGGCTTTTGCAGTCTCAATGGTCTCCTCCACCTCGATCTGCTCCCCCTGGATATTACTGGTGTATTAAGGGAAGGAGCTAGTGGACATCAAGTAGAAGCTGGTCTGTAAACCACCTTAGGCAGATCAACCAAAGATTTGGGAACTCTGGGAGTAGCCGCTGGCTATGCTTTCCATGCTGGTGAAACTGAGCTGGGCTTCCTAACCTCCCAAGAGTTTCCTGAAAGCTGCAATGTGAATGTCCAAAGCCACACTGAGGAGGTCTGGTATTCTTTTAAATATCGTGCCATTTCACTCTTTGTAGTTCTCAACTCATTTTCTAATTTGTTATTGTGTCCTGCATATCACTAGCATTGGAGTTCTTTTTATCCTCCAGCTCTTGTAGCTGCTTTCCCAGAGCTTAGTTCATGCCCTGGCATGCTTTGATCTCCAGGGTCTTGGTCTTGATCAGGCAGCTGCTTTCAGATACCTAGTCCTTGGCGGTGCGCACCCAGTAGGTGTTCTTGGCAGTGCTCTCAGTCAGCATGGTGAGCAGTGTTGTACCATTCTTCTGCATTCTGCATGTTCTTGGCAGCCAGCTTCTCCTACTGGGTGCGGATGTCCTTGAGTGCGGCAGAGAGGTCAGACTTGGAGAACATGTCCATCTCCACCAAGATCTGAGCATACTGGATCCGCACCTGCAGCTCAGAGATCTCCTCTTCATGCACCTTCTTCAGAAAGGCGATTTAATCCATCAGGCTGTTGGTGCACTTTTCAAGCTCAGCACCACCAAGAGCTGCCTTGTCTTCACCTTTGCGCTCCTCTATCAGACAGCCCTCTGCCTCACCATGGTTCAGCACCTCTTCCTGGTAGCATGCCTGAAGGTTGCTCCCAGTCCCTTCCAAGCCCTGGTGCCTGCTAATTGCCCACTGCCCTCTCCTCGCCAGTGACTGGGACACAGGCATCCATTTTCTTTTTCTTCTTTTTTTCTTTTTTTTAAAATCAATCTTTATTGTTCATATTATTACAAAGGTTCCTCATTTCTTCCCCCCTCCACCAGGTTCCCACCCCACCCTCTGCCCCCTCCCCACCCCCCATTGTCCTCATCCATAGGTGCACAGTCTCTTTCCCCCCCCCCCCCCCCCCCCCCCCCCCGCAGGAACAGTCAGTCCACTCCCCTCCCATATCACTGACTCTACTACAATGAACGGCTATTATTGTTCATCAGGTTTTTCAATCTCCTTTTTTTGTTGTTGTTGTTGTTTTGTTTTGTTTTAATTAATAAACTTTTACACTTCTAAAAATGAATTTTAAAATCTAAACCTTGTTTTTTTTTTCTGCCCTGGGAATTGAGAGCAAACTTGTTTACATGTAAACTTGCCCTTAGGCTATCAAAAGGTGTAGCCCACATGTGTCAAACACAAGGCCCGCGGGCCAAATCCAGCCCGCCAGGCCTTGCAATGTGGCCCACACCGCGCTGTCATCACTGCACTCCGCTGTCAGTTTATGACATTGTCAGTTTATGACTGTTCAGTAAACCATTCGGCCCGCGATTTAGGCTGGATTTTAGGTTTTGACCCCTTCTCTGATTGAGTTCGACACCCCTAGTGTAGCCATTCAAGTGTAAATGGACACATTGTTTAAACATAGCTGCTGGTTGGAATTGGATTACCTGTTCTGGGTGGGAAGGGCTTGTCATTCCCTTTCTCCATTAAAATTAAGGTGTTAGTTTTAAAACCTCTTTTTGGCAAGAGACCTTAAACTTTCAGAACTTTAAATTTTTCAGATAGTAAATCAGTTACTTAGCATTTTCTCAAATCAATAATACCTCCACATGCCTAACGATACACTTCACACAAAAGACATTTCCAAATAGATCAACCAACCTCATCCAGGCCCCACACAAGGCACTCACAGATCAACACCCCAGCCCTATACTAACTCAACACATCCAGATCTAAGCCTTCCTCACTTGATTCAACAGACCCTCAAGTTCCCACAAAAGTTTCCAGCCATGTCTAAGAGGCAGCCTTGGGGCGGAGGCAGGTGAGGAGCAAGCTGTTCCGGGCCTGGCTGCTCCAGGCCTGGCCTCTGTTGCTCTGGTCCGTTCCACAACCAGCTGCTCCGGGTCTGGCCACTGCCGCTCCCGACCTGGCTACTCTGGACGTGGCTGCTGCTGTTTCGGGCCTGGCAGCACCCAACCCAGCAGGCTGACGATGCGTTTTTCAAGCTCA